>NW_028327180.1:86770210-87073240 GCF_987537825.1 Furipterus horrens
GTTTTTGTTACTTAGCATCAGTTAGTGCAGATGAACCAAGAAATTAGGCAGCAGCATTTCTGAACTCCTTTGGGCTGAGAGCCAGATCCCAAACTGTAGTACATTCACCAAATTAATCCCAGTGTGGCTGTCTGTCTGCTCTGTCAGGTGGCGGCTCTCCGTCTTCAGACTTCAAAAGATGCAATTTACCTGGCACCATAGTAGGAACCCAATTAATACTCGTAAAATGAAGGAAGGATTGGAGAGATAACTTACTTTGTAAATGTATTACAATAGACTACGTGCCCTACTGGAGATAAATCATTTGTGGCGTCTTCATTCATGAAGGGCACAGGAAGAAGAATTTCATTTTTTAAATCATTGATTAGCTTGAGGCTAATCATCTGGTGACTGTCAGGCTCTGGAAGGTGGGGGATAATCTGTCTGCAGTTGTCTGTGATTCTCCTCCAGATGATCCAAACAGGCCCCTACTGAGTTCTTCTAAGGGACAAAGTGTATCTTTTCTCTCTCCTTTCTAAGTGGAAGTCTAGCTTCAGCCTGCAAATCATTAAATGCCAGTAATACCCAAAACTATTTTATGCCAATAGAACCAAAACGAGTAGATTTGCTTACTCAACATTCAAAAGTTAGTATGCATTTTCCAAGGCAGTCTTCTTTAATGCTTGGTGGTAAGTGGGGTCCTCATGAAACAGTGCTGCAAATATCTCTATAAATAAACATCATTTATTTCTCCTTTACTCATCTGCCATTCCACAAGGCCTCTCTGCGGTAAATGTTCTTATGTTATTGAAGGAGAGCTTTGGCTGGAGGTTAAATGTCTGTCTTCAGATCACCAGAATGCTGTTTCTAGGATGGCGTGCATTTGAAAAATAAGATTGTAAGAACTAAAGCAGAGATCATGGGGTATTTTAGACTGGGATAAATAAATAAAAGCAATTGCTTCCAAGGGCAGGAAAGGAGTGTCTCTTTAGAGAGATTACAAACCCTTCAGCTTCTGAGAATCACTGCACAGTTCTTCCAGGTTTGTCCAGGCTCTTAACAAAGTAAGAGGCACTTAAACTTAACCTTAAATTTCTTATAGTAGACCTTGGCCAAAACTATTAGACTTTTTACCAGTATTGGGTGCATAAAATTCTCCATACAGCTTCACAGATGAGGGCAAAATATTTCCAATATTTAGAGTAATTTTTTTTCAGGGAATTCAAGATAAAATCTTATAATTTACAAGGTATCCCTAGAGAATGAATAATGTTGGGATTAAATCATAATGTAGTGTTTTAATAGTCTGAGAACCAAAGGCAAATGATAGCCACATTTAGAGCAGGTCGATGATCTCATATGTGCTCATTTTTTTCAAATGGAAAATATTTAACTAAATGCCTTTAAAACAGGAAGTATAATATTATGAATGAGTGGTTTTCAAAATCTATAGTCTGGAAGATACAGAGAGTGATAGTTGTGTGAAGTCGGGAAATGTCTGTGGATGATAGTCTAGATCCATCATCCTACCTGCTCAGCCCTGTCTCCAGTATCTTTGGCTAATGTACATATTGGGGTTCTGCCTAATGTGTCATTAAGAAATGAAATGTCCTCCACTAGTAAAGAAGTTTAAAAATCAGTGATTGTGAGAACAATGCAAAGCACTTACATCTTTCCTTCTCTATGATAAATAATAATTTTGTAGGATTCTAGTGACAGATTTTAGTAAGAAGCAGCACTGCAAGAAACTCAAGGGTGATGAGTTAAGATGACTGACAAGTGGAGTTAAGGGAGAAAGCCTGCCTTGGGCTTTGATCCCAAGAAGGTCTTTAGATCCCCCAGCACAAGGACTTCAGCCAAGATAGTAGCTTGGTGGTTGCATATCATTGTCAATCCTGAGAGTAAAAATATCCAGAAAAGGGCCATGCGAAAGCACAACAGCAGGACGATAAATTTGAGTGAGTTTAGTGCAAAAGAACAGACTAAAAAGACTAACTACTGATGGAATTATTTTTCCTCCTTGAGGCAGAAAGGAATAATGGAAACTAATTTGTCACTTGGTAATAGTAGGAGAACATGAGCCATGTTGCCAAGTTTAGGGGTGTGTGCTGTCTAAGAGGAGGGCCCGGGGATTCCTTTGTCTTCTGTTTATTCAACTGCTTTGTAACCTGCTGCATAAATATCCGGGCTTTGTTGCTTAGAAAGGGGAGCTGTACACCTTCTGCATGAAAATTGTAGGAGGAGGATTGCATTTGGTCTTTAGCGCCTCGTTCCCCCTGAGCCGGCCTCAGTGGCTCTCCTTCATAGATGGGTAGGATGGATGTCAGCTGAATAGCAGTGCATTAGAAGTAATTACCTGTATGTTCACCAACATGACATTGCCCTTTTTAGAAGGACCGTGGCCCATTTCACTATATAAAAGTCCGAGATTTATAGGTTCTTGAATTTTGACCGCCATCGTCACTGATGGCTTATTGCATGCAAATTTCCAAATCTTTTCCAACAGCTCCATTTCTTTATTTCATTTTTTAAATTTGTAGAAGATAATCATACTTATATGCCTGCACCAAATGCATTTCCCCAGAAGAATCCTAATCATAAGCAAAGATAAGTGGAGTGAAATCTAAGCATCCTCTTGACTTCAGTCGCTTCTGGGTACAGATAAGTTCCCAGTGGTATTTCGTACACTCTGATTCTTGTTCATATCTGGTTGTGTTCATCATCGTCCCTCCTGCTGTGAAGTCTTTTCCTGAGAGTTCTGATAGTGCCAGAGGGGCCTCTCCATTGTTCACATTCGCGGGGTGACAGCCACGTGTCCTTCTGCCCCTGCTCCGGTGTCAGAGTCCTCTGCTCGTGAATGCATCTGTTGGTGCTTTGTCCCACTGCGGCCAGCACCCACCGTGAGGGCACTACAAGCTACAGAGTGTCACTTTTGATAACTGGGCTATAAGGCACCGTTGTGCTCTGCATCTCACAAGGTGTCATGTGACAATGACCTCTTACGCTGCTGCCTGCAGCCTTCTCTCTGAATGGGATGGCTACAGTTTGGGGTCTGGACAGCCTTCACTACACTGTCCCCTCAGCCTCTGGCCTAAGGATTTTGCACATAAAACCTTCCTCTTTCCAAGTGCCTTCCGCATCTGGGAATTAGACTTAGATGTAAAATATGGTCAATGACTTTACTAAGTCATTCTCAGCTTTAATGGAACTAACAATCCCTTGTTTCTGGAATTTCACAATATGTGATTGGAGTGCTCTTGCAGGCTTAGAGAGATGGAGAACACCATCTTTGAGTTAAAGCATGCCTCTGCTACACAGTGAGTTGGAAAGGAATTCGAAGAGACGTGGGGAACTTAAGACCAGGGAGAAGCAGCAACAGGTGTCATGAGTGTTCATACCGTGTGCGCCATTCGCTTCCCACTGCAGAGCATGCCTCGTGCTGGCAGCAGCACCGAGAAATTACTCCCTGACACGGGCTCCGCTTTTGACATTTTTCTTCGAACGATTTGTGCCTCCTGTTGGGGCATGAGCACTTTGGGCTCTGTCCAAACGGTGTTCAGGACAAGTTTCTGCCAGAAGTGCAGGAACAAAGCAGGACAGCCTGCTCCGGGGCCAGGGCCGCACAGCAAGGCGCTTTGCTCAGCTCACGTGGCCGGTGTGGTAGTCTTTAAGCACAACTTGGAAGCCAGATTCTTGTGTTGAATTGTAGCTTTCCCTTGTTTTATGGCCTTCATTCGGTCACACTCATTGTCTTCTTTTTTTTGTTTTTTGGGAGCATGTGTTCATCTTGACTGGCCTGCTTCCCTCCCTCCCTCCTTTTCTTTCCTTATCTTCCCTTCTTTCTAATCAGTGTCTTTGCGTCCCAGCTTCTTTGTGTCCCAGTTCCCTTCCAAACATTTTCATTTCTAACAGCCTTACTCCCTAATTATTCTCTTTCTTCCTAAGTTCTTCACTTCCTGATTTCTTTCCTCCCACCCTCCTTTTGTTCTTGACACTTAAGTTTAGGAAGATGACTTACTAACAATTTGCCTTATAAGGAAGGGCCCTTCCACATCTCAATCTAGACTTTTAGCCAAGGATTCCTTCTTACTATTATTGTGCTATTTTTCTACAGTGATACGGTATATGTCTTTCCAGACTTGTCTATTTCATAAGATTTCTGACCATCTTCTCTACTCCTGGATTATTCACCTTTTGATTACCCAGATCAAGGGGGCTTCAGAAAGAGGGCTACCTTTCGAACAGGGACAAGGGCGGTGAGGGGCGAGGAGACTGGGGCAGACCATACAAGTTCATGTGGGAGAAATGGTGGAAGGAACTGGGAATGATCAGCCAGGTGAACAGGCAAATTGGGGATTAGCTCTGTCTGTAAAAGACTGAAGAGATTTCATTTGAAAGAGGGATTCCACTTTGTCTGTGGGAGTCCAGAGAGCAGGATATGGAATAGGAGATTAGAAGAAAATAGAGAACAGACAACTTTAGGTCAACATAAGGCAAACTTTGTATTATTAGGGGTAGATTGAGAAAGAAAGGGGCTGTTGAGTGAAATGTTGGCTTCTTCATCATGAACAACATTAATTAGTAGCTGGGTAGTATAGAGAGATGAAATGCTGTAGGCAGAATGGTTTATGTTACCTCTGAGGCCCCTTATAGTACAGGAGGCTATCATTTTAGTCACTACCTCCTGCACTGAACCTTTTGTTAATTCTGCTAACAGTGACCTCATCCCAGTCTGACCACTCAACACTAATTCCCTAGCTAGACCCTAAATCTTTGCTGTTGAGTACATTCAATTAAAATTTTTGAGTCATGTCATTTCTCCTGGTTATTTAATTGCTTTATTTGCCTAGTTTTTTTTTTTTTTTCTTTAATAATTATAAGTATCTTGAGAGTCAGGATATTGTCATTCTTTTCTTCAGGCAAAGCTTGTACTTGTTATATTGGATTACATTTGAAGTAGGATGCCTTTTATTTTTTAAAATAGATCTAAAACCATAATACTGTGAAAATGCAGCTGAATTTAGCAGTCATAAGCTGATGTGAGTGGAAGATTTCTGCACAGTCTGTGCTCACTGGGCAAAATTCAGAAGCAGAGATCTTAAGCCCCTTGATACATTATCCTAATGTTAACCCGTATTGTGGTGCATGGACTAGAAATTCAAACCCCGGACAGATTATGATACACTGTTGATAAATGGTAACTTAACATAGAACTCATAAAATGTTACAGTTAAAATGTTGGCATTTTGGGGATCACTTCTCCAATGCCCTCATTTTATTAATGAGGAAATGAAGGATTAGAGACATGAGTGGTTTGCCCACCGTCTCAATGTTAGTGAGTGGAAAAAAGCCCTGAATTTGGGTTTTCTCTTTCCTTGTTGTGCCTTGTATTACTGTTGTGGTTTTCGTGGTTTGCTGGGAGCCCGTCACAGATTATTTTTTATTTATTTATTAATGTTGATGCTGTTACAGTTGTTCCAGCCTCTTCTCCCTTTTCCTGCCTCCACCCAGCCTCACCCAGTCAGTGAGAGACAAACACCACATGATCTCACTTCTGTGTGAAATCTAATGAAGATAAATTAATGAACAAAATAGAAACAGAAGCACAGACACATGGAACAGACTGACAGCTGCCATCAGATTTTGATGAAATTGTAAACATATTCTGGAACAAGTAGGGAATATATGGTCTTCACAGTAGCTGTTTGGTTGCTTTAAAGCATCCAGTGTTACTGTAATGCTCTGACCAAGATCCCACATTCGTTTAACAATGTATTTTCATCCCTACTTTGCACCAGGCACTAGGCCAGGTGCTTAGAGCCCAGTGTTCTAGACGACGTTAAGGTGTTTTTCTTTCAGATCTTACTTCTGCTGATGGTTTCATATGCTAGACGTATCATAAAGTCTATTGAAATCAGTATTTCTTATGCAGCCCTGCCACAGTAATATCCATATCCTTAATCATAGGCAGTAAAGAAAAAGAAACATGAACATTTTATGACCTAAATATATTCTGTTGTAAAACTGCACTATAATAGTTAAACAGATGTTTTCAGATATCTCCAAATTTATTGTATGTACATATATATATATATACATATATATACACACACATATATATATATATAATTCAACTGTGTGTGTGTGTATGTGTATAATAGTTCTATATTAAGTTCCTGAAAGTGTGCTTCAAAAGAGTCTAGTCTGTTACAGTTCATTTTATTGGAGAGAAGTGTACCTAGAGACTCCACATAGCTTGTTTCCTCTAAAGGATGGAAGGAATTTCTATGCCTATAATGCTGCCACGTGGCCGCAAACACGATGAACAATTCACTTGGCTCACCAGCTTTGAAACCAGGCAATTTGTGGCAAATTTTTGTTTGAAGGACTTTGTATTATTTCATATTTTGAACCCTGGGTATTTATTATGACATCCTTTTGGATTTACATAATACAAAGTTGCATAAAATTAGACCACAGTATATTTCCAGAAGGCTGGAAAACACAAAATGTTGGAACCTTTGAGCAGGTGGTGTAAACATTCAGGAGAAGGAAAAGCTGTAATCCCTGCTCTTAAATAGCTTCAACTCTGTTAGGAGAATCAAACATATACATATAAAGCGTATGAAACAATCTAAAGCAGTGTTTCTCAGCCTTTATACCATTATTGACCCCCCAAGAGCCTTTTTGGACATTTCTTCTAATTGCATACCCGCCCCATGAAAATTTTATACCAGAAGTTTACTTTATATCAGTTTATATACTATATATATATATCGGTGCTTAATACACAATTAGGGTAAGAGTTTTCATTCCCCTGGAGCCAATTTTCATTCCTTAGGAGCACTATTTCTTCCATTGAGAAAGCATGATAAAGATAACCCATGACTTAAGATAATAAAGTAAAAGACAGATTAACTACATGGAAGGCTCCATCAGATCAGGGTAGTAGACAGAAGGCCTGCAGGAAAACATAAATCACTGACTATAGAACCTAAGATAAAATCTGCAAAATCAAAATTACTAATGTTTAATTAAAGGTCAGCAAAACATACTATTGTATCAATGTCAGTTACTGCTCAGTTGTAAGCACTAAACATTGGATTGCATTTAGAAACAATTTTTAGGTTTGCTCTTACCACTTTTTAATAATCCCTGAGCCTGAATCAACTTCCCAAGCAATCACGATCAATCATGTATCAAACGAGTTACTCATAACCAAAGAAGCTTAAAAGCTAAATTATTTTAAACATTTCAATAATTTTACAGCAAAATAAATTGAAGCGGGGTATGAGTGCATCTGCTATGTGTGGCCTAATGTTGGGTGGCTCTTCCAGAAATCAGCTGGGGAGGTTTCCTGATGGAAGTGAAGTCTGAGTCACACCCTGACTGCCCTCAAGGGGCACGGTGTGAAAAAGAGTGAGAGAGAGACAGGCGGAAAACTGAAAAGGTAGCAGTCCCCTTTGGGGCTTACGTGGTTGGTAGCTTGATGTCTATGTAAAAGTAAAGTACTTGACAGAATTAATTCTCTTCAGTTAAGAAGCCCATTTTACATACCCCCTAAGACATGTGTTCACTGTGCAAACTGAGTTCTTAGCAAGTGTGAACCATACAAGATGCACGCACAGACCTACCGTGTAAGCAAAGGAAATAAGTAACATCTTGTCACTGTTTCATAACAGAATCCGGCTACTTCCCATGAGCCCTGCTTATGGATGTTTTTCATTAGAAGAGTTTGGGGAGATGTGAAAAATCTAATGATCTATAACAACAGATAAAACAGAAGTAGGATGCAACATAATTTCTGTCAGAAATAGCTCCTGGGTTTATTCTGCTTATATTTCAGTGGATTGGTTTAGTGTTTCTTTTCAAAGTTTCTAAAAATCCTAAGCTATGACTTTTAGTGTGGTTCGACATGAGGCCTCCGATCCTGAGCTTTCGCCCTGGTCTGCCCCAGGACTGTGGTCACCGTGGTCTGTGATGCTCTTTTTGATAGATGAGGTGTGGGAGGCATCTCAGATTGAACTTGGTTTTAGTGTGGACAGCAGGTTCCATTGATCTTCATTTTTCCAGCCTCATTTTTGGTTTCTTTCAAGGAGGACCATAATATTAGAGCTAAGTGACAAAGGATGCTTGTTTATGAGAAAGGTCTGGAAAGGTTGCTGTGGTTATTTTTCAAGTTTATATGCACAGAAATTCATGGAAATAAAATGGAATTGAATTAAAGTGATGGTAGCATTTGAACTTGAAACAGATCTGTCAGTGTTGGCACTGCGCATGCTTCTTACAAATGTCCACATGAGGGGGAGGGGCGGGAGGGGCAGGAGGAATATGTGCGTTCCAGACCCAAGGAAAGGTAAGCGCAGAGGTGAAATGACGTGCCCTGTGTTATCTTGCTGGACTGTCTCATGGCTTCTTCTTATTTTCCTTTGCTTAAATTGTCACATCTTGCTCTCTCAGATTTACTCCTTGTCCTGTTACACACACACACACACACATACACACACACACACACGACAACTATGAGTCTTATTTCATGTAAGTAAACTCAATCATTATACCTAAAAGGCTTTTTGCATTTGTATTTGACATTATGGCCCTACCTTTCTCTTATGACCCCAGGCATGCATCGTTCTTAAGTTTTTAGTGATCATTGGTTGTGCTTCTCACCTCTAAGTGCATTGGGGTCAGGGCTGAATGGAGAACTTTTCACATACTACTGCCTGAGAGGGGTTACCTTGACTTCCTCCAGGTGAACAGTGCAGTGTGTACGAGGGTCTGTCAAGTGAGGCTGATGGTAGTACACACTGACCTAGTAGGACTGCGGTGAGGAGTGACTGGGAAGTTGAAGCATGTAACATGGGGTCTGGCCTACAGAATAGGTAAGCAATTTAATGCTAGTTATTCTTACTTAGAAATGATGGCTCTTAGAATAGTGTTATGGGAGAAAGTTGAGAACTGAGGATTGAGAATTAAAGAATGAATTTTTCATGGAAACATCATCACCTGCACCCTCACCAACTGGAAGGCAAACTTTTCCAGATAGCACACAGAATGTTCCTAGAAATACCCAAAGAGCAGACTGAAAGATAGCTTGTTAGGACCTACTCTGCCCGAAATGCATCAGGACTAGTCTAATGGAACCACTGATAGGACTTTTTTGAAGAACCCTAAGGCTTCTTTCAGTGGATCTGGCCACAGAGGATTCTCATTTACGTTGTTAGGAACAGCCTGTGTTTGTATTATTATTATTTTTTTTACCACATTTCTCTTGATCTCTAACTCAGCCTGTGCTTTGGTGATATCTAATGCCTTGGGAAATTTGCTGGATGGCCAAATATTACACTTGGTCCAACTTTTTATTCACATGTTTCTCTTTTGCCCTCCTCAAAAGCATAGAAAATGTGATAGCCCATGAGATTAAAGTTTTGTTAAATAAGAGAAAAAGAAAATGGTAACAATCATCTTCTGAAAACTAACTGATAAATGAAGATCACCATAATAGAGATTTTAAGTGGGTAAAGTGATATATAATATGTCCAGGAAATCATGGGACCACATATTTTTAGAAGACCAAACTTGCCTTTCCTATCTCAACATTTATTTAGTGTTTTTTCTCCCAGTTGGAGCAAGCTGGTGGGAAGGAGAGGTGAATCGTTGGATAAGATCCAGCCAGTGTCTGCCAGCAGACAATGGCTCTCCATTTCTGATCCAGCTTCTCTCCCAGACTTTTGTGCAATCCCCAGCAGTCTCCATGTTTTATGTTCTTCCTCCTGCTCCATAGGTCACTTTAGCAGATAAGAATGTATGTCCACCCATCGTCTCTTCCCTGTTCGAAGCAGATGTTTTAGGAGGGGAAGAAGAAGGATGAAGATGGTTCCTGTAGAAAGCTTCGGGCTTGCTGATACGCATTGCTGCCACAGAGCAGCTTCCTGGCCCCGGTTTCCAAGTTTATTTTTAGCTAACTCTAATAAAACACTAGCCAGTTTGAATTCATTTTCAGTTTGCAGAAAACACTGGATTGACAGGCATAGAGAGAACTAAAAATAACACCGGGTAGAAGAGAGTAGAATCTGAGAGCTAGAAGTGGACAGGAGCATCATCTCCAGTTTTTTCTTCTTTCAGGCAGAGACATACAGGTTCAAAGAAGTTAAGTGGCTCCCCCAGGATCACACCACTCTTATGTAATTGAGCAAGGACAGGAATATATTATTTTTTCTGCTTATTGACCAGTGTTTTCCACTATCAAAAAGAATTATAATACAACAAGCAGGACCAACAATATGAAACTTCCACTCAAGAGAGATTTGTGTCAGTTGGAGCTTACCTAATCATTCTAATTCTGTCTTCCACCTACATATTTCTCATTAAGTATGATCATTAATTAATATTTATTGATTCCTCTCTGTTGGGTAAACTACTCCACTGCACAAACTTGTATTAGAAGCCATCTTGGAGATTACAACCTTGAAGAGACAAAATGAGAAATTGTGGCTGTAATTTAAAACCTTTTTCTTCAGAACCAAACCAACATTCCTCTCATCTTTGAAAATAGATTATTCATCATGGCAATCAATTTAACACCAGGGAGGAGACTCTTGGAAGGATGAGAAACTGGTTTATTATCCTTTCCCTTCCTTCTTTTCATTATTGCTTGCCTTCCTTTCATCCTTTGATTCATTACTTCTTTTGAAGGATTGATTGAGCAGTTAATTGATTTATTCAACAAATATTTGGTGAGTCCCTGCTATATGCCAGTCATAGGCTAAACGCTTGTAAAGAGGAAGACAGAAAATATAGAGTCCCTGTTTTCAAGGAGCTTATCACCTAAGATAAGGAAGGGGAACACATGACAGTGTGACCAATTAGAACCTAGTGAGGAGGAGGCTGAAGAAGCAGGTGAGGTCAGATTCAAGCCACAAGTGGAATGTGATGCCTCTGAGGATTTTAGCTGCTTAAAAGCAGAAAGGACTCTGAACTCAGGTAGAGAGCAGCACCTCCGAGAACTGCATAGTAAACCCCAGGTACAGCAACAGACGGAGTTTGGTTCAAGCTCTCCATAATCAGAGGCAGTGCTGAAAACTACCCGCGCACACACAAACCCTCTCTGAAGTCACTGGAAAATACTTAGAAAATGTATTAAGCTCAAGGAAGCAGGAATAAGAATATAATCTAACGTTGCTTCTAAAAGCTGTCCTTCAGGTAGAATAATTCAGTTTATCCTAACAAGCGTGCTTTAAGCACCTAGTATGTGTAAGGCCTGGAGACAAATACTGTGGAAAGAGCAGTCAATTTGTACTTGGAACAGAGGTTCAGTTCTTTTATTTTCTTGTCGTTGTTCTATTACAGTTGTCCTGTTTTTCCCCTGTTGCTCTCCTCTTCCCTGCTCGCCGTCCCCACCCCGCACAGTCAGTCCCCACCCCATTGCCCATGTCCATGGGTCATTTATACTAGTTCCTTGACTAGACCCTTCCCCTTTTTCTCCCCCTTCCCCCTCCCCTGTGGTCACTGTCAGTCTGTTCCTTGTTTCTAACACTTTCAAAGAAAATTACTTTCTTTGGTGAAGCACTTTTTCTTCTTAAGTCAAAAATCATCATTTCTGGTGTCTAAAAATACTAGCTCTGTGGGTTTGGCAAGTAATTGACCTGTCTGGTCATCTACTTTCTCACCTTGAAAACTTTTGATGGTCACGAGGCCTCCTTTGGGTTCCCACGCTCTGGATTTATGAAGTGAGCTCGTGGGAGTGTGACCTAGAAGAAAGAGTGTGGTTGGCAGACACAGATTTTCCCCGTTTCTCATTATATGAGTATATACCATTAGATGAGGTTTAGAGAAGTTAAGTGGCTTCTGAAAGTCCCACAGATGGACAATGAGCCACATGCAGGGACTTGGCTGAACTCACATCCCCAGCCTAGTCCTCCTGGCTTTACTGGATGAGCAAAATCCTAAGTACGATGGGGAAACTCACAGTAACAGGGTCAGCGTGAACCATCTCCCTGAAGACCCTCATTTATGTGTTGTTCATGACTTTTAAGACGTTATTTAAAAATTTTATTCAGTCTTACTTTAAGTTTCAGGTATATAGCATAGTAATTAGACAATTATGTACTCTGCAAAGTGATCTCCTTGATATTTCCAGTACCCACCTGGTACTATACATAGTTATGACAATATTATTGACTGTATTTTCTGTGCTGCACTTTACATTCCTGTCATTGTTCTGTAGCTACCAATTTGTGCTTCTTAATCTCTTTACCTTTTTTACCCAGCCTCCCCACTCCCTGTCCCCTCTGGCAACCATTAATCTTAAAACATTACTTTTGTATTAATACTAAAAATGGCTTAATAAAGAACAGAATATAATGTTCAAGTTAAAATGAAACCTCAAAGTAATTTTTCAGTTTAAGAAATTACATTTGGTAAGTGTTTTCTAATAGCTTTAGAGGTTGTTTATATGTGTGTGGGTATTTCTCATCCCTTTATAATTGCAGACTTCAGGGACCTGTATTTCCTTTCCCCTGCTAGTGCAAGAGCTGGCAAGTCCTTTCATCCAAGCTGTGGTATTTTCAGCCCCCAAAGGAAAGTCAGTTGTAGAGAATGAGGACATGGGAGGTTGACCGCATCATGTGGGAAGACCAATAATTCACCAGTGGCTCCTGACCAGAAATGCCCACTGAAAAATTGGACATCAGATGATAGCCCTGTGCTCCAATGGGGCATGAACAGATGCGTACAATGGTGAATACATCGATTTCTTGATGAGACCTATTAGCATAACCACACAGCTTGAAACATAGTTATTATTTTGGACAGGACGGTGCTCACCACTGTGAATGTGTCTCTCTTTGATATAACAGGTCTGTAGAGTCCAGTGTGGGTGGGGTTCTCACTCTGGACAAAGGTCAGAGAGACCAGTCATTCAGGTGTTAGAGAAAAACATGGAGAGCTTCGTATTTATATACTCTATTTCGTCTTTTTAATTTTTTGCATGTTCTCTGAAATGCATAATATGTAAATATAGTAGTATATGTATAATTTATCCAGGAAGTTCGTATATTGGGGTTTATGTGCAAATTTATGTTATTAATAAGGTTTGTCATAAGGTTTAGAGATAAATCTCTGAAATACTTTTCTGGGCTTTGACAACAAATGAGTGGAGTCCCAACCTTTTGTCCAAACTACTGGTTAAGATCAAAATGTGTTATTACATTCTGAATCATGAAAACTTATCTCTGACTTCAGCAAAAAGAGTTGGAAAGAGGCGAAAATGAACGTTCATGATGATCTGTTTCATGCTCTTTACATAATGGGCTCCTTGGGAGTGCGCACAAAGGCTTTGGGTGGTCAGTGTGTGACGGTGACAGGACGTGAAAACTGAGCAGTGTCCTTGCCTTTCAGTTAGGGTTACGGAGAAGAAAGAAAAGACATCAAGGAAATTGGATAAACAGATTCGGCTAATACAAGCACTATTTCTTTATCAGGAGCACTTAGTGTTTGTTTAGTGCCTTTTATTGTAGCATTTTGCTTTATTTGTCCCCAGTAGGGAGTTATTTACTTGTTTTAATTTCTAAGCACATGATTTTTTTTTTTTTCATATAATACCTTATCATTTGTAGAACACTTTTGTGGTATTTGATCCTCACAAAAACCCTTTTAGGTAAATAGAATCAATTTAGAATTCCCACACTGTGTGTGTGAATACTAGTCACAGAGAAATTAAGAGCCTTATTTAAATTTAAGTATAGGTCCTCAGAGCCCTTGACCGGGCTGTTTTCCAATGTATTGTACTTCAGGGAAAACTCAGTCCAGGGTAGATTAAGAAAGTTGCTCTTAGGTGAGGCAAGAAATAAGTATTCAATATCTTAACTTTTATCCCATAGCCCATTCTCTCTCTTGCCCTCGCACTTCTGGTATCTTGTCTTCCTTTTGGTATAGAAAGAAAACATTATAGTTTAAAGAGATCCAGAACAACCTTAGCAACATATCTAGCAACAGCAAACCTGGGCGGAAAGGCCGATCACTGACGCACAAAGGAAGATAAACAAGAGGGACGCTGGTGGCAGAGGAGACAGAGAAGAAGGCCCGCACGGAGGGGAAGGGACCCGATTTAGCCAGAGATTATTGGAAAGATGAAGGAAGGGCCTTCTCACTTGCAGCTGAAGAACTTTTATCCCAATTGATTATCAGCTTTTTTTGTGCCTGTTTCTTCTCTTCTTCATCTATTAAACAGATAGGCACTGAGGGCCCAGCCAGGCCCCCTGGAGGGGTACTTAAGATTGTAACAATATAATCAATAAAATATACTTTAAAAAATAAAAAATAAATAAATAAAAATGTTAAAAAAAAAAAAAAAAGTGGTCTCTGACCTTAAAGAGCTTAGCGTTCGTTGGGGAAGATCAAACATGAAAAATGTGAAGCAGGCAGAAAACGAACGAACGCAGAGTTGAGCAGGAGAGGAAAGAACGGAAAGATCAGAGTTAAGACAGAAGGTCTCAGACAGTCCTCGCTATGCCACGGACCAGTGCAGGAGCCACACATCAGTCCTTCTGCCCTCTGGGTCTGAGTGTCTCTTTAGGATAAAGGAACAGATTGAATCGGGGCATCCAGAGTATATGTTAGCTGCAGATTTTCATGATTTGCTCTAATAAATCCAATGCAGTTGTACACGTGAGAATATTGAGAAAATGCAAGCATGTGCATCTGATTTCTAGGGGAGGGCTTGTGAAGTGCTGGTGTGTTTCACGTGTCCCTTCCTGTGTCTGTGGCGGTAACTCTCTGCAGGGACTTGGAGGACGGTTAAAGTTGTGCATACGTTGGAATGAGCAAGGACTTAATAAACTGGGGATGGAACCGTGCTGGTCCCTGTTTGAATTTTTCTAGTCCTTAAAAAAAAATGAGGACATTAAGAAATTATGAAAACTATACTTAAATTCTGAGATCATTGCCAACCTACATTGATGTGAAAATAACCTTTCCTTTATAAAATGATGGTGAGTCTATCTCTCTCTCTCTCTCTCTCACACACACACACAATTATTCTTTCCTAGAAAATACATAAGACACACCTTTCTCCCCCTGCCCCACCTTCAGATTACTGAGTCCTTTTTGCTTAGGCTACTAACAACTTTCTGCTGAACTTTCTTCAGTGGCTTTTTATTGACAGATGAAAAGGCCAAGCCCAGATATCCTGATGTATTAGCTTCCTCATGCTACAGTAACAAAGTACCACAAACTGGGTGCCTTAAAATAACCAAAATTTATTATCTTAACAGTTCTGGAGGCTTGAAGTCAGCCATCAATGTCTGAGGGCTCTGCTCTCTCTGAAGGCTCCAGGTGGGGCTCCTGCCTTTGCCTTTTCCTAACCTCTGGTGCCTGCTCGCAGTCCTTGGCTTGTGGCAGCACCACTCCATTCTGTCTCCATTTTCACATGGCCTTCTCCAAGTGTGGCTGTGTCTCCACTAGTATTTTCTCATGTGTCCAAACTTTTTCTCCTCTTATAGGGACACCATCATTGGATTTTGACCTTCACCCCCAATCTAGTATGACTTGATCTTAACTAATCACATCTGCAAAGAGCTTGTTTCCAAATGTGTTCACTTTCTGAGGTTCTGGGTGGACATGTATTTTGGAGGATTCTATTCAACCCAGTACATCTGGCATGAAGGATTCTTCATAAGTTTGTTGTCACAGTCTCTTAGGCTTCCTCTTCCAACCATTTCATTCTCTTCCTGATCAATTTTTGACACTTGAGGTAGCTTAAGTATGGGTGCTGGATTTCGGCTTCCAAAAATGGTGTTCTGAATATAGTAAAGATTCAGGTAACATAACTTCAGCAGAAGAATAGTATTGAAATTTACTCAGGATGTTTAGACAGTTTGACATATATTTTGTTTAATTATATTAATGGGACAAATTGGTGAATTAAGTGAAAGTAGACAACACCTTTTACTCTGAAAAAAATAAGTAAAATAAAGGTGCCCTGTGGTTCAATAATTTCTTTTCCTGATAATAGAGTCTTAAGGAGAAGAGGTAGAGAAATAGAAAATACTTTGTCTGCAAATATTTTTTTAGGGAATCATATTCAGTAGCAAAATAAAATAATAATAATGGAAAGAAAGCAAAGGAAATAATCCATGGTGGGGAATGTTTAGGTAAGTTGGAGTATATATATATTTCTGTACCCATTAACATGTTTTCAATAATTTTAAAACAATACATTAACAGCAGGAAAACACAATAAAATCTCATTAAAAAAAAAAAAACAACCAGAAATGAAATTATATACAGCTTGATCCCAATCATTTAAAGCAGAGGTTCTCCAATGAGGGGTGATTTCTGTCTCCTGGGACATTGGTGGTGTCTGGACACACTTCTGAGTATTACAGCTGGGGAGCGGGGTCCTGCTTCGCTCATGCAGTGCATCAAGGTCAGGGTGCTGCTGGGCACCCTACGGTGCACATGACCGTTCTCCGCAACAAGCAGTTACCTAGCCCGAAATGTCAAGATTTCCATGGCTGAGAGTCCTTGACTTAAAACATAGAACAGCTTTATTTTTACATTTCTGTTTCTCATCTTTAAAATAGAAATAATATCCACTTCATGGGGTTGCGGTGAGAATTAAGTTGGGTAGTATAAGTAAAGCACTTAGAACGGGGATTGGAGCATTAATCATTCAATGAGTGTTCATTATTATTGGCTGTTATCTGTCACAGTACAAAGAGAGAGGAAATATAAAAGAATATTACAGTGATAACGTTATAGGGACTGTCAGTAACCTTCAGCCAAAGGCCATTGGTAAAAAATTGGTCATTAAACAAGTCACAGCCATGGAGGACACACATCATGGACAGTCATGGGTTGTCTTGGCAAAAGGGTGTTAAAAGGACCTGTAATAGAGGTTGGGCTTTAGCTGGGTGACTTGTAAAAGGGTTGCAGGAAGCAAGGCATTCACTCTAGATGGGTTGCTGTCAGAGAGTAGGGCCGGCACTGTGACTGGGCACCCTCACGGGTCGTATCCACAGGGAGGGCAGTGAGGATAGAGCTGTATTTGGTGAAGGAGCAGCAGTCCCATATTTTGTCTGAGAGAAGAAATGTTTGATATTTAGTGGGAAGCACAGTGACCTTGTAATCATCTGTGCTTAGACAAAACTGTGAAGTGGCCTCGCTTTGTCCCATTTTATCATGGTCTCAGAGTAATCTTGTCTGAGGTTGGCGTTTTGTAAGATGGGTTATTTCTAGGGGGAGAAGAGCATGGCCAGCTGTGAGTGTCAGCGGCTGCTTTCTCTTTCTTTTCTTTCTTCCTTCCTTTTTGTTCTTTCCTTCCTTCCTTCCTTCCTTCCTTCCTTCCTTCCTTCCTTCCTTCCTTCCTTCCTCAGCACTTTGAATTTTTCTCAACACTTTAATATGTCTACTTTGAACTTGTATTACTTTTGTGATTAGAACAAATACATGTTAAGTAAAAAATAATAAAAGACATGCTCATGGGAAAAGGAGTCAGGTCTACAGGATTATAGAATGAAATCTTGCACGGGAGCCCCCACCCCCACCCCCCATCTACAGTTTTACTTTCTGTGGTTTTAATTACGAACAGCCAATGGCGGTCTGAAAATATTACATAAAATATTCCAGAAGTAAACAATTCATAAGTGTTAAATTACATGCCATTCTGAATAGTGTGTGCGCCCTTCTACACCCCCAGAGTGTGAATCCACCTTGTTCTTCGTGTCTGTGCTAAATGTATAACATTGATACCATATTTGAGAAAAAGAGACCATATTCATATAGCTTTTATTGCAATATATTGCTATAATTGTTCTATTTTATTATTAGTTACTGTTGTTAATCTCTACTGTGCATAATTTATATACTAAGCATTATCATAGCTGTGTATGTCCAGAAAAAAACATAGTGTACATAGGGGTCATACTATCTGTGACTTCAGGCATCCATTGAAGGTCTTAGAACATAGCCCCCCCTGAATAAAGGGGGAACTGCTCTATCTGTAAAGCAGGCATAGGGAGACAATGAGGATAACTAGCACTCTTCCCAGTAATATTTCATGACCCTTGCTTTTGAGGAGCTTGGAAAAAAGAAGGCATGTCGCTAGTTTTTGGTGCCCCATTCCCTAGGTGGCTCCTTTTATTTGATAGAGAAGTTACAGGGAAAAGTTCTTTGTAGTAATGGATTTTTAAGTGAATTACACATGGAAATTGAGTTGCTTCTTCAGAGGAGGATACCAAATTTGGATAGTGTTGTGTATCAGTCAATTGAATCTTGAGTTACAGAAAACAAAATGTATTTTGTCTTTATTCTTCTAAAGAAAAGAATAAAAGCGAACAGTGCTTGTGAAAAAACATATGAATGTCTTCAGGGTCTCACATTGAATAAAAAGCAAAGGAAAAAAAAAACCCCAAATTGGATTTTTTCCCTTTCAAAATTTCCAGGAACATTTAGGACAAATAAGTTAAATTAAGCATATTTTATGCAGTAACAGAGCAAGCATCTTCAAGGACATCTTTAAAATATACACGAATTATCTTTCTATTCTAAATCCTTTTGAAATTGTGATTTTTTGGGGGGTGTCTATTGAACTTTGCATATATTTTCACTTTTTAATCTGTATTGAATTTCTAAATGTTAAGAAATAATATCTCCTCATTTTAATAATTTCAAGCAATACAGAAGGGTATAAAGTGAATAGTAAAATCTTTTTCTTTTCTCATTCTAGTCCCCGAAGTTACGGCCTTCCAGTCTGAATTAATTCTAAATTTGTTACAGGTTTTATTGTTTTGTTGTTGTTGCTGTTTTCTGTTTCTAGTCAGTGTGAATGCATTTCCTGCCATACTTGAAATACTGGTCTTCAGTCTGATGTGATCGAACGGTGTGTTCTAGGAGGCCGGGACGTGCCTGGTTCTTCCCCCCATGGGGTCGTCCTCCGTGTCTCACCTGCACCTTTGAATGGGAGGAACCCTCCAGCAGAGGCAGGATCCCTTCCTTTCGTGACTGCTCTTGTACGAACCCAGTGATTCAGAAAGGAGAACATTTTTATTCTCCCTTTTTACATCTCCCATGTGCTCTCACAGAGACTGACCACTTAACCTCATAATTCCAGATTCCCTTCATCACATTTTGTTTCAACTCTCACTAATCTCTTCTCCTCCATCTGTTCCCACATTTTCCCTGTTATATTTATATTATAAATATAGACCTGGATCCTTCTCCTCTCCAAAACTTCCAATGACTTTCATTGGTTCCAAACGGGAGTCCTTCCTTTGTAGCACAAACTGGAAAGCTCTTTTCTGTATGCTCTCAACCTCTTTTCTTGGTTTTATTGATAACACAGGTGAACAATTTTCAACATAATTCCCATTGAGTTTGATTTTTCAACTGTTTTAGACTTAAATAGGCATGCCGATTTCAAAACTGCAGTTAGTTTTCTTCTATCACGTCAAGTTTTTCTCTACAGCTTATCTTAATGCGACCACTCTAGGCTGGATTGAGCCTGGATCGAAGGAAGCACTAGTGCTCTCCTATTGGCTGAGAGCAAACCTCCCTCAAGTCCGGAGGGGTGGGGGACGACCTTGGAGACCAGCGACAGGTTCATGCTTGTCTAGGCTATTCAGTTACACATGAGACAGTGTGCTGAGAGGTTGTGTGCTGCTCTGTATAGTGAATCGTATTCCGAAGTATAGTCCGGGTTCTTGTCTGTATACAAGGAGTTAGCAGAATTTATTTTTTTATTTACATACGTACTCCTTTCCTTTCCTTCAGATCACGTCTGCCTCTGCTATTTCTCGTCGTAAGTGCCTAAACAACCCTGATTCGTTTTGTTATATTTGTGGCAGTTTCACCATTCCCGGTAAGGACAAACATCAGTGCATTTGTCAGGCAAGGCTATTTTGCATAATTTAAAGTAAAACTTGGTGATCAAGATAAGTCTTGGGCCCCTCACAAGGTGTGCAAGCAGAGTTTCAAGAGTTACAGATGTGGACGAAGGGAACACGTGATAAGTTGCCATTTGGTATACCTATGGTTTGGCGAGAGCCCAGAGATCATTCAAGTCACTGTTACTTTTGGATAGTGAAAACGTCAGGATATAACAAGAAAAATAAATGTAAAATAGAGCATCCTAGTCTACCATCAGCTATACACCCAGTGCCTCACTCAGCTGAAATCCCAGTGCCAGTTTTCATTGAACCACCCTCTTTCGAAAAACAGGAGTATGGTGAAGAACCAAGTGACAGCAACGATGAAGATTCTGAAATTGAAGGTGACTCAGTTCATAAGGGATTTGATCAGCATGAGCTAAATGATTTGGCATGAGATTTGAGACTTTCCAGAAAGGCTTCAGAACTCCTAGCATCAAGACTGCACGAGAAAAACTTGCCTGAAAAAGGAGCAAAGGTATCCTACTTTCAATCAAGAGAAAGTGCATTTCTGCAGTACTTTTGAAGTGATGGTGGCTTTGTGTGTTGCCATAACATACATGGCTTAATGGAGGAATTGGGAATTCCAATCTAGAATGCAACTGACTGGCGACTGTTCATCAATAGCTCAAGCAGAGCTTGAAGTGGGTCCTCTTCCACAATGGCTATTTATTTGGTTCAGTCCCAATTGGCCATTCAGTTTGTTTTCATGAAGAATAGGAAGACATAAAGAGAGTCATTGATCTGCTGCAATATCACAAGTACAATTGGATCATCTGTGTTGACCTTCAAATGGTCTGCTTCCTTCTTGGTCATCAACACGGATACACCAAGTATCCTTGTTTTCTGTGTATGTGGGACAGCGGAGCTCATGAGAAGCACTGGGCGAAGTCGAATTGGTCTCCAAGATCTGACTTCAAACCTGGTGATCCAAACATTCTACATGAGCCACTTGTTGACAGAAAGAAAATTATATTCCCACCTCTGCACATAAAACTGGGTCTCATGAAGCAATCTGTTAAAGCTTTACCAGCTGAAGGAGACTGTTTCAAGTATCTCCTTTTAGGATTTCCTAGCCTGTCATTTGAAAAGATAAAATACCTTAATATGTATATTTGGTAGCAAAGCTTTACTACTTGTACACAATTGGACTTCCAGTAACAATATATAGCCTTTATATGAATAAAATAACTAAATAGCATATTCAGGTAATTTTTTCTTTATTTTCCTTTGTATATTTTGTATGATTTGGGGGACAGAGGGAGGGTATCCTGTACCTTAAAAAGTTGACGTGATAGAGAAAAACTGGGGTCATTTTTGGATTCACATGCCAAAAGTTAGTCAAAAACAAGTGTCAGATCTAACTCAACGAAAATTGTGTTCCCCAGTGTAATCTAGTACAGTATAGCTTACTTACGGGAGTCAGGAAGACATTGCGCACACTGGAAAGCTGAGAGGTGGTGGTGCTGGTGCTGCTATGTAAGGCTGAATCATTGCACGTTGAAGGCTGTGGGTTGGGCCCGTGGGAGGTACAGGGAACTGGGGTGTGGGTGAGAAGGAAGGGGTCATCTGTTAACATCGCATCTCTGAATGCATCAGGGCACGCAGGCCACCAGCATCGACAGCTTCTGTGTTTACCTGCCTTCACGTCGAAGGCTGAGGTCCTTGTCTGATGTGGCTGCTGTGGTCGTGGTGGTGGCTCCCTTGAAATAGGACAGTGTGCTCGACTGCTTAGTGTCCGTAATGAGTCCCTGCAAAACAATTGCTGAATGCTGCTCTCGCTTTTTGCTTCTGACACCACACACAAAAATAAACTCAAATGGATTAAATATTTACATTTAAAACTCACCCATAAAAATGCTAGAAGAAAACATTGGCATTATAATCTCTGACATTACTCATAGCAACTTTTTTTTTTCTTTTTCTGATATATCCTTTTGAACAAGGGAAACAAAAGAAAAAATAAACAAATGGGACTACATCAAACTAAAAAGGTTTTGCACAGCAAAGGAAACCATCAACAAAGTGAAAAGACAACCCATTGAATACGAGAATGTGTTCACCAATGAGATAGCTGATGAAATATTAATATACATTTATAAAGAACTCAACTCAATACTGAAAAAAAATCCAATTAAAAAATGGGCAAAGGACCTGAATAGACAGTTCTCCAAAGAGGACATATAGATGGCCAGTAGACATATGAAAAGATGTTCAATGTTACTAATCACCAGAGAAATGCAAATTAAAACCACAGTGAGCTACCACATCAACCTGTCAGAATGGCTGTCTCAGTAAGTTAACAAACAACACGTGTTGGTGAGCATGTGGAGAAAAGGGAGCCCTCATGCACTGTTGGTGGGAATGCAGACTGGCACAGCCACTATACAAAGCAATATGAAGTTCCTCAAAAAATTAAAAATGTAATTGCCTTATGAACCAGTGATTCCACTTTTGGGAATATATCTGAAGAAACTTGAAACACTGATTCGGAAGAATATATGCACCCCTATGTTCACTGCAGCACTATTTACAATAGCCAAGATTAGGAAGCAGCCCAGGCGCCCATCAGTAGATGAGTAGATTAAAAAGTGGTGGTACGTTTACACAATGGAATATTACTCAGGAGTAAAAAAAGATGGAAGTCTTACCTTTTTCAACAGTATGTCTGGACCTAGTTGGTGTTAAGCTGATAAAGACAAGTACCATATCATTTCACTTATATGTGGAATCTACTGAACAAAATAAAATAGAAACTGACTCATAGATAGAACAGATTGACAGAAGGGAGCGGGGCTGAGGGGCTGGCTGAAATAGGTGAAGGGAATAACAAAAAAAAAATAAACAACTCATGGGCACAGAAAACAGCATGGAGACTGTCGGGGGTGGGGAGGTGGGTACCTGTGAAAGAGGGAGTAAATGGTGCCAGACAGAGACTGGGCTTTGGGTGGTGAACACACAATACAGTATACAGATCATGGATTGCAGACTTGTACACTTGAAACCTATAAACTTTATTTACCAGTGTAACCCCAACAAAGTAAATGAAATTTGCTTCAACACCTTAATGGATTTTTCCATTTTATTGTGATATCATAAACACTTAACTGTGAATATATTTTAACCTAAATAGACTGAATTACATAGCACCAGAAATATTCCAAATCCTCTGCAGTTATCTTCATTTAATGTCATTTATATAATTGCTTCTATAGGAGGCATAAAAGTTGTGGTTTTTTGTTTTTTGTTTTTGTTTTTTTTTAATTACGTAGGAGCTATAAAAGAGATAAGCTAGAGGATCCAGTTGTGTAGAGTAGGTGTTTCTGGTATTTAACTAAATAATACATTTTCTTAATTGACATAAGCAAGTATTATTAGCATTTTGTCACTGAATAGATTCCAGGTTAATATTGAGCCCAGGATATGTTAGCTATTCTTAGCATTTTATTTGGCAAGATGTTGTATAGCTTCAGAATCAGAAAACCTGGCTTCTGATTTGCTTCCAAGCACTTAGTGTCTGTCCTTAGGCAATTTACTTTCTTTCCAGGTTACTCTACAGTGTAGTAGTTTTGTCAGACTGTCATGGACTCCCATAGCACTACTCTATCTGATTTTAGCACTTTTCACACTTTTCATTCATATATTTCATCAAGTAATTATTTCGTGTTTGTAGCTTTTTCTAGAATATCAGTTTCTTGAGGAAATGAATAACTTTTATTTTCGTTAAATTTTTTTTTCTGTTACAACTGACCTCCAATATTGTTTTAGTTGCAGGTGTATAACATAGTGATTGACATTTGTGAAATGATTATCGCAATAAATATAGTTCCCACCTGGCACCGTACGTAGTGATTGCAGTATTATGTTGTACCTTATATCTCGGCGACTATTTTTATAACTGGCAGTTTGTACTTCTTAATCCCCTCACCTTTTCCACCCATCCCCACAGCTCCCTCTCATCTGACAACCATTGCTAAGTGGAATAAGTCAGACAGAGAAAGACACATGCTGTATGATTTTTCTTATACGAGGATTCTAAGAAACAGAGGAAACAAGCGAAGCAGAAACACATTCATACACAGGGACCAAATAAATAGAATTTCTTGAACGTGGCCGCACTGGTTAGCGAGCCCTACTACAGACACGGCCTATGCCTTTGCTTATCAGATAGTTGCCATCAAAAGGTATTCTCCTAGGCAAATTTTCTATCACCCGGGATAATCATAAGAAATATACTTAGGTTAGATTTATATTGTGCATGTGACAAAAGTTTATGTATTATTTTGACTCATTTTAATTCAAAGATGTGTTGACCTACTTACCTCCAAAATAGCTGGTTCTAGGAGCTATGTTCCGCCCTCCCCACCCCCCCGGGAAATTCAGTAAAATAGAAGTGTTCAGTAAATTATCTCACACCAGACCTTCCTCAGAACTTAATGTTTATCAGAGTGGTGGGGCATTTTACTGATTTTCAAAATATTTTTAATTTTCTTGATTTAGATGTCAGGGCATTTGGCTTATCTCCTTGTATTTAATGAATCATGAACTAAATATGGTTATCAGATGGGCCTGCAATATTTGGAAAGTCATTTTATTTATAAACCCTCACATTGACTCATAGGCAAAAAAAAAAAAAAAAAAAAAGTGGAGCCATTCAAGGTGACCACCACAAGAGGGTGGATTCATTATTCAGTGTTTACTTTGTCCCTGTCATTCGTCATATTCTCACTGCACTATGGAATGTCAAGGCTAAGAGCAACCCTCAGGTCCCCTCTTCTCCTCCTTCTACATTCTCATTTTACAAATAAGGAAAGAACACAGAGGGGGCTAGTGAGTTTCCTAAGGACTAACTACGGTTAGAGACAGGTCTACAATAGGAAGCCAGACTCCAACCCCCGCCCCCATATTATTGGGCTGACTTTAGTTTCTACATTTTTAAATTCTCTTCCACTCTAGCCACACAGGTCTTCTTGTGTCTCAAGACACATCAGGCTCAGTCCTGCCCTAGGTAGGCGAATACTTGGCATTGGTGTGTGTTTCAAATGCTCTGTCCTATTTTAACAAATGGCAATACCACCCCATCCCACTCTGCTCCTTTAGCTTTTAGTTCCCTGCTTTGTACTTATTATCAGAAACTATACGATCATCTTATTTGTTATTTAGTTATTATTACTAATCTTTCTTTTACATGGTAAATTGTTTTAGAGATAAAAATTCTCAAAGAAGCTGTCTCTTGAAAAATCAGTTTTACAAATGTCTTTTTTCCTATTCTAAATAAAATTTTTCTTATTGATCTTTTTTATTTACTTATTTTCCATTCCCCCATACCCTCTTCCACTTCCAACCCCCCCACACACAATTTCCACACTGTTTCCATGTCCATGAGTTCTTTCTCTCTCTTTTTTTGCTAAATACATTTTTCAATCACCCACATGGATGAAAATATCTCCCATGTTTTCTATATAATCCAGAGCTGAAATTGTAGTTGCTTTTATCACTGCTGCAAGTGTTTAATAGTAGCATATATGTGATTACATACTGCATTTACAATATTATGACAGCTGACTACATATGAGATTTCAGTCTGTACTTTAAAATCTTTATGTTGAAAAGGAATAGGGTTTGTTTCTGAAATTTTCAAAGACTGGAAAGTTGATTTCTGAGTCAATGCGCTAGAGTCATTGTGCAACACTATCCTTGTTGGAGTCTGAAACGTGAAAGTCACCCAGTAGTAATGAGAATGGATGATAAACACACAATTTGGTCTATTAAAATAGACCCACTGAGTGTGTGCAGTTAAGCCCAATCATGCAAGCATTCAATACTCATCAGACAACGAAATGCCCAAATTAACACTATTTTAATCAACATGATAAAAGAGTTTTGTATATCCAAAAGTCAATTACTCTGAAGGACCATTAAGCTTAATGGAAATAATACTTTGACATTAAAGAACAATATACATAAGTTTTTGTGAGTATGCCTTTCAAATAAGCTGTGCACCAAAAGCCTTATTAAATGAAATGAAAAAATAATTAAATAATTAATGCATAATTATATCAATTATGTGAAGTAGTGCATTTATCTTAACCATGGGAATGTAACTCTTCAAGCATAACCTTATTTACCTTTCACCCTCATTTTTAAAACAGAACCTTAGCATAGTATGTGTCCAGTCAAAATTATTAAATGAATGAATGAGTGAATTAATGAATACTGTTCTTACAATCTAGTGTATTGTGGTCAAGTGCATGGACTTTGACTTACGATGAAACTGACAGTTTTGACAAATCCATGAGTGCGTCCCTGTGTAGGCAAATAATTAACCATTCTAAGCTGCAACTTTCTCAGCTGAAAACTGGATATAGAATGACTGTTGATGATTTCGGGAAGGCTAAAATGATACGACGCCTATAAACCATTTGCCCACAAGCCTATGACATAATAAATGTTTAGCAAAAAACAATCCAAGATTGGACGCATTGAAGAGGGTGCAAGGAACAGTTTCACTTTACCCTTGTCACCTCTCCCTTAAGGTGGCATAACTCAGCGCCAGGAGAGACCTGCTTGGCCCGCAGTTTTTTCCGTGGGTGAAAGAGTGTGTGAATGAGCGCCTGGCTTCCCAAGCTGCGCGAGGTGCTGCCGCAGAGACTCACGTGGTTCTTGCCTCCTCCAGAATGCGGAGGTGTGCTGTGCCGCGGGGGCGCAGCGGGGGGCGGGGATAACGCAGCTCGGGCTCTCAGGGGGCGTGGAAGGGATGCGGACCCCACTAACCACTTTGTGGACTCCATCAGGAAGCCGTTCATGAGCCTGCGGGGATGACGGACCTGGGATCAGCCCAGCTGGGGCACAGGCACCCCCACTCTGTTCTTTACACCTCCCCCACACACAGCCTCGCCACCGCTCAGCCACCTCCCTCTGTGTGTCCTCAGGGGTGGCAGGTGCTAGCCTTTGCAGACTAGCATCTGCACCCACAGAACTCTGACTGGTCTCTGTGGGGTTGGGAGAAAAGGCACCAGGGAAAGCCAACAGGAAGTTGTCAGCACCCGGTCTGGTTTTGCAGGAGAGAAAGAAGGCAAAAAGATCTTAAGAATTACTACCTAAAAGGGAACAAGAAGGATGGGACAGGTGTATGCATAGAAAAGATCTGAGAAATCCTCAGAATCCCTTGCAGGACTGACAGAAGATACAGTATTTGTATCCCGAGGCCTACATTAAGAAAAAATAAATAAAGCTCTCAAATAAGCAACCTAATTTTATACCTTAAGGTGCTCAAAAAATAACAAGCTAAGCCCAAAGTTAGGAGAAAGATGAAGATAAATAGCACAGTAGAGATATATGAAATAGAGGGTAAGAAAACAATAGAAAAGATCAGCAAAAGCGTTTGTTTTTAAATGGACATATCTTTAGTTTTACTAAGAAAAGCCAAGACTAAAAATTATAAATAAAAGAGGAGACATTATGGTTGATGTCATAGCAATACAAGAGATCATAAGAGAGTACTGTGAGCAGTTGATAACCTAAAAGAAATGGATAAATTTTTAGAATCATCATACAGCCTACTGAGACTGAACTGCAAAGAAATAGGAAATCTGAACAGACCAATAATGACCAGAAAATTGAATCAGGAATAACAAGCTCCCAACACAGAAAAGCCCCAAACCAGATGGCTTTACTGATGAATTCTCCCAAACATTTAAAGAAGAATTAACACCAGTCCTCCTCAAACTCTTACACAAAATTGAAAATGGAACACTTCCAAACTCATTTTAGGAGGAAAACATTACCCTGATACCAAACCCAGATAAAGTCACTATAAGAAAAAACTTCAGGCTAATATCCCCGGTGAATATGATGCAAAAATTTTCAACAAAATACTAGAAAACTGAATTCAACAACACATTAAACAGATCATATATTATGGTAAAGTGTGACTTGTTCCCAAGTATAGTTTAGCATCCACAAATCAATAAGTGTGATAAAACCATATTAATAGAATGAAAGATAAAAATCATATGATCATCCCAATGGATGCAGAAAAAGTATTTGAAAAAAGTTCAACATGCTTTCATGATAAAAACTCAACAGGTTGGATATAGAAGTAATGTACCTGACTATCATAAAAGTCATGTATGACAAGGACACAGCTAATATTATACTCAAAAGGCAAAGGTTGAAAGCATTTTTTCTAAGATCAAGAACAAGGTAAGGGATGCATCTCACCACTCTTATTCAACATAGTACTAGAATTTCTAACCAGAGCAAGCAGGCAAGAATAATAAACAAAGAGTATAGGATTCAGAAAGAGAGGACTTAAATTGTTTATTTGAAGATGACATGATCTTATATATAGAAAATCTTAGGGACTCAACCAAGTAACTGTTAGAACTAATAAAGGAATTAATTAAAAACGCAGAAAACTAAACCAACATGCAAAAATCAGTTGAATCTTTACACAGTAACAGTAAATTAGCTGAAAAAGAAATAAAGAAATCCCATTTACAATAACATCAAAGAAAACACTTAGGAATAAATTTCACCAAGGAGGTCAAAGATCTGTACAGTGAAAACTGTGAGACATTGATGAAAGAACTTGAACTTTATCCTTTGCTCATGGATTGGAAACATTAATATTGTTGAAGTGTCCATAATTCTCAAATCCATGTGTGGATTCAAAGGAACAGAACTGAGAGGCCAGAAATAAAGTAAATTTTGACAAGGGAGCCTAGGATATTTAATAGAGAAAAGATAGTCTTAAAATAAATGGTGTTGGCAAAACTGAATACTCATATATAAGTGAATAAAATTAGACTGCTTTCTTAAACTACACACACACAAAATAATTAGAAATGAATCAAAGACTTAAATGTAAGACTCGAAACCCTAAAACTCCTAAAAGAAAACATAGTAATAAAGCTCTTGGAATTGGTATTGGCAATGATTTCTTTAAGATACGACACTAAAAACATAAGCAACATGCAAAAATAAGCAGGTGGGACTATAGCAAATAATAAACTTTCTACACAGCAAAAGAAACCATCTAAATGAAAAGACAGCTTACAGAATGGGAAGAATATTTACCAACCTTATATCTGATAAGGGGTTAATATTCAAAATATATAACAGACCCGTACAACTTAATAGCAAAGAAAGAATAATCTGATTTAAAAATGGGAAACGGACCTGAGTAGATTTTTTTCCTAAAGAAGACAGGCATCTGGCCAATAAGTACGTGTGAAGATGAACAACGTCACTAATCATCAGGGGAAAGCAAATCAAAACCAAAATGAAATATCACCTCACACTTCTTAGAATGGATGTTATCCAAAGGATAAGAGATAATAAATGCTCGTGACAATGTGGAGAAAAGGGAACCCTTGTGCACTATTGGTAGGAATGCGAATTGGTGCAGTCACTTTGGAAAACAGTATGGATGTTTCTCAGAACACCCATATGACCCAGCAATTCCAGGTCTGGGTACATATCCAAAGGAAATGAAATCCCTACGTCAGATGTCTGCAGCTCCATGTTCATTTCATCATGCATTAACAGTAGATAAGACATGGAAACAAGGTTGTGTCCATTGAAGGAAGCAAGGATATAGAAAATGTGATGCGATGTATGTGTATATATAATAGAATATCATTTGGCCACGAACTAACAATGACATTCTGCCATTTGCAGTAACATGAATGAACCTTGAGGGCATTATTCTAAGTGAAATAAGTCAAAACAGAGAAAAACAAACACCGTATGATCTCACTTTATCTGTGGAATCTGGAAAGCTGAACTCATGGAAACAGAGTAGATCGTTGTTTTGCCAGGGGCTGGGGACTGGACAAGTTGAGGAGATGTCGTTTTAAGGGCACAAACTTTCCTTATAATAGGGAATATGTTCTGGGGTTCTAATGTACAACCCAGAGACTATAGTCAATGATACTATATTGTATATTTGGAACACACACAGTAAAGCTCATTATTTAACAAGAGTATGATTCTGTGTGAAAAGCTCACAGAATTAAGGAAACTCAAAGCATCAAGATGAAAAAATGAATAGAAAACCATGAGCTAGTCCCCAGCAACTTTATGAAAAGCATTTTGTTTGTTTGTTTTCTGTCCTTCTCTGACAGGGAGAGTGGCTGGGACTGATCAGGTTTATAATCCCATCAAGTCTGTATAAACTAGGCCTGGGTGGGTCCCCGGCCCAATCGCCAGCACATGCTGGGCAGGGAATGTTGCAGAGAGCAGAGCCCGTTCAGTCAGCAGCTGTCTCAGTGAAAATATTTGACGTTGCATTTTTAGAAAGCAGTTGAGGATTTCTTTTCCTTGGTGAGCAGCAAGCTATGAAGATGGTCTGGCTCATCTGGCAGCTAGCTCCCATCCCCGGGGCTGTGTCGGCAAGAAACCTCTTTAACGATCTTTTTTCTTGCGTAGCTCTGAATGATGCAGGACAAGAGTTCCCACAGATCAATACTCAAACACATTTAATATCCAGCTAGTTGACAAAGTGAATAGCTCATGAAAAAGTTGTAAAATGCGTGTTTCCATCTTGGTACAGCTTTAAAGAATTAAGCTGTAGTTATTGTTTGTAACTTCTTTTTTCGAAACCTTGACTGTCACTTGTTTGTAAACGAAAGGATCTTGCTAAGTGGATTGTCTCGTGGCTAAGAGTTGTTGAGTGTTGTAGTGGAAATGTGTCACTACACTATTTTTGGCTGTTTTGCATCTGAGCCTGACTTTCATGTTTGGAAAACTCCTGCTGGAACTCAAGGTAGGCGACACATCCTTTTGCCCATTGCAGAAGCGAACAATGTTGGCTGCTTGCTCTGCCCTCATCCGGCAATAAGGTGGGCATGTGGCTTACAGTCTGCTGGTTGCTTGTGCCTGCCGCAGACTTGGCCTGTGAGCTAATGACATAATGGGGACTGTCCTGTTGATTGGGTGCTGCTGCTGCTGCAGTTGCTCCAGGAATCCTGAGTTCTCTGCACTTGGTAGTGCAAGCTGCCCTGTCTAATGCTTGGGGACAGTACTGAATGTGATGTCCTCACCACATTATTCTGTGACTGGGTTTGGGTCAATAACATACTTGGTCCGAACCCCCTAGCAGGTTTTGAATCCTCCCAGGAATTCTTCGAGTTAACCGATACCCTTTGATCATATTCTCTTTGTGCATAAATCAGCCAGAATTGGTTTCTGTTGCTTGCAACTAAGACTCTTCTTGGCTGACATAAGGCATTTGTATGTTTTGTGTTGTTGTTACTTAATCTTTACCATACTCTGGTGACTTTGTTGATTGATTCATTTACTCAGTGGATTAGTTTGTTATTTAATCCATTTAGTCAGAATACATTTGTTGACAGGACCATCCCTGCAAGGCACTGTCCTTGGGGCTGGGCTTCTGTGGCCAACAAGATGGAAGAGGTTACAGTGCTCCTGGAACTTCATTGTTGTGAGAGGAGACTGATACTAACCAATTAACAAGTGAGATAATATCAGCCAGCAGTACATGCAAAGGGAGGACCTTAAAAGAATCAGGAGATAGGGAATGATGGGTGTGAGCTCAGGAAAAGCCACTCAGGAATTTTGTTTGATCTGAACCTTAAGGGCACCACCAGGAAAGCATTTCAGGCACAGGAGCAGCAAGTGCAAACTAGCCCAGCAGAAGGCTGAGTGAGAGGGCCCTGTGTCCAGCACGTTGCCCAGGGTCCAGTATCTGGAAGTGCTGGAGCCAAGGCTTGTATCCAGGTAATCCCCTACCAAGGTCTGTTTCCCCAAAAGCTATAATTGGGAAAACAAACAGAACCAGGGAAGCCAAGAGGTTAAACCCACGTACACCCAAGGGGCAGGGAGATGTGTGATGCAGAGAAGCCTGGGTCTGTCAAAGAAGGTGAGAGAGAAAGGGAAAGCCCAGGAGGGGCGAGGCTTGGGGAAAGGTCTCTGGGGAGTCTGAGCACTTGAAATGAGATGTTTGGGGAGGAGAGGACTTGGGAAGGAGAAGATGTGCTGTCAGCCCTGATGGCGTTTATAGTTTAGCGGGAAGACATGAAGTTGATAAGTAATACTCTAATTACAAATATAATATGATTTGGACTGTGTTATAAAAGGAATGGAAACTTGTCTGGAAGTAGGAGTAGTCAGGGAAGGATCCCCCGAAGAAGGGGCATTTAATAACCGCTGCAGATATAGAAAGGAGATCGAAGGATGCAAGCCGAGGTCCACAGGTTTAATAATGACTTACCCTGGCCCAGCTGCTTATTAATGACCAAGTGGGGATTTGAACTCAGCTTTTCTGCACTTGAGATCCAGTGCTCCTTCTGTGCCCGCAGTGATAGGAACTATCTCGCTCACATGTATCTGCATATACACTCACGGGCTATGTTTTCTGTTGCCTTCTTGGCTTGAGGGGTACTTTCGACAGGGAAGCGGTGATTGCTAATGACATTCTCTGGTGCCTGTGATACTTAGATCACTTTATCAATCACATGTGGCATTTGGTGGCAGCCCTGCCACCTGTCTCTTTCCATCAGTGTCAGAGATTTCACTGCAGGCCACAGGTACCAGCTGTCAGCCTGAAATAAACCAGGGCCTGCCCAGGATAAGTGTGCCTAGGGAATCGCTTTAGAGTACATTTCTCATCTGACAGCCCCTTCTGAGTTTGGGACTCAAGAAAGAAAAATAAACAAATTATAGATGAGTAAGCAAACATGTGGCTGTTTATGAGGCGTCAGGCTGGCTGTTACTGCGGCTTCATTAATCACTCTGCCGTTGTCTTCTCCTTCTTTAGCTGAGGTGTCATGTATCGTCTACTGAAATATACGTGCATTTAATAGGCATTTACTTCATTGGACCACTAACCAAAGTGCTGAGACCATGCAGCGACTTTTCCCAGAAGGCAGTAGCTGTTCCCCACAGAGGGTGTTTTGACTTCAGAACTTGAGGAAGAAAGAAAAGAAACTAACAGAGCTTGATCCCCCACAATGCCAGGCATTGTAGCAGGTGCTTTCCATATCCATGTACTGGTCCATGTCATTCTACCAGTATCCCCGTGAAGTAGACATTATTCCCATTTCACAGATGAGACAGCTGTCACACTGAAAGTTGAAATAATTTATCTGAGAACCCAGCTAGAGTACGTTGGGATTTAAACATCAGATGACCCTGATTATCGATGTTACAGTCAGCATCATCATTATCATCCAGCCGAAGCTGCACTGTCGGAGAGCCAAACACCGTCCATATTTAGCACAGACGAAAATATCCCATGTTTCCATACCAAAAAGCATTAACATTTTCATCTGAAAAAAAGAAAACAGAAAAACAAACAGAAACAAGGTAAAACACACACATTCAAAAAAGGAAGAAAGAAAATACTTTTTATCCCAGGTCCTGAAACACACGTAAACGGGAATCCCACGCATGTTGTACAACAGCATTCTTCCATCGTCCTTGTCCTAGTCTGCTCATCCCTGGCGGTCACCTCTGAACTTCTCCAGACCCCCAAAGAGCTTTCTCCGAAATTAACCCCTTTCTGGACTTTCTTCTTTTATAGACCCAGGCTCTTCTTCATCAAGTAGCCCCTTGCCTCTTTCAGTGTACATAATTTTAACGTTTTACTTGGTCACTTCTGTTCCTTTAGCTTCCAAATTACAGTGGTTGAGAAAGTAGACCTTGGTACCAGAGTAACTGGGCTCAAACCTTGGCGCCAGCCCTCTCCAGCTGTGTGATCTTAGACAAGTTGTTCCACCAACCTGTCTCAGTTTACTCTGTGGTAAAGAAGCCAATAATATCTGTGTCTTGATTTGAAGATGAAGTAAGTTTATACATAAAGTACTTAGAACAGTATCTGATATAGCAAAGACCTAGACAGTTAACTAGTGTTATTGTCATTCTTACTGCTGTTGTCTTGGTCAGTTCATGAGGAGCCAAGTCCAGGCCTCAGCCAGCAGACACATGGTCCTTACAAGGTGCAGGGCAGGGGGCGGGGGGCGGCTGTGAATAGTCTCATGTAAATTGGGGTGGGGGACTCCTATCACAGTTATATTCCCTTTAATAACCATTGTTAATATTTAAATTAACAGAAATTGCAGTTACATTGGCATTACTTTTATATAGTTTTAAACCTCCTTGCAGGGTCTTACTCACCCCTGAAATCCATTCACAGACTCTCTGAGTCAGAAATCTCTACATCTAGTGATGTAAAATTGACTACTTCAGAGTGACCTACTTTACTGTTGACTAAAGCTCAAAGGTGCGAAAGAATATTTCCTCACTTTGAGCCAAAACGTGCGTCCTTGAGCCTTCTGCCCATTCAGCAGTCCTCATTCTGTCCTGCAGAGGGCAGCCTGCTCTCTTCTGCATGACAACAGCCCTGGAAGTATTTGAAGACAGTTAATTGTGCCTGCCTTGGCCTCCTCTAGGCTGCATGTCTTTATTTATTTTTCCATGGCTATTCATTTCTCACGGGATCCAGACCCCTTATTAGCCTCTAACTGTGTGATGGTTCTGTAAGTTGTTTTCTTGGCTCACAAAAGTAATATATACTTATTATAAATTAAGATAAAATCAAATCAAAACCTGAACAAACTGAAAACTGTAGTTCTGTGAAATAAAAAGTAAATGTGTCTGTGTGCCCCACTTAGGCAAATGACATTTCTATGAACAACAGTTGAGGGTTTGTGAGTGCCTTCGCATATGATGTCTAGGCATATGCTCTGCGTTTATATGTATACACATACATGTTTTTGTTTTTTGTTTTTCCTTTACACAAATGGAATCTCACTATGTGCACTGGTTTACAAGTTTTAAAAATTTAACCTAATATAGACATTGTTCTATCTCAACCTATTGGTTACCTTATTTGACTACGTGGCTTCAAAAATTTGAGTCCAGAAAAGAACACAAAGTTTTCAGTTTACAACTTAGAATCAGGGGTCTTATAATAGTCATCATCTTTTCATTTGTTCATCAAATATCTATTAAAGGCTTACTGTGCTAAGTGCTGGGATAAAGACATAGACTATGAAGACTGAACTTATCATCAAGAAACCCTTGGTCCAGTGGCAAAGGCAGATCTGACACACACACACAAAAATTACAAGAGTGTGATGATTGTATGATTGCACTAAAATTCACTCCTAAATTTCAGTTATATTTTCTTCTTCTTTTCTTCCATCTTTGTAAACTAATAGTTAACATATTTTTTTGAAGATGGGCAAACTCTTAAATGGATTACCTTTTATCTTCCTTTGACATGCTATCGAAGATTCAAGAGCCATACAAAATGAGTATAAATTTCACCATATAGATGGTAGCCCAAGGTAACAAACAGATACCAAGAGTTTTGAAAATATCAGTGGATTTATTCTTTCTGATTGTTAGTGCAAAGCATAAGGTTCCTACAAGTGGATAGAAGTAACATAAAGATAAATTTGATAAAGATAAAATTCTTGTTTTGAGAAAGAACTAACATCAGAACTTTCTGCAAATGAAGAATTTTGGAAGCGATGAGATCTGTGTTATTAAAAATATTCAAGCAGAGTTTGGAAAAGAATGTTACTGCTATCAAGTGCAGACACTGGTATAAACTAGACACTCAATAAATATTTGTGGAAGGGAGAGAGGAAACACAGAACTTTTATTTATTCATTCAAAAATATTCATTGAAGAGGTGCTCTGGGCCTGGCTTTGTTAGTTCACGGGAAGGGACAGTAAGCACAACAGAAATGATCCCCCCTGCCCACTGAATTTACGGCATAATGAAGGACACAAACACTAAGCAAAGAGTTATGCTAACATTAAACTACAGGTGATCATAGGCTCTAAAGGAAAAGCTCAAGAAGCCATGGAAGCACGGGCAGAGGTCAGCACTAGCCTGCTGTGTCCAGGATGACCGCTCTTACGATTTGAGAAACACGTGGGAGCTGCTAAAGGCGGAGTTGGAGCGTCAGTACAGATGGTGTGGCTGGAGAGCGCCAGGAGCCCTCAAGGCAGGCAGGAAAGGCCAGTGTTACTGAAACCTGGAGAGGCAGGGGGGCGGCTGGAGAAGGTGGAGCCGAGGAAGTGGCCAGGGGACAGCTTGGGCAGAGCCCTGAAGGCCACGTGAGGAATCTGGTCCTGTCTTAGGAGGAGGAGGAAGCCCAGAAAGGCTTAAAGGCACAGAGGGTCCTGTGGAAGCGCTTGGAGAGGGGACAGAGGTGCATGTGAAGAGGCCCGTTCCGCTGGGAGGGAACGGTTCAGATACGGCAGGGTGGTCGTGGAGGGAGATGGTGACAGTGGTGGTGAAGTGAGGGGGTGGATTGGAGAGATTCAGAGGAAAAAGGGCGGCGTGTCGTGATGAGGTGGATGAGAAGCGGGCGTGGGGGAGCTAGGTTTCTGGTTGGCGCAGCTGGGGGGGCGGATGGTGTCCCCTGGGTCAGGAAACACTGGGTTGCAGACAGCAGGTTTGTGGGAGGAAAATCCTGATTCCTGTTTAGGATATGTTCATTTTCAGGTAGTTTGAGTCATTGGCACTGTTAGATGCTTTGCAAATTTTATTTCATTAGTTCCGCAATTATTTTACAAGTTATTGTAAACATCATTTTACTCGTGTTATAGAGGAGGATATCAAAGTACTAAAATTAGATTAATAGGCAGAAGTCATATAGCTAGTTACGGCAGAGCCTGGATTTCAAACTAGATCTAAACAACTTCCAAGTGTCTGTTATCTCTACCAATTTTTTTTAGCTGAGAGTTTAATCAAATGTTGCCAAGTAGTTATCCTGTTGATAAATACAAACACCCTTTTCCTAATGGTGTTTTGAAACCTTAAAAAACAAACAAACCAGAATTTTAACTCAAGTAGGGTTATGCCCTCCCATCTTTCTTCTTTCTTAATTTTACTGAGATTTAAATAGTCGGAGATTGATATTCCTAGTTTAATCAGAGCAGGTTTTCATGCCAAAACAACATAGTCACAGTAGTTTGAAAGTGACTGTTTATATAACCACAATAAAATCATCTTGTGAAATTCATCAGCCACTACACAGACTCGTACAGCTTTCTGCAAAATGTATTGCCAGTCAGACCAGCTGGATCATTAAGACAGAACTGCACATAATTTCATCCTCTCGTCAACTGCTCTGGGAAATGGAATGTAGTTGTCACTTGGGGAGGGGGGTGAGCTTGTATGGACTCTGAGAATATTGAGCCAGCAAAGCCCCTCATTTTACAGATGTGGGTCACAGAACCTGGCTGAGAAGGTGGCTAGAACAGCATAGCTGGTAGCAGAGTTGGGCCAGGAACCCAGGTTTCTAGACCGTGACTCTTTACTTTTTGCCAGCAAGCGTATGTGATGGACAGACAGATGGAGAGGTAGCTATATGGAGGGATGGATGGACATACATGGAAAGACAGGTAGAAAAATGTCTTCTGCTTGAGAGTTACTGGATGATGATGCTTTACTTGTATTTTATTTAATTCTCATAACATTCTAGTGATATTGGTATTATTAGCACCATTTAACAGATGAAGAACCCAAGTCTAAAATTATTAGCTTAATACTAGGATAAATAACAAAGTTATATATATATATATAATTTTTAAGGGTCTTGGAAATTACTTACAGTTTATGTTCATTGTTACATAATTATCTCAAGAAAAGATGGAACTTTCTATATAAAAATGGGACCATAGAGGAAGCCTTCATGACTTACCTCAAAGTCTTGGAATCTTAGAAATACTATGATCTTTGGACCAAGATCTAGATACAAATAGGCTCATTCCTCCTCTAGTTTGGGACGCAGAGCAAGTTACTTTACTTCTCCCAGGATTCATTTCTTCATCTGTAAAATGGGTATGATTTTCTCCCAGAGGTATACAAACAACCTGAAGAGGAACTTTTGAAAATTAATGCAGTTGAGATTAAGTTAAAGAACCAGCATGGCAATGGCCTGCTGGTGCTGAGCAGGGAGTGCTCCTTTGGACAGTCTGACTCCGTGAGTGGCAGAGAGGAGCGACCAGGCAGGGGTGGGGGGCTGAGAGCACAGGCTTACAAGCTCTGTGAGCCCAGGTGGAGCACGGTCTCTCTAAGCCTCACTTTTCCCACCTGTGAAACTGGGGAAATAGGACCTGCTTCGCAGGGTAATTGTAAAGGTTTTATAAGATGATGCACTTCAAGTTCTTAGTCCAGTGCCCGACATGCAGCAGATACTCAACAAATACGAATTGCTCGTCGGGTGACTGCCCACGTCAGAGGCAGTAGCTGGAGAAAAACGCATGTCTCTTGTAGCCTGTGTTTGTTGCTCTTAATGTGAACACCAGTCTCTCACCTTAGCAGATTTATTCAACCAAATTATACTGCTTTTGTTTGTGTGTGTGTTTGTTTTGGTTGCATGATTCAAGAAAAAGCAAACTCTTAACTGATTTCCCTGCAGCATGGACCAGAGAGAGTAAACTGTCCTGGGGCCTTCTCGGGCACTGAGCCGCAAACCCTCTGTGAGTGATCCCGTTAGCTCCCCTGTGATACTTACAAAGACTGGGATTTGCTAAGGATCTAAATGGGGTTGGGACCTTCAGTATGGGGTGGGGGGGGAGCGGGGAAGAGAATCAGACAGAGGACCGTAAGAGACCTTAAATGCACATCTTTACTGAACCATTCTTTGGTTATCAGTTACCCAGTGGGGTGTCTGACAAATACAGTATGGGGTTTTATTCCCCATCATCTGTGTGATGGGGTACCATCTGGGCTCATAGAAAGAGATACAGTCTATCAGACTTGGCTGAACTAATTAGTTTACGAATAAATTACCCAAACTGACAAAGGAAGTTCAAATCAGAAGTGACTGTGGGTTTTAAAAAATGTGTGAGCTCAGATGAGTCTCTGAAATATTTTGTATTTAAAGACGTGTGTTACATGGGACTAGGAGGGTGGTGCCTGCCTGCTCCCCATTAAAGAAGTAAAATACCAAAACCCCCAAACCCTGGCTCTTTCTTCTTCTTCTTTTTTAAAAAGTGAGTGCTGCACTGAAATGAAAAGCAAGATACTAATAAACATCTGAATTTCCTGAACTGGATAGATGGCACACATAAAGTCAATTTAAATAGGCGCTCCTTTTCCAATGAGTCCCTCTGACAGATACCTTTGTAAACTTCAGAAGGCACAGCTCCGTGTAAATTTTCTGCTCAGAAAACATTGATGGCTTTCGATTATTATTAATATGCACAGCCTGGTGTGAAAGGACCTTCATAGTCAGTCATAAGAAAGATGATTAGTTTTTATTGGGTGCTGTGTATCAGTCACTTTGCTAAGCATTTCTTTATGGATTCAATTATTCGATTCTTGGAACAAAATTACAGATTAGCTACTATAACAATCCCTATTCTATTGAAGTTACAGCTTTAGAGAGATTAAGTAATTTGTCTAATGTCACATAGCTAGAATATGGTGGAAGAAGAATATGAACGTAGATATGTTGTGTTCGCTCTACCTCACAGGTTGGCAAGGGAGGTGAGAATGAACTAAGGATGACTTTTATACTTTTAAATGATTGCAGAAATCAAAATGAGGACACTGTTTTGAGGTGAATGGTAATTTTATGAAATTGAAATGTCAGTGTCCATAAACGAGGCTTTATTGGGACATGATCATGTTTCCATGTTATGTATGGCTGATATTATATTACAGTGGCAGAAGTGAGTAGTTGTGACAGAAATCATCTGGCTCACAAAATGGAAAACACTTGCGATGTGGTCCTTTCCACACACAAAAATGCATGCGCACCCCTGACCTTTCTTAATCCATGCACACCATGACCTCCCATGGTGCCGTGAGGCCTTTCCTAACTGGGGGCCGGCCCGCAGCGCCTCCTTTACAGCCTTCCTTCCTGCCATGCTTGCTCCTCGGTGCCTCCTGATTTTCAGGCCCAGATCAAGCATCCCGTTTCACTTCTGCATATTTTGGTTGGCAGCAAACAGAAAACCAAGTTCAATTTGTGTTCTTTAAAAAGAGAATCCATGAACTTGTGTAAGAAACATCCAGAATTTTCTCTCACATCAGGTGGAGTTTCTTATAGGACAAAAATGATACGATCTGAATGGACTTCAAGCCTTTTCTGCCATATTTCGCTTTTCTCTCCAAAGCTTCTGTTTCACACCACCTGAATCAGAATGGACAAGAGTAAGTGTTTCGTCCTTCACAAAAAGGGACCGAGGTTCACAGGGACTGCATTGGCCTAGGTCACGTGTCTGAATGCCCTCAAGGTAATGTCTGTGATCAAGAGAAGTGATTATGCTGATTAGCTTGAAAGTGGATGAGACCCCTCCCCCAAACCAATTGTTATGGCAGTAGAGATGGTACCGGTAAAGTGAAAAGTGAAAATAGTTATAGCATATACTGCAGTACAGTGGTGTGGAACCTAAGTGAGATGATGGTGTGCCTGGCTAGGAAGTATTCGTTGTGCTATGCAGTTAACAAATATTAAATTGTTTCTTTCTCCCCTTCTATGAAATGCAGAAATAGAACTTGTTAATAACTTTCTTTGCTGATACTAAGTCTAGGGTTTTTTGAAAATTTTATTATGCAGTTTTTCTAAATTATACAAAAATATGTACATGATATAAAAAACATCCATCTAGCCACTACCAGCTTAAAAAAATGAACATTAGTCCTGGCCAAGTGGCTCAGTTGCTTGGAGTATTGTCCCATACACCGAGAGGTTGCAGGTACGATCTCCCAGTCGGGGCGCTGCAGGAGGCAACCAATCCATATTTCTCTCTTGCACTGATCTCTCTCTCTCTCTCTCTCTCTCTCTCTCTCTCTCTCTCTCTCTCCCCCCCTCCCCCTTTCTCTCTAAAATCAATAGAAAACATATCCTTGGGTGAGGATTTTAAAAAAAGAAAAAAATATTACCAGGGTACTTGATATATATATACATGTACATATATGTATAGTTTATAGTGTTTTAAATTTTTGTATAGTTGGTATCATGTCAACTTTTGTTTTTTCCCTCTATATGTTTGTGAGATTTATCATTTTGATATGTGTAAATGTTTATTAGTTTTCACTGCTGTGTGGTATTACATTGTATGAATTTCCCACAGTTTACTCATCCATTCTTACATTAATATTTATATTGTTTACAACTTTTTGGGATTACAAATAATGCTGCTCTGAACATCCCGATAACTGTCTCCTTTGCCCTCTTACAAGTCTCCAAGTCTGGGTTTGTGAGTTTCTTTTCAGCCCGGCTAGATGCTGGTGTGAGCTCCAGTGGAGATGGGGAAGGGGAGGGATGAGGAGCTGAATCTTTAACAGGTTCTGAAGGCTTTGTAACTAACAGCTCTTAAAACACAATATTTTGAAGATTTAAGTGTAAATGAATCAGAGCCATATGGATTACATTTGCCTTGAATTAAACAGGATTTAGAGCAGGGCACAGTGCTCCAGGGCAAAGGCGCAGGTGTTTTGTGGGTTACCTCCTCTGCTCGCCAAGAACCTGTACTTTCCTACCATCCAGTTATGGCTGTGATTTTGGAGGGGTGCAAATGCTAGCTGCCCTGGTGCCCTTCCCACAGCTCCAAGGAATTAAGTCGCTAGTGCATCCTCAGGGTGCCTGAAGGGGGCACTGTGGAGGCTCATTGCCTGAGCCTTGGCATGCTTGGAGTCCTACCTAGTTCCTCACGGCCTCTGCTTTGCTAGACGCCCAGGTTTCCTGGGGCGCAGTTCCCTTCTTTGGCAAACCAAATGCCTGAGAGGTGGTATAGTATAGTTATTAAGGGTCAGGTTTGAAACCGTCCTCTCACCCCTTTCTGACGGCGAGATCTTAGCCAAATTACTGCTCAGCCCCTTCGTACCTCAGTTTACTCGTCTGTAAAGTGGGAATGCTAATAGTACCCACCTCATAGGGGGCTGTAAAGAATAAATCAGGCAGTAGCACACCTAGAAGGTACCTGGCTCCTGGTAAGCATTCGGTACCACTTCTGTTTTGTCTTTATGATGGTTATCAAAGATCAGTCCAGCTGTTTTTTTCCTGGCACTCTCGGGCAGAGATAATGGAACTGAGCCTGAGAAACGAGAAAGGATTACATGGTAGCCAGCCATTTCCCACTCTTTTAGCAACCACATGTCCATTTCAAGTCTCTCAATTCTGTACCATTATAAATGTGAATTCCTATATACATATTTGCTGAGTTACCATTAGGCTTTTTCACTTTCATTGTAACATATGTATATATCTATGTCATTAGTATTCACCTTGCCCTTGGCTGGTTTGGCTCAGTGGATTGAGCGTCGGCCTGCGAGCTAAGTGTCGCTGGTTCGATCTTCCAGTCAGGGCACATCAGAGAAGGAAAACTCTGACTCCAAAAAACCTCCGCTGCCTTGCGGCATACCTCTTCAGGGGAAAGGCTAAGGGAGTAAACCCCGACAGAAAATCCGGAGCCGGAGTCCCTAAGGCGGTTTGACGTTGTAGTCAACACCGGCAACTCCTGCGGCGCACCTGAAGCCAAGCTGTATTGACTCCGTCTTTCCCTTGGACCCTTCAGCTGCGAAGAGAGGGGGTGTCTGCTGCATGGGCAACAGCAGACCCTCCATATCACCCTGCCCAGGCTCTGTAGCTTCAGCTTCACTGGAGAGGACACTCCAGCGTCATCGCAAGATGTCAATTCAACACGGGAGGAGACAGATACCGTGTCACTCCCGAGTCGGACTGCACAGCCATTCTCGGCGGTGCAGATAGACTCTTAAGAAGCTACACCATCGTCTCTCGAGACGGACGGCTGCCAACAGATGGTACCGGTTGGTTGGATTGAGTCAGTGTGTCAGCTCCTACAGCCAGGGGTTGGATCAGCACCCCACTGCAATCACCTAGATGGGGAGCTTGGGGTGTGATTAAGAAGGAGGAATCAAAGAGCCATTGCTAGCAATAATTGCGCACTGTATCACCCTGCCGCAAAGCCTTCCACACTTCCGTCTACCTGAGCCTCTTCCTGGCAGGCAGAATTTATCTTTTTTTCCCTCTCTACTCCTAGAGCTTTTCCCATCTAAAGACTTGAATTATAGTGAGTTGTATATATTCTCTCTCTCAACAATTGATACTCTTCAAATAGAGTCTGTTATAATTATTGATTCTTGTGCTGGAGGCAGGAAACACTCTCACCTAAAAAAATTTCCTTTAAGGAGTTCTTATGTGATTTCAAAAGCATATTTTGTTGTCCCTTTTAGGAGGGTGATGAATACTACAGGTGAGCTGCTAAGCTTCTTTCATTTGTGTTTATTCCTCCGCAAATCTCAGCCTTTTGAACTAGACAGGACGGTGAGGGAAAGGGCAGAGACAGCATGTGAATCAGGAATACCTCCTTCCTCCATTACTACAAACCAAAAATGGGGATTTCACATGTTCACGTGACAGATTTGTTACAGCCATGTCAAAACACCGCACCGCCATTTTTTCTTTTTCACGTTAAAGCGGCAAGGTCAACATCAGCCATGCCCACCAGAAGACATGGATGGAAACCTTCACGGCAGCGCTCTTTCTGATAGATCAAAGCAGGGAAGAACGGAAGCAACTGTCAGTAGTGGGACAGAAAAATAAATTGTAGCATTTCACATAATGGAAATCTATGCAGCGATGAGGAGGAACAATCAGTCTGCTAGATCTAATGATATGGATACATCTCACAAATTTAATATTGACCCAAGCAATCCAGACAGAATATACTATATGATTCCATTTATGGAAAATGCAAGCCATGCAAAATGACCCTGTGTTGTTAGAGATCAGGACAGTGGTTATCCTAAAAGAAGGTATGAGTCACTTCTGGGTGCTAGTGATGTTATGGTTTGCTTGGTGCCTAAATATTGGCTACACAGGGGTGTTCATGTGAGAATTTATCAAGGTGTACATTTATGATATAATCACTTTTCTGTATGTATACTTATCTGTAATTGAAATTGACATAGGGGGAAAAACATGTCAGGCAGGCTATGCCCAAGTTTTTCCCCATGTTTTCAAGGTCAGGCAGCACTTGGAACTGAATGCTGCCTCTGGGGTCAGGTCTGGCCTGTCTGGATCTGCAGGTGGTCTGGCCAGGGACAGCCATCCTGTCTTGTAAGGAATAGAAAAAGGGTTTTAACTTACTCCAGACTGAGGCCTTAGGTAAGCTAATCAGCCGTGGTTCAAGTACTAGTGAAGTTCCCTGGTCAGAAGCTCTTTTTTGAAATGTACTCTGGTCACAAGTCAGAACAGTCTGAGACTGTGAACTTTGATGAGACTCTCAACCTCACCATGGATGCTGCTCCTCCAGCTGCTGGTGGCTCTTGCACGGGGTAGAAGGGTTTATGTGGCATCCTGAAGCTTTTCTTCTCTCCTTGGCGATAAAGAGTGAATTAGAGTGGATTAACAGGTGCCCATTGTATATCACTCTCTCCCCTTTGGACTAACTGGTTCTCACTTTGGGGTCAGTGGATTCATAAAATTGGTGCTGCAGCTTCATCTTTCAAGGCAGAAGACATGAGTAATTGAGATGCAGCACTTCCAAGAGTTTCCATGAATTGAGGAGGAAGAAGCTGATTTATATTGTCAAGGTTTCTTCCTTCCTATTATTGTGAATACCACCAACATGCATTATGCTGCCGCAGAGGGGATGTTTTCTTACTACTGAGAATTTCTTTTTAATGTTCTTGAGTTTGCGTATTAGTACTTTATATTAGTTGGTCCTCAGGTGTTCTTGTTTGAACAAGTCTGTTTATCCTAGCTTTTCATCATTTTCCTGGCCACACTATAAATGTCCTCCATTTATCAATGCCTGCCTTGGTCTTGCTGGTCCAAAGGATGCATCTTGTTTCAAAATATGGTTTCAGTGATGCTGAAAAAGGAGATGGCTGTTTGCTCTCTGGTATTTGCTATTTTGCTTCCGTCGAATTCTTGTGCAGTAATGAATTGTCATGCAGAATTCCTATAGGACTGATAAGCCACCCTCAGCCCCAAAAGATAGCTCTGTCTGTGCCTTACTGCTTTCCAAGAAAATCCTTGTCATTGTGCACAGTGTTATGCATTTCCTTTCAAACATAGTCATTTGCATGTTTTTTGCCTTTGAAAAAACAAATTTGCTTTGAAAAGTGTAATGAAATGTGCCCAAATGAAAAATGGGCCCTGAGGATGGCTGATGCCAGCAGGGGCTTTAATTAAATGATTAGATGGCAATTTGGTATGACTAGCTTTTGAACTCCATCGTGTTATCATTTAGTTTTAGGAGGGGAAACGCAGCTCGACCTTAAGAAATGGTGAAAGGTAGTCTGACCTTTGCTGACTACCCCCCCCCACCCCCCCCCGCGGAGCCGTGCCCAGGAAGGCTTTTTCACATTATCCGTTCATTTTTCTCTGACCCCAGCCTCTCAGTTCTCAGGGTTCCTCGCTCTTCTTCAGCAAGCTGTGTCCTTTTGTGCTTCTGTGACTTTGCACTGCCTGTCCCTGCTGCCCTTCTGACTTCTTGCTATTTTTCAGGGAGCCTATCGTTTCTTCAAAGCACCAGCTCACTTAGCAGCCCCTCCTTTTACTGAGGCCCTTCCTCATTCCCCTCGACTGGGGGTTAGTTGCTTCCTCCGCCATCCTCAGATCCTGCCTCCTGTTTCTGACGGTAAAGCCTCCTTGGAGCCCGGCCCTGCTCGTTCAGGAACACACTGTCTAGGGCTGCCGTTGAGTTACAAGGGCAATGCAGCGTAGTGGCCACAGAGACCACTGCCCGCAAAAAACGAGATATTTACTATCTGGCTCTTTACAGAAAAAGTTTGCCCAGATAAGCATTTCTTTCCATCAGTTTTCACCAGCTGCTTGGTGACTCTAAGCTCCATGAGGCCGGGAACTCCCCGTTTTGCTCACCACTGGCTCCCTAACACCCAACACAAGCCTGACACACAGAAGCTTCCTAGAAAATAACCCGCTGTGCATCGTGGCCGTGAGAGTTCATTGAGCTCATTGAGCTGTGCTGTCTCCTCAGTGCCTGGTCCACTCTGGGCACTTCCTGTCTGCCAGACTCGATAGTAACTCTTCAGTTATGAACTCAACTATGAAATGGATGCTACAGTTTAACCTAAATCTCTCTATGCATTCTTTTTACCCAGTACCTAGTGAGCATTTAATCTAGTCTGGGCACTGTGCTCAGAGCTTGAGTCTGCTGCTTCATTGAATAGCTAGGGCCACCCCTTGGAGGCAGGTATTCCCAGGTCCCCATTTTCCAGGTCGGAAATGAAGGCACAGTTAGGTTAAGCAAGGAGGCCAGTTTCATAAGTTCAAACTATGACCTAAAACCATGCCTGCTGACTCCTTAACCTCAGCTCTTGCCGACCATAGAGACTAAAGACCTGCGCCGTTTTTTCACTTGTGAAAAAAACAAAGGATTCTTTCAAAGAGATTTTGAAAGTTCCTCAAAATTGGTCTCGTCAATAATTGTACACATGTTTTATGAAAATTTATTGCTTCTTAAACTTTGACACCTGACGAAAGGCACACTTTTGCTTCCCACCTTCTAAGTCAGCATTCAGCTGAACTAATTCCAGAAGAACACATATCTCATCAACACAAACGTGCACACACATAGTTACACATACATGCAGGGAGCATGTAGTAGCTAAACTGATGAGATGTGAATTAATAAAATTAACACTGCTGAAGTGCACCAGACCTGTGAGCAGTGACCCTTTGAATAATGACCCAGGTCTAGGGTTAAAGCAATTCTTAGTGCCCTACATGTAAAATAGGGATAAGAAGTTATTAATAGGATTGCCCAGTGGTTTTATTTTCCGATTATATGACTAGAATGTAAAACCTTTGAGACATGCCTTTTTGGTCTGTTGTGTTTATAGTGGAAGCCCCAGGACTAGGTGGTGCCTTTACCAGGGTTGCACTCTTTGTTACTGAGGGTTCTCCAGACAAACAGACCAATGGAATGTGTGTGTGTGTATCCATACACACATATATACATATACATTTACAGATACATACACATAATGGAGGCTGTGCCCCCAGATCTGTAGTGGGCAAGCTGGAGACCCAGGAGAGCCCATGTGCAGTTTGATTCTAGGACTGAAGGCCTGAGAACCAGGAGAGGTGGTGCTGTAAGTTCTGGTCTAAGAGCCAGGAGGCTCAATTCCCATGGAGAGCCCATGCTTCAGTCTGAGGCCCAAGGCTGGAAAAGACCAGTGCTCCAGCGGTCAGGCAGGCGGAGTTACCTCTTACTCGGCTTTCTGTTCTATCCAGGTCTTCAACTGATTGGATGACGCCCATCCACACGGGGAACTCTGCTTTACTCTGTCTGCCAATTCAAATGTTCATCTCATCCAGAACAATCCTCACAGACTCACCCAGAGTAATATTGGATCAAATGTCTGGGTACACGTGGTGCAGTCAAGTTGACACATAAAATTAACCATCACGTACTTCAGAAGTATTTGATGATCTAATAAATTAGTGAATTCAATAAAACATTTAGAACAGTGGCTAGACCAGAACAAGTACTAAATTAATACCATTATTATAAATTTTCCCCAAAGTATTTCAGGTATTTTTGAACTGGAGTTGGCTTATAGCTAATCATATATAACACAACATGTACTCTTTCAGAGTTGGACATTTGACAGGAGCCTTACTATTCTGATATGATGTGTGCACACACTTCATTATAGGCTATATTAAAGGTATTTTCATTATTTGATTCTGCTTTGTAAAAAAAAAATTACCTGAATTATTAGAACGTTCCGATGTGATGAGAGTTGTTGCCACAATTGACTTAGGGTCAGATATTTGTACTACATCTCAGTGTAGGCATGGGTTGTGCAGCCACACATAAATGAGCGTGCTGCCTCCGGATGTTTTACATTTGTTCGTACACTCACGCCGGTGCTTTGATATTCATGAGTCAGAATAGTTATAATATTAGAGTAGGAGCTTAGGAACAGGGATGCAAAAATAAGCCAATTATTAATCATCTCTTAATGATCTTCTCTTGACTCAGCCCTGGTAAGAAACTGGTGGTAGAAGAAAAAAAAAAAAAGTGACATAGTTCCTACCCTCAAACAACTTAACAGGGTTATCTGTCAAGACAGTTGTATAACAATTAACTGGCAATGCAAGACTCGAGGGAACTAAGTGTGTCGTGTGTAAGATGGATGATGGGCACAGGTGAATTCGAAGGCGAAGGAATCAGTAGGACCTGTAACAGCTGGAGGAGGCAATCATTGCAGTAACCGCACCTGCACGGTAAACGTTTAGCACGCAGTTTTCAAATGCCTTCTTGCTGCTTTCTCCAACTATTTTAAAAATCAAATTTATTGTCACCTTGGTTAACAAGATCATGCAGGCTTCAAGTGTGCCTTTTTATGATACCCGATCAGTCTTAAGTGAAGTAACTCCTTGGCACTTTTGCTTCACATCTTCCACCTTCCACAGCTTAGCATTCCCTCTGGGTCATCTGCGGTGGGCGTGCCATGGGCTGAAGTATTTCTGCTCATGATTTAGCCTCCTTGCTGTTTCTTGTAAATCTAACGTGGACATTACTGGCTTGCAAGAGGTGGTTTTATTGATTTGGCAGCTGGCTTGTTGGAAATGAGATTATTTTTGAAGTTAGGAATGTTTATGACTAACAGAACAATGTGTTAAAAAAAAATTCACACTAGATTTAATCAACTTTGAGGAGAAGAAATTGAAACTACAAATGCATGGACCTTCTTCTCTGACAGTTGATGGTGTGCTCATTCCTTGAGCTAGCATAAAAGATAATGAAGATGCTGGTGTTTTCTTTTTATCATCCCAGGAATACTTGCTGTATTAGTGGCCTAGGGCTGCCAGGACAAATCACTGCAAACTGTGTGGTTTAAAACAACACAAGTTTATTCTTCCACAGTTCTGGAGACCAGGAGTCCAAAATCAAGGTGTGCACAGGGCAATGCTCTCTCTGATGGCCCTAGAAGAGAACCCTTCCTTGTTTCTTACAACTGCTGCTGCTGCAGACATCCCTTGGCTTGTGGCAGCATCACTGCAGCCCCTGCTCTGTCCTCACCTGGCTTTCTCTGTGTCAGTGTGTTATTCCCGTGTCTTCTCGTCTTCTTTTAAGGACATTGGTCATTGAATTTAAGGGTCATCTCCTTTTTTTTTAAAGTATATTTTATTGATTATGTTGCTACAGTAGTCCCAATTTTTTCCCCTTTGCTCCCCTCTGTCCAGTACACCCCTTCCCCCCAGCAACCCCATCTCCCTTAGTTCATGTCCGTGGGTCATGCATAGAAGTTCTTTGACTTCATCCTTTCATATATTATTCTTAACATCCCCCTGTCTATTTTGTACCAACCGATTACGCTTCTTAGTCCCTGAACCATTTCTTAAGGGTCATCTTAATGCTGAGGGTGATATCATCTCAAGTTCTGTCACTCATTTATGTCTCTAAAGACCTTTTTTCCAAGTATGGTCACATTCACAGGTACCAGGGGTTAGAATTTTCACATATCTTTTGGCAGGGGCATTGGGGTATGGGCAGTTACAATTCAACCCAGTTCACTTCCTCTCCCATTCGGTCAATGGAGAGGAGCTGCATGGTTGCTAGCACCACGCTGTCAAGACCCTAAGGTGGAAAGGCGTGTTTGGGATGAAATATGAATGATCTGACTGAATAAATTTCAAAGTTTGTTTTAAAAATTTTATGTTAGTTGCTTCTTTATTGCTGGAGAAGCCTCCATGTAACGACCCCATTGAAGCAAAAGCATTTTCCGATCTCTAGAATTCAAATCACTTCTGTTAAAGTAACATTTTATCAAGATATTCAGTGACTTTGTACATTTGCAAAAATACCAGTTCTCTTCAGATACCATCTACAGCATGACTTGTGAGATATACATCTTTTTTTTTCATTAGTATGAAGAGGAAGTTTGATTTCAGATGAGTTTTATTTTTTCCATTTTAATACACATATATCTTATTGCCTAAATGTATATTATAGTCTGAGGCTTTCAGAAGTACAGGGAGTAACGGACATGTCTGCCTTGTTTCAAGGACATTATCCCTAGAGCCCAGTACAGTGCCTGGCATATAATAGATAACACTTTTGCTGAATGAATAATGCTCTATGAAGATATTTTCAAATGGATTAAATGATGTATTTCATGTCAAAACATGGCCACTTATTACTGATTATAATACAATGTTGCCTCCCCTTTCCTGCCTAATTCTTTCTTCCTTGGGAAATCAGCAGTGCCTGTTTGATGATTTCCTCCCTCTCTGTCTTCCTCCCTCCCCCTTCTTTCCACCTCTCCCTGTTGCTGTGCTGCAGCTGACAGTGACAGCCTCCCTTTTCTTCGTGGGAAACCTAGCCCCTGCCACTCTGTTGGCCTGGTTGGCCAGGGGAGGCACTCATAGGTGCTGACGGGATGCTTGCTGGACTCCGAGCTGCTCAGCCGCATCAGGGGTAGGACAGAAAGGGTCCTGGCCCCAGCCCCGTGCCAAGCCCAGGCCAGGTGGGCTGTGGGACTTGCACCTAGCACGAGGTGAAGAGCTCTCTCCTGACATGTCCCAGCTCCATGGTCTTCTCTGAGCAGATCCTCCAACAAAACCAGTCAAAGCCTATACACATCACTCCACCTCATGCCACACAATAATTTTCAAGCGAATCCAGTGAAAATTCATATTCAGAAAAATTTAAATGCAGCGGAAAGGGGACATTCCTGATAGAAATGAGCCCATTTTTCCTCACTAAGCCAAAAGCCTAATATCTCAAAGCTTTTTGGTTGCTTTGGTTTAAGACCTCCACAAGAACAATAAGTAGGCTTTTGCTTTGTATTTGCATATCTAAATGGATTTATGCAAGACCTTCCCTGCAGGACAGAGTTATAACCTACCCAAGGAATGCCAAAACCGACACACACACGTCCAGCCGTCGTTTTCACCTTCCACTCCAGGCCCAGAGGTCCCTGTTATTTCCATTACTGTAGTGGAAAATGGCGCAGCTCGTTCTGAGGAGCTCGGAGTATGTGATGAGCTTTGAGTATGTGATGATGGCAAATGATGATGGGGGCTAAGGATGCCCTGGGAGGAAGACTAAATATGAATACAGTAATTAGAACTTTCAACACTAGCCAGGTGGCTCAGGTGCTTGGAGCGTTGTCCCGTGCACCGAAAGGTCGTGGGTTCAATACCCAGTCTGAGCATGTACAGGAGGCATCCGATGGGTGTTTCTTTCTCACATATATGTGTCTGTCTGTCTAAGTGTCTGTCTCCCTCTCAGATCAATAAGCATATCCTCAGGTAAGAACTTAAAAATCTATTTAAAAAATAATTAGAACTTTCAGGGACACAATTATTAGTTATAACCTTTATCCTCTGAGTTTTACTAACTGAAACTTCCGATACTCTCTCCTTGTTTCGGGGATATCAGACGTTTCTCTTTCCTTCCACTTGCTTTAAACGCCTCCCTATCGCGCCCTGCTGTCGTTAAATAGCTCATGTTTGGACCGTTACGCCTTCCTTAAAGGTACCAGTAAATATGCTCCCTTTCATTTGCTTTCGAATTTATCTTAGTTTTAGATTTTATTATTCTGCATATTTTGTTTTAATTTTTGAGCAATTACATCTCAATTAGTCTTTAAAAAATAATCGTCCTGGGCTGATGAGTATTTACATTTCTCATTTTAATTCAACTGTAGCATTAGTCTGTATACTCTGGATGAGAAATAATTTTAAAAAATGTTTCCTTGAAAACAGTATGAATCACTATAAATATCCAGGCCAAATATCCTTTGGCATTTAACTGGATGGCAATTTAACACTGCAGCCAAAAAGTAAACATTATGGGTATTGGTTGCTAAAGACTAGTGAAGATTAAAAGTCTAATCAGCCATGCCGTGCACTGCTCATCTCCTATCCCCTTCACAAGGCTGACTCTCCACTGGCCAACAATTCAGACCAAGAGTTATCCGTTACCTCAGGTAGTAGAAAAGTAAGGCATTTGTTGCATTTAGTCATTGCGACATCTCATGAGTTGGGAACCCTTAGAACCTTTATACTACTGATGAGAAGACTGAGGATCAAGAGGTTATGTAATCTGTGCCTGGTCACATAGCAATCAGGGGGTAAAGTCAGAATTCAAACCCAAATCTGAGAACTTATTTTCTTAATCACTACATTTTGCTGACTGTAAATCCATGTTGCCTTACTGAGCTTTAAAAAATCATTCTGTCTGTATGTGTGAGAACCTTTCAAGCACGTGTTTGCCCTTGGGTTGGTTCTGAGTCGTTCCCTCCAGAGCCCTCACCTTAGTTGCTAGTCTAGTGTATATTCGGGCTTTGGCATTCATATGCCACCGACTGGACCTTTCCCGTCCTTCCACTAAACTGTATCGTGGGGAGGACGCCCAGTGCCCTCAACTAGACCCTGTTCCTGTGGTTTCTTTGCAGCTCCCGTGCTGCCTCGGAGCCCACAAAGTTGCATGTTCGGAAGCCTTTGGAAGTAGGAGCAGGAACAGCAGGAGATACAATTATAGCAGAAAGCAGTGTGTCCAGCTCCATCTGAGTGTAGCAAGACTGAAATAAGAAAGGGTCCTGAACCATCCAGAGGAATTAGTGGGGCGGAGGCACGGGTCACCGCGTGGGAACCTCTCTCACAGTCGGTATAACAGGGCTTGATTGGGCTTGCACTCTGTGCAAAGCTATGCTAAGTGGCTTGGGAAGACGCAGAAGAAATGGAGGATCTGGGCACTGCTGTCTGGGAGTGTTTCAAGAGACTGTTTCCTGACAAAGCCACCAGGCCTGAAATGTTGAAATCATACTGCTTTTCAAAGGAGTCACCTTAGAGATCCACACACTGTTTCCAGCAAAGCAGCCAGTTGTCGTTTACAAAGGCATTTGGAAATTACTTGCAGAATGACTTTGAGGCGTACAAGGAAATTTGACTCTATTCAGAGCAGGCCTCAGTTTTATTACCCAGCTTAGTCAGCTTCCCACACTTGGCACTGAACTAATTTGAACCGTTTTCAATAATCAGTGCTAACATTCAAGGGCATAAGTTTTCTATTATTGTGGGTATTGAAATGAGGACGTCAGTCAGGCATTTCCTAAGCTTGTTTTTGTATTCTACATCATACATGTCAAAAAACATCCATTGACTTTAGTTTTTTTTAAAAAGGAATGAAAAAAAAGTTCCAAGCACTGGCACTATCTCTGGAATAATCTAGCATCTTAAGGTAAATACTTTTCATCAACAAGTTTTGAAATTTATTTTCATAATTTTATTAAATGAATTATTTCATATCTCCCTGAAGTACTTATCTAATTATAACATTACCTGATTAAAGTGATCAAAAAGTAATTAAATCCCCCCTACCATGCATATCAATCTCCCCAAGTCTTCTTATTTTGCTTGAGAGTTGGCTCACAGAATGATCTGGAACAAGTTAACAGTGGTGATGATGATGACATTTCTTGAGCACTTACTTCATGGTAGGCATTGTTCTATTTCCTGTACTGTCTTGCTTAATCCTTGTAATCACCCCATAAGGAAAAATATCATTATTCTTATCTTCTCATTCATTTTGAAGATAAGAAAACTGAGGCTCAGGGAGTGGTTTGTACAAAATTCTGTGACTAGTGCAGGTGACCTTACTCTGGAAGAACCCCAGACATCTTTATTCTCCTCTCTGCTGTTGCAAGGATATATTCGGTCAGCACTCTGTTGAAAAACATAAAAGTTTAGTGTTTTATTGTATTTTCATAAAAAAGTTTATCTTCTTCATGTTAAATAAAAACGAGCCCCCAAAAGTCAGAAAAATAAAAGCCACCTGAAACTGAAGCAGCAAAAAGTCAATACTTGGTGCACGTCATTGCACATACTCAGTTTTTGTTCATATTTCATAGACCCACACTTGTGCCAAACGTGATTTCCATGGAAACTGTGAAGATACCTGCAAAAGTGAATTCCTACTTTTTTTTTTTACAGTTGCTTATTACTATAGTCAGAGAAAACCATCTGTTATACATTCTAGGTCTGCTCTACTTTTCTATGATTTTATGATCAGGGTGGTGTTTCCCTTAATACAGATGAGTCCTTACGTCTGACCTAAATGTGCCTCGTTGTCTACTTTTCTGCTGTGAAGGTGGGAACAGAAGAAAAGAAGAGAAACCCAATTTTCTGGGCTACCTATGATGGGCTAGGCTTTAATATAGATTTGCTAATTTTCTACAAATATTAAGGTTCCTCCTTGCATAGCTAAGGGAACTAAGAAAGCTCGCCAGTCGGTGACAGAGGTAGGGTTGCACGCCAAAGTTGTAACTCTTCAGGCCCTGCCCTTCCCCCGCGTCCTGTGGGCAGGACTCCTGTATGTTCACTCAATGGACAGCAGCTGGGATATCTGCCCAGCTCTGCGAAGTAAAGGCCATTCAACCCCTGCCTATATGCTAAGCTCACCCCAGCTGCTCAGACAGATCAATGTCAGTGTAGGTTCAGAATTCCTCCTGGCCTCCAGGATACCCAACCCTGGTTCTGGAATTGCTCAGGGCTGCCTGAGTTCAAGAGGGTCAAGTCTGGTGTCCCCGTCACCATCCCTGAGAATGTCGTCTCTGTGGCGCATCTCTGTCCTGTACAGAGGAGAAATTGGGAGTGTGGTAGTCCTAAACATCCTCCTTAATGTCTGCCATCCCGAGGTTAGATCTTGCTTCAGAGTCCTTCTCTCCTTCTTAAGCGGGCTTCCATGGTACGTGATGCTGCACCCCACTCTACCTCTCAGAGCCCCCTCCTCTAATGCATCCGAGCCCTCGGCCTGCTTCATTGGTATCCAAGTGCTTGGGCCACAACCTGGGTCCCCTCTCAGTAGAAGAGGGGCACTGTCTTCTTTATCTTCATCTCTGTGTCTATCCTAGTTCAGATCCTACCTGTGGCTAATGCTGCACAATTGAGAATATCCTCAGCCATCAAAACAGGGAAGTTCTTATGTCTCACTTGAATTCTGTTTCTTTATCTCTTAGCTAATTTTAATCAGCATGGGTAGGACTTGCTTGAGGAAAAGGGAATTTCCCTGCCTGGTGCTCTGTCCATGAAATGAGAGATTTGCTCCTTTGGGTTAACCAATTTTTTAAATCATGTTTATATGTCTGCAAATCTGATAAACCTTTTAAATGAATGTATACTCATTTAAAACACAAACCTCAAAAAATTTCTTGACGCCAAGAGGAGTATCTGAAAGTCCTGCATTCTATGTATTCTTGTTAAATCCAAATAGAATCTCCACACTTTTAATAAATGCGCACCTGGTCAGTGTGGGTCCTCACCAACTTGATTTCAGCGTCCTGAATGTCAACATGTATTTCAGTCTCAGAGCTACAGAGAAAGCGAATTTTGCTATAGGGCTCTGTGTTTAAGTTCTGTATCTTCCCTTGTCAGTTGTGAAACATTGGGCAAGTCCCTTGGCTTATTTGTGTTTCAGTGTCCTTGTCTAGGAAATGAGGATAATACTCTTTCTTACTGTTAGGGTTGATATGAGAATAAGACAGTGTGTGTTAGGCAGGAGTCAAGTTTTCATGACAGTGCTTTGTAAACATTCCCATGAGCCGCATCAGCAAGCTGCAGGAGACTGGGATGCAGCAAGCTCTGGGTCACTTCACCAGGGTTCGAATTGCCTGCTCAGCCTCTTCCCAGCTGTGAGACTTCAGGTGAGTCTGAAACCTCTCTGAGCCACATTTCTCTTGTTTCTAAAATGAGAGTGACAGTCATGTCCTAAATTCTTAGAGTTGTGAGAATTCACTGAAGTTAGCACAAGGATACATCCTCCGAATTTCCCAATATTAATGTTAGTATTAATACTGGTTTGCATCAGATAGCAGACAGTCACCACATGTTAATTTACTTCTTTGGTTTCATTTCACCTATCACAGGTAATGTTTTATTTATTATGCTGTATTCATTATTCCAACTTTATTGAGACATGGCTGACAAATAAAAATTATATATATTTAAGGGGTATAATGTGATGTTTTAATATACATATACATTAGGAAATGATTTTTACAATCAAATAACACATCCATCACCTTAGAAAATTTAAATATTCATTCAATTTGGTAGTTGTAATTGTCATGGCGAATGAGGATATTGGTATTTTTGTCTTATGCATCACTCTTTTGGGAGTCTGATCAATCTGCGTCAGTTCACTTCAGTCCAGCCCAATGCATGGATAAGATCTAGTTCTGTTCTTGCAAAGTTGAAGGCCTTAGACTATGATGTTCGCTCTGAGAGGCCTACACGTTTTCCTTTCTGATGTCTCTCTCTTCTGTATCCTCAACGGCAGCTAGATCCAGATTTAGGAGCTTAGCACATGGCAGGCAATAGAGTGACATATTTTATATTCTTTCAATTTTGTCTCCACCAATCATACTTTAATCAGCGATTGTTATTAGCAGTGGTCTTATGCTGTATTTTAGTTCTTTTACAAAGAACAAAGAACAGTTTAGGTTTTCTAAATACACACGCACACACCCCCCATATATACACACATACACATACCTATACACACATAGGCACACATGTATACACATGCATTACATACACACATACATATGTGTATATATACAATAGTTCCTTCTTTATTGTCTTTCTGGTGGAGATTTCTGGTACTAATTGGTGGATATTTTTTATGGGCCCATTTCTTTCTTCCCAGTCCTTCCTGGCTCCCCACTCAGCTGAGGGAGGTTACCGAGTCCCTGCCTGGGCGCCGAGTGGATAATAAGCTGCCGAGGGAACTGAAGCTGAGTTACACTTCGCCGGTGATGATCCTCTCTGTGCATTTAAGGTCCACTTATCGTGAGCCGTCAGCTTAGCGAGAGAAGAGTTGTTACACTTGGAGGGAAGTTTCCTATGTCATAAGCGGAGGTAGAGGAGCATGTTGTGAAACCAGCTGCCATGAAATTGAATTACAGGTGCCGTATTCTTCCAGCCTTAAATTGCTCCATTTTACCATGGGCCTTTCTGTTTGTTTGGAACAAATAACTGCAATTTACTAGGCTGCTAAGAGATGAGGGTGTAAGCAGTCAGAGGTTGTTTAGGGTTTCCATAATGGTGGAGAATTACTCCTATCCATTTCAGGTATGCATTCTCTCCCGAGCCACCACATTTAAATGAGGAGAGAGGAAATGCCTCACGTTTTAATCCTCTTCTCTTGGCACAGCGCTCTTTAAGGGCACTCCAGGTTTCGCTAATGTTCTTTCCCACACACTCAATCAGTTTTATTTATTATCCTGTGGAATAAATTCAGTAATGACTTCTTGGGCGGCCAGGAGTAAACGGACAATTTGCTTTCAGTGCCTCCATCTCTTCAACCCATTTCCTCTCAATTTGGTGGAGATGGTGTGGAGTTTCTGGAAAAAGGAGTCCCAGAGACGCTTGAAGGAGGAAAGCTCCAAGACACCTTTTTCCTTTTTCTTAAATGAACATTGTTGGAAGTGATTTCTGTGTTTCGCCTTCTTCCTTCAATACATTTTAGCTTTCCAGGGCACATTATTGTTTTCTTTTCAGGAAGGATCTTAAATGATTCTAAAGGTTTGTTTGTTTGTTTGTTTTTCCTCCGGGATTGTTCATCCATGATTCGCTGCCTCAACACTTAAGAGTGGTTTGGGTAAGGGGGTGATGGTGATCATTTTTATGTGAAACAGGCATGAAACTGATCATTTCTCTCTCAGAGCCAAACAAAAGCAGTGTGGGAGGTTGATGGAAAATCAAGATGCATAGTTTTTGTGGATGATCTAAATTCAAAAATAAATTCCTGAATTTCCTTAATGTTAACTGTGTATCAATAGTATTTGAGACATTTCTCATGAAAGGAAACTTGGAATTAGGTGGAGGGATTTGCTTAAGTGGCTTGGCACTTTGGTGCTTTGGGACTCTTTCTGAGATGCTTATGGTTTTAATCAATTTTTTTTTAATGTAATGTAATGTAAATGAGTACATTCTTTCTGTAAAATTCCCATAATGAAGAACATACTTGCAGCCCTACCCTTTGACCTATTCATGGTCCCATTAGTAGTAATTAGGTGTATATATGTCTTCCAGATGTTTTTGCATGAAGTCATATTTTATTTTTCCTGTAGCTTGTTTTTTTCATGTAACACTGCATTTTGTAGATCTTTTCACACTGATAAATATATCTAGTTCATTATTTTTAGGGGTTGAATATTATTCTGTGATATAGATGTACCACAATTTAACATATCAATGGATGTTTAAATTCCATGATTTTGCTTTTATAGAAAGCGTGTTGATGTGAACATCTGTGCGTATGGCTGGTTATGCATGGATGGGCTAGATCTCTAGGATAGACATTTAGTTTTTACTGCCATGCTGCATTATTGGAACCTGTTGACTGGCATCCTGGACTAAAGATGGCTTCTGTAGAAAGTACTGACTGGTACAAATTCGCAAGTGTGTGTCGATTTTGGCGCATGGGATTGTGTTGGACAAAGTTGTTCAATTAGAATTAAAACATCACAGTGATTTGTAAGTGTTTGCCTGCCTGTTAGAAACCTGCAGAGCTGAACATGCACATTTCAAGATGTGAGAGAATTGCAAAAATTAAAAAAAAAAAAAGAGCAAATAGAATTCATGATAATCAACGTTTGGATAATTTCCCACAAAAGTGAAAATGAGTTGTGTGTTTGAGAATGTCGCAAACATTGAACTGGCAGTGTTTCTCCATATTTCGACTATGTGGTCTGAGGATCACATGCACAACGTATGGAATGATATTGAAGTCAGAACAGCTGGGTTTGAACCCTGTGCCTCTGACATGGGAGGGAGTTCAGATCTCCAGTAGCTGCCTGTCTCTAAGCTTTCTTACAACAGGGTGAACCATACATGCCTCTTATAATAGTCAATAGGATGAAATGAGCTAGTGTGTATGAAATGCTTAGCACAGCACCTGCCTCCCAGTATTATATTGTTTAGAAAGTATTACTCTAAACATTATCACTCACTATCCTTATAACGTTGGCTAAATTAACTTAATCTCACCAAGTCTGCTATTGGAAATGTCAAAGATCTTTCACAGTTTGATCATTTTGACAAGTTTTTCTTTTTCTTGAAAAATAAAAGTTATGTTCATTGTCTCTGTAAGCCTTTGGGGAACAGAACACATATGCATGTACACATACATGCACACACACACATATGCAACATAGGTTAGGTTTGTAACACCACAGGACGCAGGCCCTTCCAAGGCAGAGCCTCAAACAGGGAAGGAAGGACAGCCCCAATCTAGAGCAATGTGTGTGTGAGAGATCCCTTTCAGCTAGGGGATCTGCAAATCGAGCATCCCCGTACTCCCCTCCCAGCCCTCGTCCCATTCCACCCATCAGCTCCCTTCACCTCTGTCAGAATGACCACATTGTTTCTTAATATGGAGGTAGCACAATTTATTTAACTTTACATGGACATTTAAATTGCATTAGTTTGCATTTCCCAAAAAGGTGTTAGTGAGCAGCTGTGTGTGTGTCCTGACGTGCATGTGCCTGCTAGAGGTGCAGGGTCACTACGATGGCCTCCTGTTCTCGGGCCCCGCCTCTCCCAGTGGTGTTGCTTGTGCAGTGATCATCATCCCCTACTTTATGACAACTAAACCACTACCATTTTTTAACATTTTGCAAACATTTATTCATCTGTTAGTTGATAAATAGGGATAGAATGTGAATTATGGGCCAACCACAATTCTAAGTGCTATAGATACAGCAGTAACCCAATAAAGTTTCTGGCCTCCTGGAGGGTTCCTTTTAGTAGAGTCCCAGACAACAAATAGGTAGACAACTAACTGATACTGTGCTAATTATAGAGTTGTCAGGTAGGACTCCTTTGAGGACTGTCATTTGAGCAAGGATTTGAATGATAAGAGTATATTATAGATGTTTACATATGTATCCAGTTAGCTTACTTATGTGTGTGTACATCACCTTCAAGATTCTCCATTTTATAGATTAGTTAACTATTGTTCAGAGAGATTAAGTATGTATTAAAAATGTTTTTTTCTGAAGCAAGTAATGGAAAAATCCATCTAACAGTGACCTAAACAAACAGGCATGACAAGAACTCTGGGGCAGAGGCAACTGCTGGCCTCCATGTAGGCAACCCAGTGACGTCAAGGCCAGCATCTCTGTGATGCTCTCGGCCTTCTGCTCTTGAACTTAGCGCGGCTTCGCCAGTCAGCATGTCTGCATTCCAGGAAGCCGTGAGGAAGGGAGAAACACACCTGCTCTGTCTGTCTCTTTTATCAGGAAAGAAAGTAGACTCAGCAGGTTTCCTCTGTAGTGTTGTTGGGAAGATCAGCGTCCCCCGTCTGCTCCTTGCTGTGAGGAAGACCAAGGCAGTGAGTATTTTGGTTTTATAATTTCTTTTAGTGAAGGCAGGTAAGGGAGGAAGTGGGAGTGAGCACTGGGTTCGTGTTTGCTTGGCCATGGATTACATCATACCCAGTAGTCCATGTCTGGTGAGCCAAGTCTGCCTGGCAGCAAAGTTCTGTTCTTCTGATGTCTTTATAACATTCGTTTGGGGGAGTCGTTGTCTCTTACTGGATCTGGAGGAGGTGACTAATGTCAGTGGCAGCTCCCACTAAAATGCTAGCAGCAGTAAGAGGTTACAACAGAGCTTTGGTTGCTGTGTGATTTATATTGGTAATACCACTCTCTGTTCCTTTAAGTATAATTCCCAGGCATTGAAATTTGTCTGGTGGAACTTTTCCTGTGATCCATCTGTTGTTTCATAAGAGGTGTCTATGATTAACGCAGAGCCTGTGATTGATCTGTTGTAAATACTGTGACCACAAACATGATTACAGAGACGATTTAGATATCGGGTTACAGGGAGAATACTGACGTAAATAATTTTATCTTCCGAAGAAATACCAACATAGTGTCACTTGGGAGTTGTCCAGAGTCACAGAGTCCTTCATACCTGTTGAGCGTCCTTCTGTTTACAATTGTTCTTACCTGTACTAACTCACTTGCTTTGCATAGTTATCCTGAGAAATAACACAGGAATAACATGGGTGAAATAATACCTAGAAAAAACTAAATGACTTAAAATAGTAAAACAAATTTAACATTTTAAAATCATGTGTTCCTCAGTCTTATTAAACAAACAAACAAACAAACAAAACCCTACAGATTTAATTACTTCCCTTCAAATAAATGACTGCCCTCAATTCCCTTGTAGAAATTCTGAACTGTCATTGGTTAGATACTAAATAATCATTCCTAAAATGTATTTCAGTTCACTTGCTCTAGTGTATTCTATAAGCCTTTCAAAATGAAATGATGAGATCATCAAGTCGTTGAAAGATGTTTTCTGGACATTTTTATTGGAAGGAGAGAATGACACATGCTAATTGTCAGAGACAAACAATACAAAAATGTTTACACCACACAATGACAACTCTAAAAGATAACCACCATTTGCAGATTAGTTTGTATTTTTCATTAACCATTTGCAATGGTTATTTTTGTAATAATTATGTTAACATTATTAATGGAATATGATATTGTTTTATAACATTTTCTGTGTAACCATATATTATGAACAATATATTGTGATCTTTCTATACCAATATAACTACATAATTTTTAATACATAGTTTTTTATTTAGGAGTGAATTATAACTCTTATAGCCAATCCCCTAATAATGACAGTTTAGCTCCCCGCCCCCAAATTTTTAATATTATTAGAAGTATTCCTGAATCTTTAATCAGATATTTAGTATTTCTGTAGGAAAAACACTCAGAAGTAGTACTGGTTAATTAGAAAGTAGGCACATTTAAAATTTTATGGATATTACAAAATTAGCCTTTATCAGCAGTGTACAAGAATACCTTTCCCCTAAATTCTTAACCAGCACTGGTATTCTGCATTTTTAGTGTCTGTTAATCTGTAAGAGAAAGCAGTTATAAGTCTACCATAATTTCTTAGATTAACTGATTTTTAAGAACCTTTCATATGATTATTGGTCACTCTTTCTTTTGCCATCCTTATGCTCTTTGTCCATTTTTCAATTAGACTGTTTTTGCTTTTTGATGACGTTCCTTAGGTATTAGAGATGGTAACCCTTCAAGTGTTGCCTATCTTGTCAGTTTCTCCCCCTCACTTTGTTTTTTAACTGTGTTGATGGTCTCTTTTACCATATCAATTAGGAAATTTTTTGTCATCAAATGTGTCGATATTTTTCTTTTGTAGTTTCAGGTCTTATGTCAATAAAAAGTCAAAGCAGTCTGCTACACTGTGTTGCAAATTGTAAATCCACTCTGAGTAGAGCTTTGGCGATATAGGAGCTTGCTGGATGTGCGTAATTATCATTCTGCGGCTGATATTTACCCACACCCATGTGCGGTATAGTCCAAACCAGGATTTAATAACTCACAGCATATTTGCACAGACTTTCTCATTTCCTTACCATTTAAAATTAGTTCCGAAAGATGAATGACTCATTTTTTTAATATAGTCCCCTTTGCATCTAGCTCTACCCTGAGAAAGTTTTTTAGTCAGTGGCTCAGTTCCAACAGCACTGGCGTAACTTCTTGGAAAGTTCCATGCTTTTGTTTTCCCCAGATCTTCTTTCTGATGAATCATAGGCTTTACCAAACCCTAAATTGTCAACATGAAGGACTCTATCAGACAAGCGGCGGGGGCAGTGCAGGGCATGGCCATTCTGACCGTGGCTGCACGGGGAGGGCAGGGCCCAAGCAGCTGGCTGGGGTCCTGACCTCACGGCACGGGGCCCGTGCGATGAGTCATGAACGCGTGGACTGTCCAGGTGCTCACTGTTTGCAGAACATTCTACTGACTTAATGACGGGCCAGCCCAGCAGACAAACTATCTAAGTCCATAGATGCGTATGCTTATTATATGCCTCTATACTTAAAACTTAACAATTTTTATTAAAAAAAAAAAAAAAAAGCGTCGGCCTGCGAGCTAAGTGTCGCTGGTTCGATCTTCCAGTCAGGGCACATCAGAGAAGGAAAACTCTGACTCCAAAAAACCTCCGCTGCCTTGCGGCATACCTCTTCAGGGGAAAGGCTAAGGGAGTAAACCCCGACAGAAAATCCGGAGCCGGAGTCCCTAAGGCGGTTTGACGTTGTAGTCAACACCGGCAACTCCTGCGGCGCACCTGAAGCCAAGCTGTATTGACTCCGTCTTTCCCTTGGACCCTTCAGCTGCGAAGAGAGGGGGGGTCTGCTGCATGGGCAACAGCAGACCCTCCATATCACCCTGCCCAGGCTCTGTAGCTTCAGCTTCACTGGAGAGGACACTCCAGCGTCATCACAAGATGTCGATTCAACACGGGAGGAGACAGGTACCGTGTCACTCCCGAGTCGGACTGCACAGCCATTCTCGGCGGTGCAGATAGACTCTTAAGAAGCTACACCATCGTCTCTCGAGACGGACGGCTGCCGACGACGAAATTGTCAACAGTGATGGGTTTTCTAAATAAAGGGAGTTGGAATAAAAACAATCATGTGAGAGATAAAAGAAATGGCCATTCAATTAATTCTGCAAGTGAATGAGGCAATATGAATATAAAAGCCACACGGAATAAAATATGTGGAATCTATAATTGGGCATTCTTTGATTATGAGTGTGGAAATCCTAATTAGCCTGGCCTTGAATTTTGGCTTCTCCACTTAATAATTATGTGAGACAAGTTATTTAACTTTTCAAAGCCTCTGTTTACTTATTTTTAAAACAAGGTAAATGGCTGCAGTTGCCATGTGCCAAAGATCCCTGATTTTATCATTTCTGACTTTCATTTCTGTGTTGATTATAAGAATCTGGGTGGTCTGTTTTACCATCAGTATGCTCTGGCCCCAGGCGCAGGCACTACTTAAAAATCATAGCAGGTAAAAGTGAAGAAGGTGAATAAAAACTGAGTAAAACTGCCATTAATTTGGCATTTTATGAGCGAGTTCTCTCTGGCAGTCGATTCATGCTGTCTGTTAAAGTAGCCCAACTTTTCATTTTTATTTTATTTTTTACATCTCCATCTTTCGTGACTTAAAAATGATGAATGACATCTGAATATTTCTCAAGCAGGTACTGCATATTTATGAACAACGATTAATCTGGAAAAGGAGAGAGAGAGAGAGAGAACTCATAAAACCTTAGAGCTGAGGGCCTTCCAGGCTCACGTGCAGTAGAGGAAATTGAGGCTGAGGCAGCTTCGGTCTCTTGCCCCGCGTCAGATACCAGTAAGAATGACACAGAGCGGCTGCTTCAAGGGTGTCAGGAGCCGGTGTTACCGAGTCTCATCTAAGGATGAGGAATGGGTGTAAGGTGACTTTCTGTTCCACACACTTTCTGTCTTCATGTGCCAAGGGCCGTCTGGGCGTCCAGGAAGGGTGTTCCCACAGGTCACGCTACATGGGGGACAGATACAGTGATGCCCAGTAGGCAGTCGTACAGCTCCCACTGGACGGCCCCAGGCGTGCGTGTGGTGTGCTGGCTGAGGGGATGGCATCCCTGCTGGACACGCCTGGACGCTCACCTGCCAGAGGCCTCAGGGGCAGGGTAAGAATGGCTCACGTAAGCAGAGTAGAGGGGATGACTGAGCTTGCCTGGTTCCACCGAGTGTGCAGGACAGACAGTGGCCCCCGAGTGGGATACTGCACAAAAGATGGAGGCCTCTGGAGGTGGCCTGGTCTCCCTCTGACACGGCCCCTGCAGGTCCGCTCCTCCTGCGTGGGGCCCTCTGACCTCTGATCCCCCCAGCAGCACCCTGTCTCTCCTTTTCACCCCAGGACATTGATTCTAGTCTTGAGTGGAAATTTTTTCCACTTCATTCAGCTCATCCACCCTCTATCTCAGTGAGACCACCCATTCCCGGGGGTTGGAAATTGACGCCTCCTGGTGGCCTTTGTGCATTCCTGCTGTGTCATCCCTCCTGGGGGAAATGACGGCAGACTATCTCTGGTGAGTGAACAGGAGCCGAGAGGCTGGACTCCTGAGAACAGAAACACTTTTGTGTGTATTTCAACAATATCATCCTGCCCCCGACAACATTTATATCACCATCACTTCTATCACCACAATCACCGTCAGCAAGTACATCTGTTGCGGGCTCATTGTGAAATTGTCAGCAGTTATCAGAAGTCCATTATACCATTTTATTGTACCAATTCCCTGTAGTGTTGGTCCTATAATTTTCTCATTTTTATTAGTGGTAAAACTAAGTCTTGCAGGATTAAATAACTTGGCCTACACAGAAGTTCTCAATCAAGGGCTGTTCTGTCGCAGGGGAGATTTGGAAATGTCTGGAAACACTTTTGATCATCATGAATTGGAGGCTGCTACAGGCTAAATATCCTACAATACATATGTAGCCCCCCAGCAATAAAGAATTTTTCGGCCCCAAATGTCAATAATGCCCAGGTTAAGGAACCCTGGCCTAACATGATGCATTAGTAAGTTGAAGAGAGTTCTGCCATGAATGGGTATTGCATATGTATTAAGTGCTTCTACTATATCCAGTTAATCATGTGTTATTTCCTTATTAATCTATTTATGTCATAAATGTTAGTGATAGATTTTCAAATGTTAAAACCATTCTTTCATTCCTGGGATGAATTCTACTAAGTCTCAGTATGATATCATTTATTGAAGGATTATAAGCATATAAAACAATACCATATATTATTATGGACATTTATATATACAGTAAAGGTATTTAAAAACCTGCAGGAGACAGTACACAGTGATTTCAGAATAATGGTTACTCAAAATAATTCTTACAAAACCACAGAAAAGAGTGGAAATCAATGGGGAGAGTACCATTAACTGGGTCTTCTTTAAAAACAGGTCTGAAGTATAATGTGAACATTTGTGAAATCTGGGAGTGTGCTCCTGGTGCCTGATACTTTATTTTTTGTATTTTCAGTATTTGAAATATTTGATATTTGGAAAAAAAAGAAATAAACAGAGCTAACAGGAAAAAAATAAATACAGCCAAAATGGCATGAAAGGCTAAATAATAAATAGTAATTAAATGTCTGATCCAGGGTTGAAAGTGAGGTATAACTGTCCCTGCTCTTAACCCCCACATTCTGCTGTCACAAGAGCCAGCGCAGGACCAGGTCATGGTGACAGGAGCCAGGTGTGTCAGGAACTGTTATTAGTGGCTTGCATCTGTTGACTCATTTAATCTCCCAATAATCCCAGGTTGTAAGCACTTTTATTTCCTTTATGTTGGAGATGAAGACACAGGCACATGGAGAGTCCGTGCCATTTGGAACATGTGCCTTTGGTGTCCTTTGCTCTTCCTCCTCCTTAAAGGAGCAAGCATGAATCAGGAGTCACAGGGACCAAGGGAAGAGCAATGTGTCCTTCTCTATGCATCATCCTTGACACTGCCTTACACTGCATCCCAAATCTCTTATCAATCACCAAATCCTCCTAGATCCTCAAACTGTCCTCTTCTTTCCACCTCCATTGCCACTATCATCCCAGTTACTATTGTCTTTCAGTTGCAATAACCTTTGACAATTCTTGCTGTGGCCTCAAACTATTCATGTTCCACACCCAAGCAGAGTAGTTGAAATGCAGTTTGGACCCATTAACTTCCCTTCCCAGGGCTTCATATGGTTATTAGGATAAGAAGAAAGTCTTTACTGCGGTTAAAGATCAAGCAGCATCTAGGATACCAGCTCCCTTTCTTACCAGTTGTCTCTTAGCTTTCCAGCCACTGGGCCAAGCGCTTTGCACCTTGGGGTCTTGGCACACGCTGCCTTCTATGCAAGGAAACACCTCATCATCACCTGGTCCCATGTCCATTTCCATCCCACACTCTTGGCCAAGTCGTTGATTGCTGCCCACTGTTTAGTGTTCATGTCAAATATTATTTCCTCATTTCCTTGGGGATTTTGCTGTCTCTTCCCAACTTACGTAGATACACTGCTCTATACCGCTCACAGAACTCCGTAATCACTCTTCATAGTACTAACACATTCAAACAATTGTGTAATCACTTTATAGTTTTCTCAGATAGAAACACCGGGGATCCCAAGCCTAGTTTCTTTATTGCTGTGTCCTCAGGGTATAGTGCAGTCCCTGGCAATTAATGGGTGTTCAATGAACATATATTGAATAAATAAAGGAATAAATAAGTGAATGAATAAATGCGTTTTTCTAATGATGTGGTAATTGGTCAAGAAGAGGACTCAGCTATTTTACCACCTGTGGCTTAAGTATGTCTCTTACCTATGCTGTGGTGCATGGATTTGAGGGACGAAAAGCTAGCCCAGAGTGGCCATCAGGAAAGGGACTGTCAGGTTACTTTTAGGAGTCAAAGTGCGGGGCCAGGAAACCAAGGAAGTTATGAGTGAAGAACTAAAGGCCGGAGTGGCTGTTTTGTGGGTGGGAAGTCCCACACAAAGTGGTTGGAATGCACACATCTATGAAAAGCCCAGAATGTGGCATAGTTCATATGTATTTGGGGATTCCAGTTGTGATTTCACTTGTCAAAACAATTAGGTCCAAACATTATTGTATGTACCAATCACACTGTTCTTGCTAAAAATGCAGATACTGTAGCATCTTTAGAGTATGATTCTGAATTGGTAGGTTCACAGAAACCAGAGGCCAAGACAGGCATCAGCAAGGTAATGTAATAGTAAGAGAGATGCTGGAGTTGGGGAGGGGCAGTAGAAATAAGGAACAGTAATTTAAAATACTTGGCTGATTAGAACTTTTTGAACTAATGAAGACACAAGTCGTGGTGAACATCTGAATGACATTGTGGTGGCTGTGGATTCCCTTTAAGCAAGAAGGATGAAGCAGACTTATTACACCATAGATGTGTGCTAACTACTCTGTTGTGCATGGTGACTCCTGCTTTTAAATCGTTCACGACAAAGATTAATGCTGATTTTGCCTTGCTGTCTAGACTCGGCCCTCACCTGGTACAAATATTAGCCCTGACCTTTCATACTGACTCCTCAGTTAAGTTCTGAAATAATGGAACTTGTCAGTCCCCAGATCTATAAAATACAAGCATTTAATGTTGTATTATTCTTCTTCAGGAGCAGAACTGTTTCTTTGGAGAGACTTTGGGACAAAAATGTTGGTGTTTAAAAAAAAATGTTTAGGTGGAAAATAATGGAGCTACAAAGATGCCTTATAAAGATAGTGTATTTGCAGCAAGAAAATCACTGTTTAAAGAACTGGGTAAAAAATTGGCCTCTCAGATGACGGATTGGATCGTAAAGCTGGCCTCATCCTGATTTCATGAGCGTGCGGGGCAGGGCGTCTCCTGGGGAACTCGTGTTTCTCAGTCTTGCAGCGCGTCACAGCCGGGCTGAAAACCCTGCCACTTTATTTTTGAACACAAGAAACCCGTGGTCCCAGGCTCTTCCAGGGTTTTAACTCTCTCACTTGAACAGATCGACACAGCAATAGGTGCTCCACGTTGGATCATGTGACTTCCTTGGGTGAAGGATCAAACTGTTTGGAATCTCAACTAGAGCCTGAAGGCTCTATGGGCACCCGTGGGAAAGACTCTTGAGTTGCACAGCGGAGCTATAAGATTCTTAAGGGAACACAACACCTGGCACCCAGCAGTGCTCAGCGGGTGCCTGAGCTCTGAGAAGAAAAGACACCACTGTCCTCCAGTTCCTGGCTGGGGTAGGTCAAGTTCCCCAGGATGTGGTCCCTGGGGCGGAGATCAGCATGTAGGATTTTACAAAGGAGGGCCTTTGGGGTGGATCAGTGTCTGTGTGGGGAAAGGGAGAGAAGGACTGAGCACACGGAGAAGTGGGGATGCAGGACGTTTGGAAAGAAGCCTCTGCCTACCCCATGGGCAGCTATGAAGCTGGATCGTTCTCTACAGTTGTCTCTAGTTGAGATGAGGAAACTGGGCCTTTAATACCCTGCCTGGACCAGTCGTTGGATATAGGCTGGCTCATCGGGCAGTTCTCAGAGAGGATTTATAGCTGAGGGTTGTCTGTTGGCAGCCCTCCTGGCCGCTGAGGGAATAATCTCGCCCTCCTGAAAAGGGGGCTGGGTAACCCATTATTCTGTGGTCTGTGCTGGCACTTGGTTACCCACTGAGGCTGGCTCCAGTGAGCACTTAGAAAGATGAGGGGTCCACTGCAGGGAACCGGAGGTTAAGGAGGGCACCATATGGGAAACCAGGGGCCCAGCTCACATCCGAGGAGGGAGAGCAAACCTAGGCTCAATTTGGATTCCTGTCCATCCCTGGAGGGTTTTGTCTGGCTCATAAGAAAAGAGTGACAGCAGTAGGGGGTGATCGCTATAGTCTAGGGGATGGAGGAGAGGAAATCCAGCTGGGAAAAGCCGCAGCCCGCCTCCAGTTGAAATCATATATTTGGCTCCCAATTGTCCATCTCTCATAGAACCTTGTTCTTTTCCTTTACGGCACCGATCACAATTTATAAAGATCCATTTGTCTGTGGATGTTTCTGTTTGATTTCTGCTTCTCTATAGACTGTTGCTGGCATGAGGGGAGAGCATTGTTGATATATGCTCATTCTCAATAAATGTTGTTTAAATGAATGAACGAAATGAAAGCAAAATATAAAGAACTTTCTCTGTTGGTGAGTAAGTAAATCAAGCACTAGAAAATTCTCAGTTGCTGGTTTTGTAGGATATTTCAATTTTCTGTGAATGAACCAAATGTAAATGTGTTCGACACTGAAATACTCTTCCAATCCCAATAGAATCGTTCTTACTTGCAGGGCTAGAAGGGTTTCGTATTCACTGAGCCCAGCTCTGCACGGGGCCTCTCGCTGCCCTTCCTTTGGCCCTCTCTCTCCTCTCTTCAGGTTACCGTTGGTCTCCCAGGGTGTCTGCTCTGTCATTTTATGTCATTAACACTGCCCCTGATAAGAATTTTTTTTGACAACATTCCTAGCCAGTAGAGTACATTTAGAGACCTAACTACCTCTTGCCTGAACTCTGGGCTTGGCTTGGAGGTCTCAGCTCTGATACTGCACATGAACAGCTTGGTCTGCTCTACTTTCTGGGGGTAAGGCGTTTCTGAAATTCTGTGGACTCCTGTCTTCAAAGTATTTCAAATGCCAGCAATTGAGATCGGTTTCTGCTTTCTGTGTGGCACACAATCCTGAGGCTTGCTGTTAATTTCTGCCTTGGACAGATAACCCCCAGTGAAGACAAATAGCTCAGCTAGAAAATACTGTGTGGGCAGACCTTAATTTAATTTAATGTTTTTAATTAAATATTAGGGAGAAAAGAAATAGGCTACTGAACAATTACTGAGATATGGCTTATGTTTCCTAAACATTCTTTCTGTCTTAAAGTAATTCAGGCTTTCAAGTTTCCCAGACATTAGGGATCCATAGTGATAATAGTATTTCCCAAGTATTTTTATGTACCAGACACTGTACAAAGCACCAAGACCATATTTGCACGCTCTTCTTATTATTCCTATTTTATGGATTAAAAAACTGAGTCTTAGCTGCTAAGTAACCTTACTAGTGACTCAAACTCAGTTCTGTTGGACTCCAACGCTTTTAACACTGTGATAGTCTCTCTGTGATAAGAAACCATTTACATTCTTGGCCAGAGTTAAGATCTTAGAAACAGAGCCCCCATGGAAACAATTTCCTCAGGCTTTCAAGGAAGGGCTCTGGCAACCATACAAAAGTTATGTTTTAAAGAATTTCAAATTTTTACCAACTGCAATTTTGGCAGATTGTAACTCTAATGACAATCCTGTGTAGGATGAATAACTCCCCCAATTATTGGGGCCCTTGTATTGTTCTCATTAGAGCAAGATTACGTAGAAACCCAGAGCTCAAGATGCCTCATCTCGTCTCACTCCTTGTCCTTCTCCTGAAGTCCCCTAATCTCTCCAGGGCAGGTAGCTGCCGTTCCAGGCAGAAGTGTATCCACAGCTGAAATCCCATGACCTTCTTCACTGACCTGTTCCTGTGCATTTACCAGTATCAATAGGAGGGCTCTTACTTCTGTCCTTAGACCATTAAGCAGTCTCAACCTGAATGAAGACATTGTAAGCTTAGTAACAGCAATAATTATTCACATTTGTAGAACATTTTCCACTTTACAAAGCACATTCATATACCTGGTTCTCATTGGATTCTGAATCAAGCAGGGCAGGAATTTATTTGCTTATTTACTCAGCAAGTATTTATTATGTCTCCTCATTACATGAAAATATCAGTTCCACTTTGCAGACATAAACTAAATCTCAGAGACAGCAAATCACTTTCTGTGACTCTCTTAAGTTTTATAATGATGAGTTTGAGGCTTTTTCTAAACCTGGGAGTGACCTGATGTTTGAATGGCAGGTCTTGTTCTTCAATTCCTGAGCCATGGATTAAAATTTTGAAACTCTGTAGCCCACAGGGACAGCCTGCATATCATTCATGTGTGTAACAGTTTCTATAATCATTAATCAACAAACAAGTCCTTTGCATTAATCAACAAACAATTCCTTTTCTTATGCAGCGTGTTTTTATTTTCTTTGTGGAAAATCCTTAGAATGGCTCACAAAGCCTCATGGCCTAGCCGCTGCCTGCCTCTGCAGCCTAACTCTGCTGCCCCAGCGGTTCCCTTCCTCACACCCCTTCTGTGCCCTCGGGCACAGAGCCGTGGCTGATCTTGCTTCCCTCACATCTCTGCACCTTCCTGTCCTTCCCGCCTATACTGCAGATCCCACCTTGACTGTCAGTACCTCAGGGAAGTCTTGGCCAGCGCACCCCCACCAGACTCTGATATAGACTCCCTTGGCACCAGTCACCTCCCCTCCGTTTTGCTGATCACAGCTACTATTCTACATATTCATCTAAATGTTGTATTTTAATGTTTCTGTTTCTACTTGGACTGAAAGCGTTGAAGAAGATGCTTATTTCTGCTCATCACTATAAGCTTAGTTCTTACAAAGGTTCCCACCAGGTACCTGGCCAGAGTAGGTGAGGTGTTCCAAAAATACATATTTGGTTGGATGGATCAAACTAAGGCTAACCAATGTTGGCCCTTTAATGTTCCTGGGTTCATCAAATAAATATTATAGTAGTTTTTAATTGCTGCAGTAACAAATTACTATAAATTTCATGGCTTAAAACACAACATCCACTTATTATCTCGCTGTTTCCATGGATCAGAGGTCTGGACATGGGGTGGCTCAGTTGGGTTCTATGCTTAAGATCTCCCAAAGTCAATGTCAAGGTGTTGGCAGGCCTGGGCTATTATCTGGGAGAGGATCTGCTTCTAGGCTTGTTCAGGTTGTTGGTAGAATTCAGTTCTGAGTGGTAGCTGAATGAGGGGCCAGTCCTAGCTCCTAGAGCCCCATTCCTCAGCCTCTAACTGAATTCTCTCAGTGCTTATCATCTTTTGCCTTCCTTTTCTGTCTCATCTCTCTTGACTTCCTCCTTTCTCTTCTGCTTTTTAGAGTTGATGTGATTCCATTGGGTCTACCAGGACGCTCCGGGAGAGCTCATCATATCAGCATACCCTAGAAATTAGGATATGGACATACGTAGGGGACTATTTGTCTGCCTGCCATAAATCCCAAGTGCCTATGAGTTTGTATGTGATTTACCATAATCATATACAAAAAGAGAATGGCATTTATACTATAGTGGTATTTGTGTGGATTTCTCCCCGCTTCTGCAGGTGCTGTAGGCTTTGCTAGAAAGGTTTCCCAGAAATGGAGCTAACAAAATTGGGGACTGCAATTGGAAATAATGCCATTCTCACTCCAGTGCTAATGAGTGGTAGCAGTTCCCTTTGGCACAGTGACTCCTTGGGGAGTAGGAGTGCTGACTGAATCAGGTTCACAAATGGGCAGAAGGGAGAAGCGAGTTTCCTGGCAGACAGCTGCCAGCCTCCATGGATGGCTGTCCCTTTGGAGTTGTCCCTTATGTCCATGTAAATGCTTTGTGTCTTTCACAGGAATGCCTCCTCTTAGGTGTTTGCCCAAGGCAATAGTCTTTCTCTGAAAGGGGGTCTCCTTACTTTGGACACTTAAGAATTTCCTTCTTTCTTTTTTTAAGTATATTTTATTGATTATGTTGTTACAGTAGTCCCAATTTCTTTTCCTTTTGCTCCCCTCTGCCCAGTACCCCCCTCCCCTCCAGCAGTCCCACCTACTTAGTTCATATCCATGGGTCATGCATATAAGTTCTTTGGCTTCACCCTTTCCTATATTATTCTTAACACCCCCCTGTCTATTTTGTACCAACCGATTATGCTTCTTAATCCCTGCACCATTTCCCCCTTTCTCCCCCTTTCTTCTCCCTCCAAATGATCCCCATACCTCTGATTCTGTTCCTATTCTGGTTGTTTGCTTAGTTTGTTCTTGTTTTTATTATTTAGATTCTGTTGCTGATAGTTATGGGTTTGTTGTCATTTTAATGTTCACAGTTCTTTCTTGTGTTCTTAAACCCTCTGATGTGCCTTCTCTCCTCTTGAGATAGTCAGGAGTAGGATATAACTGCGCCCGGGGAGAGATACATATTTCACAAAACATATATAGGTAATTCTTGTGTTCATTCCATTGACTTTGTTCATTTCATTTATTCATTCATATTTATTCCATAAAGATTTATTCAAATCTCTATGACCAAAGATTTGAAAATACTGTTTGGCTTACTTTTTTATTTATCCATCCTGGAGATGTTACACGTACTTGAAATATTCATTATCGGGCCAGTGTGGGAAATATTGTGGAGGTTCTCCTGATCCTGAACATCTTCAGTACATAGGAAAAGGACCTATTATTTAGCAAACTTATTTCACTATGACCACACTCCCCAAGCCCACGTGACTCCTGGTTAATGTTCATGGAACTAGGGCTGCAGGGGGAACATGAGAGATGGTGGGTCAGGTTAAGGATGCTAAAAATGTACAAGAGGATTCCTGGAGGCTTGAGACCAGCATGGCATCAAGACTGACAGGACTCATGCACGTAGCGTGTGCTCTGAACACACCTGCCGTCGCTCGTGCGCCGTTCTGAGGGGTGGGCGGGATGTAGATAGTGAAGAGCATGCAGAGCTGGTTAAAGGCTGAGGACTGATCACGGGCAAAGGTGGTGAAGAAAGTGTGGGCTCAGGCCTCACAGTGGCATATTTTACCTCTGTGAAGGTGTAGGTAAATCACCAAGAGCCTAGACTTGTGCAGATAGCTCCCTGCCCTTTCTTTCCAAGACCTCCTACCATGATTGTCTCCTCAGAGCTTGTACAGTGATCATGGAAGACTTCAAAGTTGATTCTTAAGAAGTTTGATTTTGTATCAAAGTAACGACAATTGTTGCAAGGCTCTACATTTGGCATGGTGGCAGCAGAATGGATAATAGTAAATTGAAGCATGTTTCCTGACTGCTAAACCCTTATAAAATTATTGGTAAAGGGGCTGGAAATTGTATTTCTCATTAAGGCTCCTTCACGGATATTCATGGTGGTTTGTTAAGAACAGATTGCAGCCAGTCTTACACTGATGTCACAGGAGAAAGCAAGCTTGAGTGACATTCAGGGAGCATGAGGTGAGACTTTAAAACTAAAGGTTTGATAGAAATAGCTAACTTCCAAAACAAGACCACATTCTTATAATTTGAACTTCCGTTTATTAATACTGTTCCTGAACATTCCTGTCTCGTGTAGTAGCATTTACAGCCCCTCAACCTCTCAATCAAGACAACTCAGAGTCAACTTTGAGTCTTCAGTTTTCTTAACCTTCCAAAGTCCGTTGGTCTCTAAAGTTGATTGTGCTACTTCCGAAATATGTCTAAAACCAACCCTCGACCCCCTAGTCAAGTATCACTGTCTTGATTTGGTTGCTCAGTATTCTTTGGCTATGGAAATAACCTCCTGGTGGTTCTTACTACTCACAGTTTCCAGTAACTCCAGTCCATGCCCCATTCTGTTGCCATAAATCCACCTAAAACAGAGACTGGCCTGTATTGATAAGGCCCTGCATGGGCTGGCCCCAGCCTGGCCTTTCAGTTTCTCTGCCTGCCAGTTCTCATGGCTCACACCAGTCTCTGTCCCATTTGCCATCTCTGCCAGACACTTGTACCTAAGACAGTTATTTGTGCTCAAAATGGTCCATTCTCTCTCTTATTTTCTCTCCAGCAAACTTCTATTCATCTCTCCACTTCTAGCTCAAATATCGCTCTCTCCAGACAGCTTTCCCTCATTCATATCTGCCTTCTCCTACCCCACCTCATTTCCTCATTGATATTTAAATATGTTGTTCATATCCTGCTACGTTGATAACAATAATAATGGCATCTTCGTTCATTGACTGAGTCAGGCTGCGCTGGGTACCATAGTTGCACTGTCTTGGTCGCCCATCTTCTTTATAAGTAAATCTGATTATTCCCAGCTTACAGATGACAAGACAGACTCAAGAGGAAGTAAGTAACTCTCATAAATTCCCCAGCTGGTAAATGGCAGAACATGAGCTCAAATCCAGATGTTTTTTGACTCAAGAGACTGGATTATTTATGGGTAGTTTGTATGGCCTTCCATGGAATATAATAGTAATGATCCCTGGTAATTAGACTTTCTGAGGCAAACGCCTCTCTCTCCCTCTCTGAGTTCTGAGGCCTTTTCCTCAAGTGTCTGTAACAGTGCCTGATCCATTGTAATAGATTCTTAACAGGTATCCTCTGAATGAGAGAATGAAAGAACAAATTAATGCCTGCTTCATTTTAAGAAAGGCTTACCTAGATTAAGTATAGAGTATATATATTTATTAGTATGAAATATCATAAGTGTTTGAAACTTTTTATGTTGGGAACAATTCATTCAGGAAATAGGGTAGAATACAGAGATAAGTTAAAAAAAAATTTTTTATTGCTTTGTTCTATCAGTTGTGAATGGTTGCAAGTAGCCACCTAAGTGAAGAAATTTGAACATGACATTTGCTGTCATTGGTTCAGGAGCAGCATCTCTGCAGTTCTTTGTTTTACCCTGCCTGTGTGGCCTCTTGGTCACAAGATGACTGCTGTAACTCCAGGCATCACATTCACTTTTAAAGCATAGAGAAGGAGAAAACGGGAGTGGTTCCGGCTATACGTTTCCTCTTATTAGGAAAGAATTGTTTTCCAGTAATCCCCTAACAGACCCCCACTTGCATCTTTTTGGCCAGAACCATGTCTTAGGATCACTCTACCTGTCAGGGAGGTCTGGACAGTATACCTCTCACCTGGGGCTAGGTACAGGTCCACCTTGAGGACAGCTAATAGTGCCAGCCACCACGTGTATGCTCTTCCTCGTGATTGGTCACACTGACTTTGTGCTCCAGTCTCCGTCACGTTTTTACTTCCAAATTTTTTGTTGTCCAAAAAGAAAGGTAGATACTCAAAATTATAAGATTGTATGTACCTCAACTAAAAACACAAGAGATGGAGTGAGCAATTTTTCAAGACTAATGATATTTGTAGTGAGTAAAAATGAGGCCTAATCATTAACGAGGCAAGTTATTTAAACTAAACTTGAGGTTTCTCTTCTGTCAAAGGGAAATTTATAATAATGACATCACTGGATTAATGTGAGGATTTAGTGTAATAATGCACATTTGCCCAAACACCGGAAGCATTTAGTAAGCTTAGCTGTTACTGTTTTTAAATTATTGTAGTTTTTGAAGAACATGTGTGTTTCTTTCCACTTGACAGTAGAATTTTAGCCATGACAGATGGAACCAGTAGACCTGTCTTCTCCTTCCCATGATTGCAGATAAAAGAATGATGACCCGTTGATTGTCTGCCACAATTCTCCTTCCCTTCTTCCAATGGGGTTTGGAACATTTGTCAATTTTGTTGATTCACTAATCCTAAGCAAAAACAAAAACAAAAACAAAACATTTGGCCATCAGTTGCTATTCATTTAACTCCGGGTTGGCAAAGTTCTTCTGTAAAGGGCCACATAGTAAATATTTAGGCTTTGTGGCTAAACTGTCTCTCTCATTAGATATCAAACGAGCCATAGACAAAATACATTCATTCCCAGATAAACCTCATGGACACCAAAGTGTGAATTATACGCAATTTTCATGAGTTGTAAAATGTTCTTTTTAGGTTTTTTTCAACCATTTACAAATGTGAAAACGACTTTGAGCTCATGGGCCTTACAATAATTGGTAGCCAGCTCTCTGTGGCCTGTGGGCCATTGTTTGTCGGCTCTGGTTTGACTTAATGTCATTGTCATATTTCCTTTCATACTAGGTTAAAATCATCATTCACTCCCTCACCCCTGGAATCTACTTCTTCATTAAATACTGTGGGCTTTAATATTGCCAAGTGGAAATTACCAACTCTTACTATTGGAATGATAGCACACGTTCAAAAGCAATGAAATTTATTTTGCATTCTGTAAGGAGATAATGTAGCATTAGGGAAATACAAGTCAGTATAATTAGAATGTTCTTAGATTATGGGAAAGCAAGAAATAAGATCATACTGTCAACAGGTGGTAGGCAAGATTCATCTGATTAACCAGCCCAGCGTGTCCCCCTTCTCTGTCTGTGTCGTCAGGCTGGGCGTGTATAACATAGGACGAAAATCAGGATTTGACTTACAGAATCCCACCAGGAGTAAATAAATGCCAGACTGATAGCTGGAGAATAAAAATGAGACCATGTTTGTTCCTTCTATTGTTCAATTTCTTCCCTCTTCCAAACCAATTACTCAGGGCCCACCTCCACTTCTGGGCAGCAGGCTTGTAGTCTGGAAACTCATTACGTCGGGTTGAAAGTGAGAGACAACAGCTGTCAGAGCCAGCATTTGATGCCTTTGACTTGTCTCCAAGTAGCGAAAAAAGCATCCTTGCAAGCTGTACGATTGAGAGGATTTGCCATTTCTTACATTAAGGGGTCTGAGCAGCTCTAAACTGTTTTGCACAAAAACATACCTGTTTTATTTTTCTTGCATCCACAACAGCATGTTCAATATCAGTACCAGCGCTGGAACGAGGCAGCCATAGGATTTCTGCGGATAGAGAACCCTGAAACATAGCAGTGCTTTTCTAAAGCTTTATCAGTCTTTGCTTATTTTTCCTCTATCTGTATTAGATAAGGAAAGCGCATAGCGCACATCTAGGATCTTATATGGTATTATTATAGACAATTTTAATGTTTCTGGGGTAGGGTGGGATTTCTGCATGAATCAGATATGAAAGGGACTGAACATTGCAATGAAAGCAGACATTGTCATTTTACTTATGTGTTGGCTTCTACCCTCTTTTACAGATATAATCTTAGATCTTTTCTACCATCTTAACCCCAAGGCCTGTTCCTTTCTAGTTCTGTATTTAGTGGACATGACCCGTTCAACACTTGCTAACATTTGCGGAGTGCTATATGCAGTACTCCGTGCATCTTATCATTGAATTCTTATAGCAACCCTTTGTGATAAGTGCTGTTATTATTCCCATGCTTGAGGTGGGGGATCTGAGAAAATGTCAGTGAATAATTTCCCGAAGTAAAAGGAGAAGCCAGGTTTCAGCCCCAGCTCTTAGTGACCCTCTGTACGTTCTTTACCACCGCTGTGCTCGATCCTCTAGGCTTCTTTCTCTAAGCCAGCAGTTCTCAAACTCAAGCATGTCTCATGTGGCGGACTGGTAAACCCATGTTCAAAGTCCGTAATTCAGTAGTTTGGGGGCAGGTCCCGGGAATCTGCATCTGTGACGAGTTCCAAGGTGACGCCGATGCTTATAGTTCCAGGCCTGCACTTTCACACTTTCAGACGCCTCTCCAGTCAGTGATCTTATCCCCTTTGCCTAATTGTTTATATACAAAATGTGAGATAGGAACTTATAACTATGTATGATGATGGACGTTAACTTATTGTGGCAATCATTTCACAACATATACATAGATCAGATCACTGTGCCATGCATTTAAACTAATCCACATGATATGCCAATTATATCTCAATTTTTAAAAATGTGTTGAGGAATTCCTTTCTGTAGGAAGTGCTCTCTCACCTCCTCGAAGAGGGTAATGTTTTCATGATTGATTGTCACATTTCTCTTTCACATTCCTCTCCGGGTCCCAAATACCTTGAACACTTCTACTCATCATAGCATGTTTTAATGCATATATTTAAGGTCTGCTTAGGTAATGAGATCATTGACAACAGGGTCTCACTTCCTGTTTAGTGGCACCATCCAAAATATGTGTAAAAGGGCCACAGACCCCATTGTGGCTGTTCATTTCCCTTGTGTTATGTGAAGAACACACACACACACACACACACACACACACACACACACACACACACACACACACACACAGAGTCAGTAGCACCAGAAGCTCCTTGTACTGTGTCCACATGACAGGACCCTGCAGAGAGGAAAGGTACCAAGCTGGTTGAAGGCAGAAACCAGAGCGCAGGGACCTAACCATGCTGCCCGATTGTGTGGACACTGTTTCACCTGTCCCCATGGAAACAGGCTCAGGTGAGAAAGAAAGGCACCTGCTAGTTTTCTGACATCTGGCTTTCAGTGCTTGGCCAGCAGAGAGGGTACATGGCAGACACCACAATTTTTATAATCTGGTGGCATTTACCAGCCAGAATGACTTGAAATCTGGGGGAAAGGCACCTCAGTAATACAAAGCACTTTCACAGACAGACTTTTCCAAGAATTTACAATGTTAATCTGTTACAAAAAAAAAAAAAAAATCAGAAAAACAAACAAAAAACCCCCAACAACAAAACAAAAACAACCACTCTCCTAGTAATAGTCAAGTGTATAATACATTATTAGCTATGATTATCATGCTTAGAAAGTTCTGTTTTTTCATCTGGATTTTCCAATGCTATTATTTTTACGATTGCTTTTGTCATTATTATTACTTCCTATTTATATTGAAGAAAAATTTTTTTTGAAAATTGCCGCCTGTCTTGTCTGTACTGAGGACAGCCAGTACCTTTGCACTGATCCCTTTCAGTAAGATCTCCCAGTGACCCTAATGATCAACCAGAGTTTGAGAATTGTGGGACCTAAATAGTTTTGGCACGTAGCCAAGCCTCAGTTCAAGTTTGTGAAGGAACTAATCGATGGGCTGTTTTGGATCAAGCAGTCCCCACCTTAGCTCAAGGGAGTAGCATGTACTCTGGGAAGGTTGCCTGTGTTGGCGAAATGACCTTCATATCATGGTGCCATGCACATAGTAGATGCACAATAAAAGTTTGCCGAGTGACTATTTTAAGTATGAATAGAATAACACATCGCAGTCATCTTTGACTCGTACTTTTATATTCTGAACCCAAAACAACTTGTGGATTACATGACCAAAAGTATTCTTAAGCATAAACTAATATATGATTGGAATAAAATAGAAGTGCACATTATTTTATATATTGTTACTGCTTTCCAGCTGGAGCCTTGGTAACATGTGACTATTCTTACTTAAAGTTAAGTCCATAAATAGGTTTTTTTCTTATTGTGTAAAATTACCCTCTCAGAAGGGGATCCTACTCTGAACCCTCCAGGGCCCTGGTTTTTGAAAAGTTTGGAGGATAAGACTGCAGCGTCCTCCCTTTTCTGCCTTTCCCCATTTCTCACAACTTATTAGCACAGAGATTGTTGTAGCACTTTTCCATCTCCCTTGCGGTTGAATCTTCAAAGCTCTCAGATTCTCTTTTCAAATTGGCCTATGCCTTTGAATTTTAACTTTCATAATCCTCCCACAAAATACATATTTTTTTCCTTTTTTTCTGGGTTGTCTACTACTTTCACATTAAGACCTGATTTTGGTCATAAAAAGCAAACTGAATCAGAGAAAACTAGACCACTTGAAGCCCTGTTCCCTCCTGTCTTACTGTTCTGTGCAGACTCTGGAGGATTTATCCTCTGGTTTGGTACAAGTTATACAAATGACTGCAACTCTGTTCTTTTTGCTGAGGAAAGCCAGGATCTATGCTTCTCACCAGGGCTGCCTCGGGTAGTACAGATACAGAAATTGCTGCTGGTGTCTTCTCTTTTTAATACGGGGAAATTTTATAAGAATGCCAGAAAATTAGCATCACTATTCTATGAGAATCCTTCCTGCAGGCAGAGGGAAAAATAAGCTCAGCTTATTTTCATATCATTCACAAGCATTAATTGTTAAACACACAATGCCAAGAGAAAGGGTGCAATCAGAAATTCCTCCTCCCACGAGGTCGGATGAACTAGAGCTGATTGGATTTATCATCACTCCAGCCAAAGCTTTAATCGATTATCCACGGCAACATAACAAACCATTCCAAACTGAGCACATGAAACAACCAGCAAACGCGTGAGTATGGTGGCTGGTCAGAAATCCAGATAGAGCCCAGCAAGGATAGCTCTTCCCTGCTCTCAAATGTCTGGAGCCTCATGTGGAAAGGCTGGAAGGGTAGGGTTAAGTTGATGGCTAGGGCTGGCATCGTCAGTGGAATTATGCCTTTTGTCATCTTCTGAATTTCTGTGCCACCTGCAGGGACTGCCCCTCCCAGGGTGAACTAATTCAAAGAGATAGCAGACACTTGCCCTGCTCAAGAGCACCCCTTTTATATACCAACTAACCAACCCAGGGACCATACCCCAACACCTCCTTGTTGGACTCATATTTCTGGCCGCTATTCTCCTGTTGTGATCACCCCGGGGGCGGGTACCAGACAACTAGAGAGAGCCCCTGTACCCCAGAGCCCACACAAATTCAAACTAGCCAATACTACACCCGATTAGCATGCATTGCCTCTCCTTTCCTGCAGAAACCTCAATAAAGGCTCTTTCTTGCTCACAGTTTCCCCTCCCTCCACCCCTCCGCCTCCTAACCAACCCTGATGCCTCCCCATGTGCTCCTGCCCCACATTGTAGGGCCATGACTCCAGTTTTAAGGGATTTCTTCCTTTTTGACAATCATTTCCACGTTTTCATGTCTTGCCACACCTTATTAAAACAAACTCTGCATACATTTTTATAAACAATGTAGTGAAAGAGCAGGCTATTGATCTACCAAATGCTGAGAGTTAGGAATGTTCTGGATCTGAGTGCTATGCCCGGAGCTTTGATGTACCTCAGGTTTTTATCATAAGCCTGTTTGGGGATGCGAGAGGTCACATAATGACCCTGGAAGTGAATTCTTCATTGTGGAGCACACAGTTCAGTGGACTATACTTAGGCAACAAGCAAAAGTACAACGTTTGAGAACTTGCTCCTCCCTTTATTTTAAGTGAACCCTCAGATCTCACCAGAGAATTTACTCTTTCTGCCTGAAAGGCGATTCTCTATATTTCATAAAGAGGTCTCAATACTACTAGAGTTTGTTTTCAACTTACAAGTGTACCGTGTTCCAAAAGATAAAAGGCATTCGCAGGAATCTCAAAAGACATTTCGCCATGGGGAGAATATTATGGTTTCTAATTGGGGGTATCAGGAATACATCCACCTTCCTCAGTGGCATCCACAGACACAATGGACAAGTGCCCTTTAAAACTACCAACTTTGTTGATTTTTTTAAAAATTATTTTATTTTTTGGTGACTATGCTAATTTTATTTTTAAAATATATTTATTAGGGTGGCATTGGTTAATAAGATTATCTAAGTTTTGAGTGTACATTCATGTGGTACATGATATGTATATTACATATATAATAAATTTCATTTTCTCATTTCAGTTTATATTCAATATTATTTTTCTTAGTTTCAAATGTTTGGTATAATAGTTAGATAATCATACACTTCACAGAGAGTTCTCATCAATATTTCCAGTACCCACCTATCACCATGCATAATTATTACAATACTGTTGATTATATTCCTTATACTGTACTTTATGTCCCTGTTGGCCCTGGCTGGTTTAGCTCAGTGGATTGAGCGTCGGCCTGCGAGCTAAGTGTCGCTGGTTCGATCTTCCAGTCAGGGTACATCAGAGAAGGAAAACTCTGACTCCAAAAAACCTCCGCTGCCTTGCGGCATACCTCTTCAGGGGAAAGGTTAAGGGAGTAAACCCCGACAGAAAATCCGGAGCCGGAGTCCCTAAGGCGGTTTGACGTTATAGTCAACACCGGCAACTCCTGCGGCGCACCTGAAGCCAAGCTGTATTGACTCCGTCTTTCCCTTGGATCCTTCAGCTGCGAAGAGAGGGGGGGTCTGCTGCATGGGCAACAGCAGACCCTCCATATCACCCTGCCCAGGCTCTGTAGCTTCAGCGTCATCGCAAGATGTCGATTCAACACGGGAGGAGACAGATACTACCATGTCACTCCCGAGTCGGACTGCACAGCCATTCTCGGCGGTGCAGATAGACTCTTGGGAAGCTACACCATCGTCTCTCGAGACGGACGGCTGCCGACGACGACTTTATGTCCCTGTGATTTGTGAATTTTTAAAAAGATTTTATTTATTTTTAGAGAGAGAGAGAGGAAAGGGGGAGAAAGAGAGGGAGCGAAACATTGATGTGAGAGAGAAACATCTATCAGTTCTCTCTGATATGTGTCCTGACCAGGACTGAACCCACAATCAAGGCATGTGACATAACCAGAAATCCAACTGGTGACCTTTTGCTTAGTGGAACCACACCCAACCAACTGAGCCACACCAGTCAGGGCAACTTATGGACATTTTTTTAAAGTTCTGCTATAGGGAGTCACTTTTTAGGTCAAGCATTACACAGTGTCTTACACTAAATTTGAGCTTCCCATTGTTTATGCACAGTATAGACTATGGATTATTTTAAAATGCAGGATTTTAGGAAATGAGGTTTGCAAGGAAACTTATAAGGACTGAGTGTACATGTGCTATGTCCTGCCTCTAGGTAGGACTTGATTGTCTTGTGTATTATGATGACAGGCGTTGCCTCGGGCATTGAAGATGCTGGGTGATTTTCATAAATATGAAGATCTGTGTAGCATAGTAATTTTACAAAGTGATGAAGTTATTGCAGTTAAACATAATAGTCAAACTTCATAAAAATAATGTCCTCCATCTTAAAAAAGTAAGGGTTTGGCCAAAGGTAGAATTCTAAGGTCAGCTAATCAGTTTATGTGATCTGGTGTGACAAATCTGGTCATGTTACCCACACATGGTCTGGTTTTGAAAATAATTTTTTAAATATCTTTTATTGTCAGGCAAGGAAATAACTTAGGAAAAGGCAATTTTTAGTTCAAGTCAAAGCTTATTTAAAATTCTGCGTGGGTGTTTCTTTGAGAAAATTGCTGACTAGTGCGATTCTCCTCTGCTTGCTGGGTTCTTCTATTACTTACATTTTAATCAGGAAAATGTGAAGACTTTTCATTGATGACATCGCCACAAAACATGATACACTTATTTCATTATCCATCGGTGGCACATCTTCCTCTGTGGTATAGATAGCTCTGTCTTGCCAGCATAAGTTGCAAGTCCGGCCTTTAGGAAAACTGCACCCTGCAGCGTTTCCTGCAGGAAAGTACCTGTGATGTACAAACCAGTGTGCACAAAATGTCTCTCTACCCTAGAGGGCTTGTTAAGTCCTGAAATTTTTCAGCAAGTCTGGTAAAGACACCTGCTCACACTGTTCACACCTTACCTGGTGGGATCCCCTAATGGCAGGCCAGACAGAAGAAGCTGTTTAATGGACAAAGTGCAGACATTCTTTGTCAGTTTTTCTTTGTGATCTCATTCGAAAGTAACTGTTTGATCAGTGACCATGTCTTATTTGCAGCTGTGGGCTCTCACACTTGTGAAAGCACTTCTTAGCTCCAGGAAACGCCAAATAAGTCCTGCACACAGGCAGGCCTAACGCTGCAACGAACACCGCAACTAAAGCCTGCTGCCTCCCTACGCCAGCCCACATGTGGAATGAGCGAACGAGCCCAGACTTCTGCTGGATAAAGAGAAATGTTAGGGTCCTTTGACTACTCTGCCAGTATCTGGAGCCTTGGAAATGTTACCCCAGGATTTTCAGCAAGTCTTAAAGATGGAGAATCTGATAAACAGCTGCCTTAGACAGATAAGATAAATAGCTGTGCCTTCACCAGCTCCTGTGGAAAACATCGGGGCATACATCTCTCCCCCACTAAATAGTAAATGCCTCAAATACAGGTTTGGTGTCTGCTCCCTCTTGGTGTGCCGTGCCTAGCACACAACAGGAGATCAGTAAGTAATTGTTACGGTGGACATTATGGAATTTGGGAAATTTGGTCCATTTAAGCTGGTTCCTTCAATCATTTTTCTTTCATTTATTTAACAGACATTTATAAAGAAACTCATTAATTTTTGGATAAAAAAAGCTTGTGGTATATTTACATTTACACAATGGAATACTACTGGGCCGTAAAAAAAGAAGGAAATCTTACCTTTTGCAACAGCATGGAAGGACCTGGAGAACATTATGCTGAGTGAAATAAACTGGTCAGAGAAAGACAAATAGCATATGACTTCACCTATATGTGGAATCTAATGAACAAAGTAAAGAAACAAGCAACAAAGAAACAGACTTATAAATAAGAGAACAGACTGACAGCTGTCGGAAGGGACAGGGGTTGTGGAGCTATGTATAAAAGTTGAAGGGACTAAGCAAAAAAACAAAAACAACAAAAATAAACCTCAAAACAAAAGCTATAGACACAGACAACAGGATTGTGATTACCAGAGGGAAACAGGGTTGGGGGAGGGTAGGAGAGTGCAAAGCGGGGAATAAGTAGTGACTGAAAAAGACTTGGCTTGGAAGGGTGAATACACAATGCGGTATACAAATGATGTAGAATTGTACACTTAAAACCTATATTATTTTATTAACCAATGTCACCCCAATAAATTCAAAGTGAAAATATATTTACTAATTGTCAGGGAATTGCAAATCAAAACCACAGTAAGTTATCACCTTCCACCTGTTAGGATCATTATTAAAAATTAATAGATAAAAAGTGTTAGTAAGGATGTGGACAAAAGGGAACCCTGGTACACTGTTGATGAGAATGTAACATGATACCTCCATTATGGAAAACAGTATGGAGGGTCCTGTAAATAAATAGATAGATAGATAGATAGATAGATAGAACGAACTATCACATAATGCTATTTCTGGGTGCATATCCAAAAGAATTGAAATCAGGATCTTGAAGAGATTCCTGCACTTCCATGTTTATTGCAGCTTTATTCACAATCACCATGATGTGAAAACAATCTAAATGCTCATTGCTGGATAAATAGGTAAAGAAAATATGGTATTCACATACAGTGGAATATTAATAAGCCTTAGAAAATAAGAAACTGCAGCCATTTGCAACAACAGAGATGGACCTGAAGAACATTACGCTAAGTGAAATAAGCCAGGTACAGAAAGGCAACTATATATGATCTCACTTATATGGAGAGATGAAAATAGTCAAACTAGGCAAACTCATAGAAACAAGGAGTAGACGGGTGGTTTTCAGGACTTGAGTTGTGGGGTGGAAATTGGGAGGTGGTGGTCAAAGGTTACAAAGTTTTATTTATACGAGATAAATAAATTTTACAGATCCACTACAAAGCATGCCTATAGCTAACACTACTAGATTGTGTACTTAAAATCTGCTAAGACGGTAAATCTTATGTTGTGTTCTTACCGTGTAACATGAATGGTAATAACAATTATTATAATACAAGCAGCGGGCGGAAGCTTTGGGGAGTGATGGATGTGTTTATGGCCTCCATGGCAGGATGGTTTCACGGGTGCATTCTTATCTCAGAACTTACTGAGTTGTATACGTGAACTATTTGCAGTGCTTTACATGTCAATAATCAGAGAAGGAAAACTCTGACTCCAAAAAACCTCCGCTGCCTTGCGGCATACCTCTTCAGGGGAAAGGCTAAGGGAGTAAACCCCGACAGAAAATCCGGAGCCGGAGTCCCTAAGGCGGTTTGACGTTGTAGTCAACACCGGCAACTCCTGCGGCGCACCTGAACCCAAGCTGTATTGACTCCGTCTTTCCCTTGGATCCTTCAGCTGCGAAGAGAGGGGGGGTCTGCTGCATGGGCAACAGCAGACCCTCCATATTACCCTGCCCAGGCTCTGTAGCTTCAGCGTCATCACAAGATGTCGATTCAACACGGGAGGAGACAGATACCATGTCACTCCCGAGTCGGACTGCACAGCCATTCTCGGCGGTGCAGATAGACTCTTAAGAAGCTACACCATCGTCTCTCGAGACGGACGGCTGCCGACGGACGACGACATGTCAATAATATCTTAATAGTAGTTTAAAAATAATGTAAAGGAATAAGCCCTGACCAGCGTGGCTCAATGGATTGGGCATAAGCCCAAGGTTGCTGGTTCGATTCCTAGTCGAGGCACATGCCAGGGTTGTGGACCAGGTCCCTGGCTGGGGGCGTGCGAGAGGCAATCGATCGATGTTTCTCTCCCTCTCTTTCTCCTTCTCTTCTCTTCTCTCTAAAAACTAAATAAATAAAATCTTTAAAAAATAATAATATAAAGGAATAGCAGTAAAAACCCCCCAAACCAGGAACTTTTTCTGTTCCAGGCTCTCGGCAAGGCTGTAAGGATATAGTGATAAGCAAGACACAATCCCTACCCCTGCAACAGAATTCCACAGCCTCTCTGCAAAACGGATTGCCTTATTCGAGCTTGACTTTGAGTCCTTGGTGACACTAAAGTATTTTTATCCTTCCTAAAAGTACATTGGCAGAGGTAGAATGCAGAAATGTTTTTATTTCTTTGAGAAATTCATCCTTCCTGAAGACAGATGGGTGAACTTCCTGCCACTTCATAAAGTACAGTAATAAATCGAATTAAATGACGCTGCAAGCAATGAACCAAAAACTCATTGACTTTTCCTACCCTGCAGCCAGCCTCTCTCCTAACCTTCATGATACCTGAAGCAAAATACACATGAAGGCTCACCGTTGAGGTGTGTAAAGATTCAAAAGTTACATACAAAGGGAACAAACTGTCAGAGCACGTTTAGCTTCCTACCTTGACAAACATGCCTTCACAATGACCTGAAGGGCCAAGTGCCCATTTAGGATTCTTAGACCCCCTGGGGTTTGGAGGCTGGGTGTAGAGGTGCTTGTGCTGCAGCCTTAGCTGTGGCTGTTCTTCCCACCTGGGCACATCCCACACTGAGAGGGGCCTTGGGTGCCCATGGCAGAGGGAGTTTATTGTGTTCTCCTGTCCCAGAGAGGGGTCGCTGCATGCCTCACAGGGTCACAAGGCAAACACCGGGCAGTCAGGAGGAAGGAGGCAGGAGTGATACATACGGGCCGCAGCCTTTAATGGGGCTCTCTTCAGGGAACGCAAGGTAGGATGGGGTAACGTTTAGTATCAGCTACTCTGAATGATTTCCGAGGTCTCTAAGTTACGGGAGTGGCCTCCAGTTGCCTGGTACCTGGCCCTGTGGTGATTTAGGACTGTGTATGTGAGAGTCAGGTGAGGATGTGTTTGGGGTATAACTCAGGATTGGCTGGTTTGCCTGTGGAAAGCAGACTGCTGATTGGGCCCTTCGCTGTCTCTAAGAATTGGCCCCAGGAGGGACAGTTTCTCCCAGCCAGTTTTATTTATTTTTTTTGAGATGCTAAGACATCACAATATATAGAATATTAAAAAATAAAATAAAAATGGTTTCTAATACATGACAACTTGGGCCCGTAGTTTATATAGGTAGCATGGTCCACCCTCAAGAGACTGCCCTGGGCAAGAGGCCAGCAGCAGCGCAGGCCTGGGAGATAGAATTGGGGACATTTGGGCAGATGGTTCTGGGATCCCAGACACAGAGCAGAGTCTGGAAGGCGCTGGGCACAAGTCCCTGTCCCTGTGGGAAGTGGCACGGTCAGAAGAGGCCCAAGCAGAGGGCCCTTAGAGCAAGAGGCATCTCTTTCCCTGTTCTAAGGGAAGTACTGCCTGTAACAGTGGTTTTTAAATTTTAAATTAGCATTAAATTATGTTTTTCAATAAAGCCATATATGAAATCCTACTCTATGGGACAGGTAAAGTAATGTATTCATATTGATGTATCAGAAGCTTAAAATGTGCCCTGATTGGTTTTCCTCCCTTGGTCCACATTGTGCCCTCCCTCTTCCCCTCCTACATCTCCCCACCCCTCTACCCTCCCTCCATCCCCATGCCCCGCACCCGATGTGCCTCTGAGGAACCTTAGGTCAGTCTCTGGCTTTCTAGAGCAGCGGTTCGGAAACTTAGGCAGGAATCAGCACTGATGGAGGCCTCCGTAAGCGCAGAGGGCTGGGCTGCCCTGCCCACCTCGGGGGTTTCCATTTCCGAAAGCAGGGTGGAATCTGGAAATTTGCATTTCTCGTAAGTTCCCAGGCAGTGCTGCTGCTGATCCAGAGAGCACACTCTGAGTGCCACAGGCTCGTGTACGATGCCCCAGAATCTAACCAGTGCCAGCTCCCGTGCAAACTTGTGGAGCTTGTCTTCGATTGGAACCATCCAAGTGATGCGTACCACTTAGATACCACGTAGAAATAATAACATAGGAAAGCGCCTAGTGGGACAGGCTGTAGGCTCTCCCGCTTGCCTGGCATCTGACCTAACTTCCAGTTTCCTTCTTGTCATCCTGTGTCTGGGTGCCAGGGGCTCGCACTGGGAGCTCATGTATGTACATGGGTATGCGTGGCTGTTGGGAAGACCGCTGTATTCTCCTGCGTTCTGCATTTAAATCTGAAACAGCTGCTTAAACAAATTATTTTTAAGTTAGAGAAAAGTCTTCAAAGCAAGATGCAATTAAGAGGTGGAAAGGTTTCTGTCACTACTTTTTGAGTCAAAGAAAACAAAGACTAATTTGTTTATGGGGCACTGGCTGACTTTCAAAGTCTTGTTGATGATTCATTAAAATTTTATTTTTGGAAAGAAGTGTTTTATATTCCATTTATTCATTGAAAAATGATGACATATTTTACTCTTATATTGTTGAGGGCACTTGGGTCTCTACCTCATATTCTCAATTCTGAACTGTTAATGTTTACCATTTAAACAATATCCATGTTAATTAACAATCCAGTTTCTAAATACTTATATTTTGTAAGAAGTATTACTGAATCTAATTTGCTTGAGCTTAGTGTTATTTTTTTGATTAGTAAATGCATTATTTTGATCAGCAATTTTATTTTTAAATGAAATATATTAAGATGAGAAATAGACGATTATAAGTAAAGAAATAGCTGGAGTAACTGATTTATTTGAACTAAAATTTTAAAAAATATAACATGCCAGGACTCAGGCAGAACCCACCCTCACGGCTGACCCATCAGGTACTGGCCAGAGAGCACCCCTCACTGACTGCCCCCAGGTAGCCTGTCAGGCCCTCTAAAAATATGTGCTTCCAGGAACCGGGAGTTATGTTAAGAGTTATGACAGATTTACTTGACATTGAGACCCAGAAATGGAAGGGATGGAGGATGAGTCTCCTGCCCTAGCACGCTAACACTGATGGGTGTCCTGTAGGTGTGTTGTGGGGATGACATGTCCTGGGACAGGCTCCGTGCAGGCTCCCCGAGGAGAGGTGCACCTCGCCTGCTCAGCTCTGCCTGTAGGGACTGTCTACTTATGCCCATCAGGCTTTGTCATGTCATGCCTGAGATGCCAGCCTGTCCTGAAGGGGCTGTGCTCTGTCCACCCCACAGGACAGCTGCGGGGTCGATGCCATGCAAGCATGCGCTGCAATTATTCTGAGTGCCCCTGGAAAAAGCTGACTCCCAGACTCCACACCCAGAGATTCTGATTCAGCAGGTCGTTCTGCCTTCCTGACGGCCACCTTGGCTGAATCTGGGCCAGAAGACTTAGGATGAACCGCCATTGATTTAAAAATGCTTTCAACCATCCAGTAAGAGGAAAAGCTACATTCCGGAGATAGACCAAGGAAACAAACATCAAATGGAACCATCTAGTGTTGTCTTCCCATCGGATTTTTGTTGTCTATTTCACTCACATCACCTCCCTGCTTAAAAGTCATGCCCACTGCACTTAGAATAAACTTGGCGGTCTTTGCTGTGACCAAGGCAGCTCTGCAGCAGATTCCTACCCAGACACCCTCCTTGTGGGTAGGTGTCAAGGGGGAATCACGCATGTCACCCTCCTCTACCTTCCGAGTTCCTGACATAAGGCTTCCCTCTGCCTGGAGTGCTTTTCCTTTCTGTGCAAGTCCCACTTACCCCGTAATGTGTCTTAAATGTCATTTCCTCATAGAGCCAGCCGCATCCCCTCCGTTTGTTCGTTCCCCTGTCCCTCTCTCAGAGCACTTATCATTCTTCTCTGTGGTATGTGTCACAACTTAATTATGTGTTCATGTGCACAGTCGTTTACTTTCTATCTGCCCCAGTAGCCTTGAAGTGCTACAAGAGCTTTCTTTTCTGTTGGTTTGTCACAGTAACCCCAGCACCGAGCACCGTGCCTCGCATGAGAGAAGAGCTGTGTACGTGTTTGCTGAATGAAGAAAGGAAAGGAAGGGGCGTGGGTTGATGAACTTGTAAATGTGAACAAGGGTTTTAGAGTTCATCACATCATTTGGAAGGAATATAATTCCCGCCTCGCCCCACCCCCATCTTGAAAGGTCCTTCTCATCAGTTCTAATGATGTGTATTTTCAAATCCTTTCTCCTCCTCAGAGCTGTCTGACCTGGGCTGAGGCTGACTCAGAGTTTGTGGGAAGTCAGTGACCCAGTAGAAATGGGAACTAAAAGTAGCCTTGTTCCGTGTTTGATATACTTCTGGGCACATTGCCGAGATTTTTTACAAGATAAATGACTTAATGATTTCTACCAATCCTCATTCCAAGTCAGGAGGATTGATAGAGAGGTGGTCAGACCAGCTTTTGAGTTGAAATCAATACTATTTAATATCTAAATTTCATTTTGAAATGTGACTAAGGATAAGCTAGTGGATTTTTGTTAGCGGTAGAATTATTTTTAAAGTAACGGGCCACAGGGCTGCTGTAGATTTTCCAATTACTGTTATAGGGGGAGGGGGGCCTGCTTGATGACCCCACAAGCTTTTGTCTTGATTTGCATATTAAAGATGTTGGGATATTTTTCAAGTGACAGATCAAAGTGTTAGGGTTCCATTAGTCACTATATTAGGAACAAAGATAGAAACAGAGATTTTATTTTAATTTGAAAGCAAGTGGCCTTATCTTATACTTCATGTTATTAGGGTCTCAGGGAAGTCCATTTACGTTTTGCATGCTTAAATAGATTAAGAAAGAAGGTTAAGCAATTCTCTTGAATTAGTATCTTCAAAGAATAAACAGAGAGCATCTTAATTAGTTATGCCAGTCCTTATTTCAGGGTAAGATGCTATTTGATATTCAAAGCTACAGGCAAAGCCTATTTAAAAATATACACATATGTGTAGTTCTTAAAAATAATATTTGTGTTTTGGAGGTAACTTATTCAAAAATATATCCAATACTGGCTACTTGCTCCTTTCTATAACGCCGTTGCTGCTGCCACTACTACTGCTAGTAATACTGCTGCTACTGTTACTATTAATGATAATGATGATTCCTTCAGTTTATTGAATACCTACAGCGTTTCTAGCTTTCCATGAGGTGCTTGTCATGCATTATCTCATGGTATCATCACAGCAACACTTATGGTGTAAGTACGAGTATTGTCCTGTTTCACGCTAGGAAAAGGACTGAAAATTCACCCAGCCAGGTGGTGGTGGAACCCGGTCTCAAACCCAGGTCAGCTTTGTTCGTTAGAAACCCCAAGCTCTGTGAACTCCTCCGTGCTGTATCTTGAACGGGAAAGAAAAATCACACTTAGGTAAATCAGTTTGGTGTGCTGGATCTTCTGCCGTACTCTTTTGTCGCGCTGTCTTTTCAAAGGATTTGAAACCGTTCTGATGTAGTGCAAATGCTGTATCAGCTGAGTAAGTGAACACACCTCTTAAAATAAACACACCACCTCCTGCGCAAGTGAGTTAATCCCCGCTTTCCAGCTCGTGCCCACTTTTGCCTCTGGTTCTGTGAGCACGTGGGGCTGGGAGGGCAGCCATGGCGCAGGCCTAAAATCGGTACAAACGATGGCTTTCCTGCGGGGGGCTACTAGGGAGTTAGGGGAGCCAGAGCCCACTTTGCTGGCATCCCACCTGCGGTGGGCACTAACTGGTAGGGAGCCACGGGGGCCCCCGTGCAGGCCAGGTGGGGATCGGAGCCCCTTTGAGCATACGTCTGCAGAGTGGGGCATTCCCAGGTGGGTGATGGGAAGTTGGCTCTAGAGTTGCAGCATTTCAAGAAGCCGCAGACGCTGAAGACACCTGAAACACTTGAGAAGGATCCCGGTACTCCCTGGGCATTGGCCGTGCCCAGTACTTCCCCTTCACTGTTCTCTAATGGGCTTCAAATTGATCTTGCTTTCCAGCTTGCATTAGGACACTCTTGGCCACGTCTGTATTGTACTGAGGGTATTCTAACAGAATTAAGAAAGGTCTCAAGGAAGGAAATCAAATCACACTAAAATGAAAATTAGGTAGCTTTCAAGAATAGTCAAATAGTATTTTTTGTTTGTTTGTTTGCGTTTGTTTTGTTTGGTTTTTAATGCCAGGGGCAGCTTCTCCACCTCACGCTCTTGAACTCACGGTACAGGATGCTCCATTAGGTGGCGCTCACACCCCCCACAGAATTTTTTTTTTTTCCCTGGTCTATTAAGTGATAGGATGATAGTGTTTAAGATCCTGGGTTCTGGTATTATCAGATGGACCTGGGCTTGAACTCCAGCGTCTCCATTTAATGGCAAGTTATGTGACCTCTGGTAATCAGCACTTTCTTCATCTGTAAAACCAGGGTAAGAGTAAGTCCTTCAGGTAGCCGTTGTGAAGATTGAAGGAGAGAATGCAGACTTAGCCCTCAGCAGTCTCTAGCACAGAGCAACATTCAATCAATGTGAGCGTCTATTATTATTATCATTATATTGTTGTTGTTTTGTTGGAATGGAGGATCCTTATTGATCATGTGGAGGATCCGAGTTCACGCAGTGACTACAAATATTTCACCCCGTTTTCTAAAGAAGGTTACGGACGCATTTAGATGCATTATGGCGTTTTCTGTCTTGGCATTCATTTTAAATTCAGAACCAAAGTCAAAATGACAAATCCCTTTAATTTTTTTTTTCACTCGAGGTCAAAAGCCTTTCTTTCATTCACTGACTCGTTCAAGCAGGGTGGGTAGTGACTGTATTCTCCCCGCGTTCTCCCAGCGTTTGTAAGCTTGTTACAAATGAGTCATCTGGTGGATTTAAAGCTCTCTTCCTCCCAGGAAATGAAACTGCACCACTCTACTGAGCCACGCGTGTATCTATCTAACCATTTTGCGGAGAGCCAGAAAAACTTGGTTCTGTTCCGACAGTAGAAAGGAGAAATCACTCCCCCTAACACCCACTACCTCAAGATAAAATGTAAACATGCATCCCTAGATTTTCTTTTCACCTATCAATTTGGGCTGCATTACCTGATTGGGGGGATTCTATTTTATTTTAAGCTTTGAAATGGGAACCTGTACTAGGGGGTCATTTAACATTTTTCCAACTGAGGGGTTCTTAAATGTGTGCTGATGGACCACTGGATGACAAGTGCCAAGCGGGTTCCACCTCCATCCCCCCAAGAGGCAAGGGCCTTAATTCCCTTCTCTCAGATCCTTGGTTGCCCTAGGGGAATCCAGGATTGCTGTCCTTTTTATGTCTTGGTTTCACTATATCACCTCCTTTTCTGTTTCTGCTCAACCTTGATCTTGGTCAAGGCTGACACCTAGCATGTGCCTGCCGATGCAGCTGTACATATTAATAATCTAGTGAAATAGTTTCACAGTGGTGGGGTTCATCAGTAGTCTCTGTTCTAGAACCCCTCCCTCCAAGTGCCCCTTCAACAAACTGCCGGCCCTGGTCTCTTTTCCAGGAACTCCAGAATCCCCACCACCACCACCACCCAATTCTTTAACTGAAGTGGTGACCTGCGGCAAGGTGGGAGACCCCCAGACTTCTGTTTGACAGCACCAGCCTCCATTCCTCTCAATAAGCTCTCTTGCCACCCTGGGTGGTAAATACGTTGAACATAACCCTACCCGATTCTTCTTTCACAACAGACCTCGCTGGCCAAATCCTTAACAAGCTAGGACCTCTTTCTCCGTTCTTAGAAGGCTGGGTGGGTTTAATCTTTAAATCCTCCCAGGAGGTGAGGGCAAGTATTTCCTTTCTCTTTTCTGGTGCATCAGTAAAAAAACAGAGCAGTTAAGTTTTCATATTAAAGTTGTCTGAAATGCCACATGCTGTCACAGAACCTTGTAGTTTGCTTGTTTCCTACTGAAATAAGCTGTGTCTCACGTAGGCTCCAGTCTGGCTGAGCGGTGCAGTAGAATTGTTAAAGAGGTATTGTACTGACCTGGGAGGTGTTTGATTGCTGTTAGGATTGGGACAAGAATATGGCTCTGGGGGTGGGGGACAACGTGATGAAGTCATCTGCAAGCAGTCAGTGAGTAAGTGGGGGTGTCCAGGTTAGCATGCTAGTAAAACCCCAGATTCAAGTGGGGCAGGCATGTGAGTAAGAGAATTGTTTAGAAAACAAACAAACTTGGTACAAATTTTGGGTGTAAGGCAAAAGGGCTGCGAGGGAGGAAGTCCTTTCATTGTCATGTTGGACCTTCGTTTGATGGGCTTATCTGTGGTTTTTTTAATTATCTAAGGGAATGTACTTTTGACTTGCCGCACACCATTATTAAAGACTGAGGCTTGGTGAACTGAACATGTTAACTTGTAGGCGTTTGTCCAGGGGAGAAAGTTTCTACCAATGTAATGATTTTATGCCCTCTAGGACATAAACCAGTTTTGTATCTATAACAATGTTATTCCAAGATTCTTTTCTTTCCAAAATGACAAGAAATACCCAGTTTCTCAAGTGCTTCTTGAGCCGGCTTAGTGTATTCGTTCCTTAGGGCTGGCGTACATTACCACAAATTGGGTGGTTTTAGATGATAGTGCCTTATTGTCCCAGCATTCTGGAGGTCACAGCTACATTCTCACAGTCCAAAGCCAAGGTCTTGCCTGGACCATGCTCCCCCTGAAACATGGAAGGGTCCTTCCTTACCTCTGAGCAGGCTTCTGGCGGTTGTGTTACCAAGAAAACCGGGACTTGTTCACGCGATGCCTTGGTGTATGACTGAGCAATTAGTGTTGAGGAAAACAGGTCTTTATTTACAGTGTTCCAACCCTGGCGTGGGGAGAGGGTGCCCGGGAGCATCCTGCCCAGAGCCCTGCTCTCCCACGAGACCCAGCACTTCCTTGCTCCCCAAAAGGCTGAAAACCAAAACCAAGCCCAGAAGTTCCCCACCCCTTATCTGTCAGCTCTCTCCGCAGGGTCTGAGGCATGTTGTCTTCAGCCTCCGTGTAACAGTCCAGGAAAGCATGTGCCGTGTTGCACTGGATCATGATTAAGTCTTCTCCGTGTGTCCCAAGTTCCAAGAATGCATGTGGAGTCAAGGTCTGCAAGGCAGAGTCCTTGGTGGCTTCGGAGTCAGCTGGGTATCGAACAATCGAAGCGGCCGTGTGCCTGCTCTCCTACTAGCCCAGGCCGCAGCGCCGGGTCCTGACTACAAAATGCACAGCTGCTGCTCCTCACATGGCTGCTACAGCCTGCTCCTGCATCACGGCACCCTTAACCTCATGCTCCTCCAGCACGCCCCTTCTCTCTCACCAGACCTCATGGTGGATGGGGGGACCCTTCTACATCCTTTCAAAGCACATGGCCCCTTTCTCATGGCTCCCCCCCCTAATTTTAACTGCTGACCCCCTAGCTCCATATGTCATTGTTATGAAAAGTATCTTAAGCTATAGCATCCATATCATCAGCCCTAGCACAGCTATTATCTAGCTGCCATCTTTCCATAGATATGTAAAGCACCTTAGAAGCTGTATTATCTCCTAACCCCATCCCCCAACCTTGCACTGTGGGGACTTTGGGGATCCCTCTCCTGCTCTGTTACAGTTGCCTCATAGTGGGTCAGTGGTTGACTCTACTCCAGTATAACTTCACTTTAATTAATTAAGTCTGCTGTGACCTTCTTTCCAAGAAAGGTCACATTCTGAGGGGCATTTGGTCTTCAACATATATTGTGGGGAACACAATTCAGCACATAACAACCATCTTACTTGTTCCCTCATTAATGAATTAAATAAAATCTTTAGTATGTGCTCACTTTACATTTATGAGTCATGTTTCTAACATTTTGGAAATTATATCATTTTTAGAGGTATCTGACATTAATGAGAAAGTTGGAATGGAGAGCCGGTGTGAGCTCAGCCTGAGACTCTCATGGATATTGGATCTTTATTAGTGACAGAAGAGAAGGAAGAGGTGTTTCCAATCCCACTGACAGGACAATTCAGCAGGAGGTAGAAGATGTGACCCCTGGTATCACACATACCTTCTTTCCTCCTGTAAAACACTTACAGACACAGGGGATGATGTTTAACACCATCACTAGGTCATTACATGAGATTTATCACGGGAAATGTATGCTTGGGGACCTTTTCACAGGTAAAATGGCCCTGTGGTTCCGAACAGTGAAGTTCACAAATTGTTATGCCTTGTTCAATTGCCCTGCCTGCCACCCCATCCAATATCCGCAGCTGGGGAGGCTCATGTAGCTTGATCTCCGTCATACCTGCACCTGTGCCGGACATTGGCCGGGTGGCTCAGTTTACTTCTTTGCCACTGGTCTGCACGTCTCACGCCTGTAAGTTCTGCCCTTGGCCTGCTGGCTCAGATCCTTGGGGATGTTAACCCTCTTGTTCTTTAGCTCCCATGACTTGGTCCCTATGCCCCCTCTTCTCAGACCTCCAGATAGTCACTGCCAGTACAATGTTCCACAGTAAGCAAGCTGTGTCTGGTCCAGATGCTGCTAACAATCCACTTGATTTTTTAAACTAATCTTTCTCAAGATCTTTAAGAATTGCTAGCTTCTCCTTGGCAGGCTTTTATTTATTGTTCTTATTGAATTGGCCCAGTGTGTTCTCTGAGTTAGGACTCGGACAGCTTTTTGAACTTTTGAGTTTCAGTTTGTAGGCTAACAACCCTCTATATATTGTTATCTTCTAACTTTGATATGAGCATCCTAAGGCTTCTCTGGATGGGAATATATATTTACAGGAAGCCAAGAATCAGTATGTACCAAAAGGCCAGTTTTCTTCATAGACTCAAAGAAGTTTTGACAAATTTTCCTCTTTAATGATCTTGCTTTGCTTAAATTCAAATATTTTACTCTTTGCTCCACTTAGAAGCTTGATGAGTTAGTTAATTAGACCCACATATAATATTATAGCCTCTGGGAGATTTAATTAAAATGTGCTTATGTGTAAAATCAAATGTGCATCAATGGTTTCTTAATTTTTTCCAAGTTTAGATGTAGTTGAATAAATGGTACTTACTATAACTTTGGGGTTGTTATAGAAATTCTGCACAAAGTAGCAATTAGATTCTCTGTTTATTATATATTATCTTAATCTTCAGGTTATGGTTTAACAGTTGGAAGTCTAATCCAGTAATTATTTTATGGCTATTGACAGAGTAAATATTTACAACTTTATAATTTAGTGTGAGAATATGCCCAATAGCTGTTAGCATGCCAAAACATGTCAGGCAGCTCTTATAACTTGTTTGTTAGTGTTATAACCCAATTAGTGTATGAATTAACTTTATAAATATATATTTTATTTAATGCAGAATAAAATGTGAAACTGGAAAACGTTTTCAGACATTTGATATCTAATGAATCTCCAGTGATTATACTATCTATTTGACTATATTTATAATCGGTAATAACAACAGCTGTAACTATTATTACTCTCACTGTGTAGTAATTTGACAAGCATTGTGCTAAGTGCTCTACATACCTCATCTCAGTTCATCATTGGTGCCAATTTACAGTGGAGGTATACTTTTAAATACCTATTTTATAGTTTAGAAAACTGAGCCTCAGTGAAATTAACTTACTTAGTAATTTACTAGCTGTCATGCAGATGGTCAGAAGGAAAGGCTGGACTTAAACCTAGAGATGTCCGATGTCAAAGCTCCTGCTCTTTGCTCCTCATTGTTGCCCTTTCCAGAAAATGCTGTTAGCGACATGTATTGTGGCAGCTTGTTTTATGTTTATAGCTCATTCATATAAGGTGCATTATGTTCTTTTTCACTTCTTTACCAAGCAGAATTTTGATCACCCTGTATATCTTCGAGAAAGACATTAACAGTTCAATGAGTAAGAGGATGCATGTTTAATCATCTATTTCCATTTTTTTTTTTTAAGTAAGAGAGTTAAAGTAGGGATGAAGAAAGAGATAGAAGGAAATTAATTTATTTTGGACATCTGCACTATTCTGGACCTTGAACTAGACCCTTCACATATTAAATTCTTATAATGGTTTGTAGTTGTCCTTATTCATGTTGGCTCTAATTTGCTAAAGGCCCCAACTGTGATGACTTCCGTCAACTCATTCCTGCCTAGCAGAGCAGTCATGCCATCCTGCCATTTCGTGTTTTCTCTTTTTTTCATTGCATGTGTGTGTGTTTTCATTTGCTCGCTTATTTGTACCTGAACTATGTTTTGGTTATTTTATGAGGTAAGGATATACTTTGATGTATTTCCTCCAATAATTATAAAACTGTTGAAGCATTACTTACCAACAATATGAATTCTATGCCAAGAGACAGAACTTCCAAAATTAACACATGTAATTATGGTGCCTCTTTGGGGGCCTTTTGTTCTCTTTCTTTGATCTGTTCATCAATCCTTGAAGTAGTGTCGTCGTCGTCGGCAGCCGTCCGTCTCGAGAGACGATGGTGTAGCTTCTTAAGAGTCTATCTGCACCACCGAGAATGGCTGTGCAGTCCAACTCGGGAGTGACACGGTATCTGTCTCCTCCCGTGTTGAATCGACATCTTGCGATGACGCTGGAGTGTCCTCTCCAGTGAAGCTGAAGCTACAGAGCCTGGGCAGGGTGTTCTTGAAAACCTTCCTTTTCTTGTCTTACTGTTTTTTTCCTCCATGAAATATAAAATCATTTTCCTAAACTTCATTTAAAATAATTTGAAATCTACAGAAAGCTGTAAGACTAGAAAGAAGAGCTCCTGTATATTCTTTACCAGGATTCAATTTTCTTTAATATTTGCCTTATCATCCACATGTATGTATTATTATTTATCTTTGATTTGAGAAAATGTTATGATTTATTTTTATTATTATGTATATTTTTCATTTATGAGTAGATCGCATACATCACATCCATTAGTAGATCAATGCTTCCTTCCTAAGAACAAGAATTTTTTAAATATAATCATAGTTTATAGCTTATATCCAGAAAATTCATAGTTATACATTTTTGTCTAGTCTACAGATCATAGTTCCATTCTGTTCCAATTTGTCTAATATCATCCCATTAATATTCTTTATAGCATTTTTCCTCCAGTAGAGGATCTAGCCTAACATCTTGTATTTGTCCTCTTTAGTCTCCTTCAGTCTAGAACAGCTGTTCAGCCATTCTTTGGTTTTTGTGATACTGACATTTTTGACAAGTTCAAGCTAGTTATTTTCTATAGTATCCTGCATTTTGGGTTTGAAGATGGTTCCTCCTAAAAAGATTCCGGTACCACATTTCTAGTGAGAATACTGTATGAGTGATGTCTTCTTCCCAGTGTGTCCCGTCTGGGGGTGCATGATGTCTGCCTGCCCTTCATGGATAATGTTAACTGTGGCATTAGGGTGTTATCCAGTGTCTCCAAGGACAGTCAGAAGTTTTTCCTTGCAACTAAGAAGAAGTCTTTGAGGAGACATTTGATACCATTATCCTTGATGATTCTGGTCTGAACCAACCTTCACTTGGTTGCAAAATGGTGATTTTCTAACTCTCCCATTCTGTATTTACCAGTTGCTACTCCAAGATAAAGAAGAGGTATGTTGCTTTACCTATTTGTTTTTACTATGAGCCCATGTAGATGAAAACACCTTGGTGATCTTATATGATGCTAAATTTGTCAGTAGGAGCGAGTTGAAGGTGATTCTTGTGTCCTTTTGATATTTATGCCGCCATTGTCCTTTGAGCGTGTATTTTCTGTTTTTGCCATCTTCTTTTTGATTTTTATTTTTCAATTACAGTTTATATCCAATATTATTTTGAATTAGTTTCAGGTGTAAAGCATAGTGGTTAGACAATCATATACTTTACAAAGTGTTTCCCCTGATATTTCCAGTACCCACCTGACACCATGCATAGTTATTCCGATATTATTGACTGTATTTCCTATGCTGCACTTGACATCCCCGTGACTATTTCATGACTAACAGTTTGTAGTTCTTAAAGAGCATGTGTTTTCTTACTGTCTTGCACAAGACGTTACAGCTCTAGAGACATTCTTTTTTAAGCCCTGTTTTTTATAAGTGAGAAATGGTTTTTAAGAACCAAAATCTGAGTTCCTTATTACTGGACTTTATTGCCTCTACACCTGTTTAGCAGACAGAAAAAGCAAATATCAATATTTCAAAACTAATTCAGTCCCAAAGGTTTGTTACTTACTTTGACAAATCACTGATGCCTTCTAGTACAGTAACCTGATTTTTGAAACAAAACAGAGAACTCATAACACTTGTATATTTCACAGATTTTAATCTACCTTCTTTCACAGTGACAACCTGGATTCCAATATCAACATAGTTACTCATTTGCTCTGTTCTATAATACATGTAAAATAGTTTCAGACCTATCCTTTTATATGTACTGTGTTTAAAAGTTACCGGGATTTATTTTTCTTTGTTCCTTTCAGTGTTGTTGTTATTCCTTTAAAATAAAGTTAGGTTTATTTTATCTTTCTGTATTTATTTTATTTTACTATTTATTTAATCTTTATTATTTTTTCATTATCATTTAGTCCCTTTATCCCCACCTCTCCCCCCAGCAATCACACACTGCTATCCATGGCCATGAGTCCTTTTTTCTTTTTGCTCAATCCCTCCACCCGCTCACCTCCCCGACCCCCAGCTGTCATCCTGCTCTCCATCTAAGAACCTGTCTCTATTTTCTTTGTTAGTTCAGTTTGTTCCTTAAATTCCACATATGACATAGTATTTGTCTTTCTCTCATTGGCTAATTTCACTTAGCATGATGTTCTCCAGGTCCATACATACTGTCCATACTGTCGGAAAGGGTATTCAATTGTGTAAATGTCCCGTAGCGTTTTTATCCACTCTCCTACTGAAGCACACTTGGGCTGCTTCCATATCTTGGTGATTGTAAATAATGCTGTAATGAACATAGGGGTGCTTATGTTCTTTCGAAATAGTGTTTTGGGTTCCTTTGGTTAAATTCCCAGAAGTGGTACTGCTGGGTCAAAAGACAGGTCCATTTTTAATATTTTGAGGTATCTCCATACTGTTTTCCACAGTGGCTGCACCAGTCTGCATTCCCACCAACAGTGCAAAAGGGCTCCCCTTTCTCCACATCCTCGCCAGCACTTGTTTGTGGATTTGTTGATGATAGCCATTCTGACCGGTGTGAGGTGATACCTCATTGTGGTTTTAATTTGCATTTCTCTGGTGATTGGTGACATTGAGTATCTTTTCATATGTCTATTGTCCATCTATATATCCTCTTTGGAGAAGTATCTGTTTAGGTCCTTTGCCCATTTTTTAATTGAGTGTGTTTTTGTTGTTGTTGAGTTTTATAAGTTCTTTATAAATTTTCGATATTAACTCCTTATCAGATGAATTGACAGATGTGTTCCCCATTCTGTGGGTTGTCTTTTTATTTTGTTGATGATTTCCTTTGCTGTGCAAAAACTTTTTAGTTTGATGTAGTCCCATTTGTTTATTTATTTTTTTTTCTTTTGTTTCCCTTGCCTGGGGAGATACATCCAGCAAAATATTGCTACAAGCTGTGTCCAAGATTTTGCTGCCTATGTTTTCTTCTAAGATTTTTATGTTTTTTGGGTCTCACATTTAAGTCTTTGATCCATTTTGAATTTATTCTTGTGTGTAGTGTAAAAAGGTGTTCTAGTTTTTTTTTTTCCTGCACGTATCTGTCCAATTTTACCAACACCATTTATTGAATAAACTGTCTTATTTCCTGTCTGTATTTCGTTTTAGGTTTTATGGCCATCCTTGCTGCTTTAAATTTATTTTTGCATATGTACAATATTAACATGATTCTAAAAAGATGTAGTTTTGAAGGGTCACTCCATTCCTTATCTAGTCTAACCTACAGACCTCTCCGAATTCATTAGTTTTTGATTTACTCTTTTTATATTCCTTTTTGCAAAAATAAGTGTATATATTTTTAAATTTTTCTTTGTTTCTTATGCAAAGGTAGCATATTATTTTTAATAACTTTTACTTTGCTCTGTTTACTGTAATGTATCTTGAAAATCACTCCCCAGTAACCTTCCTGGAGATCTTCCTTAGCCTTTGTGTGGATGATGGGTTCCTCATTTACATATGTACTATAGCTTCTTCAACTAATCCCCAGTATTTGGGCACTTAAGATCATTGCCAATATTTTGCAATTACACATACTATGATGAATGACCCAGCATAAATACTTTTGTTCTGTTGGAGGTATATGTTCAGGTGTATCCTCGGATATATGTTGCTGGATCAAATCATGAAAATGTGTGGAGTTCATAAATAATACATATGCATATTCTTCTCCACTGGTGGTGGGGGTTGTCTTCAATTTCTACCATCAATATGCGAGACTGACTTTTTCTTGTGGCCTTACCAAAAATATGTATTGTCAAGCTTTTCAAGCTTTGGTTTTTGCCAGTCTTATCATTGTGACATTTCCATTTCATGTATTAAAATAGAAATGTAACATCTTTTCATGTTTCAAGACAATTCTGAAATGTTTTTGTAAATACCTTTTGCTTCTTTTCTATAACATTTAAATTTTCCTCAACGTTTATAAATTATAGCTGTTAAAAATAACTTAATAGGATATTATTGTAAATATCTCTCCTAAATTTTTATTTGTGCTTTGACTTTGCTTACAGTGTTGTTTCCATGGAAAACCTTACTTTTTCCAGCTTTATTGAGATATAATTCACACATAAAAACACTTACTGTTACTGTTTCTATGTAATCAAATGCACCAAGCTATTTTTTTAACTGCAACTGAATTTTGACTCATAAATAGGAAGCCCTTATACCTCACTATAGGGGAAATTATCCATGTTTTCTTCCAGAACTTGTAGTGTCATCTTTTACATTTATGCGAGTTTTCTACTTTTTCACATGACGTTTTTACATTTTCTTTTAAGGACATTTCTAAATATTTCGTACATTTTATTATTATTGTAATTGGAAAAACTTCCCATTTTATATATAACTTCCCAAAATTATAATTTTCATGTTAGTTATTTCTGATACATAAGAAAACAATTAATTTTTACAGTTTTGGGGAACCATCTAACTTGTCACACTTTATTTGAGTACCATGTCGAAAACTTAAATGATTTTCTAGGAAGATATTTATATATATTTTTTTCTTGTTTATATGTATTTTATATCTTTTCTTGATTTATTGCATTAGTCATATGTAATTATATAGCATTTATTGTATTGAAGAAAACAAAAAAGTAAATCATAATCTTTTCTCTTTACATTCATGTTGATATTTAAATTAATATTAAGAGCCTAATTATGAATTGGAAATTTTCATCTTTTTCCTGACTTTAAAGAGAATTCCTACATTACTCCATCATTAAGAATGTCATTATCAGCAAACATTTGTTAAAATTAAAAATTGACTTTATACCAATACTATCTATATTATGCTCCACAATTAGCATGTATATATATTGAAAAGGTGATCTCTTAACTCAATTTTTAAAAAATGTAGAAACAATAATATCTGAAGGTGTTTTAGTATTTGGTGAATAAAGATAGATAGATATTATATACAAGTACCATGTGGGTTTGAGAGATACTATTTTCTATATTATATGTTTATATGCATATGTTGGTGAATTCTTTTTAATGGGGATGAGACCATAGAGTGGAACAGTACTCATTGCTTCATCTATTCATCCATTCAGCAGTATCTCCCATTAGCCCAGTATGTGTTAAACACTAAGCTAAGCTCTGGGAAGCAAAGATTTTTAAACTGTGACTCCAGAAAGGCTGGAATATGTGTAATTTTGCCTCTCGTACCAAATTTCATTTTTATGGGCCTACTTTAATTCTTAATCGCAGACATTTACTTTTTTCCTCACCAAAGCACTAATAGCAGTTTCTTAAAGTGGGAATGGATAAATAGGAAACTTAAATCTTAACAGTTGATGCTCCATCGTTTTCTTCTTCTTTTTTCAAGAGCTTCATCAAGTTTTAACCATGAAATTTCCTTTACCTGTAATTCAAAAGGTTCATTGTCCTTTTTATGGAAAAAAAAATCTGTCAGACAGGGAAATACAAAATGTCCATGGAGAGACATTAAATTTGTTGCTGTAGAGACAAAATTACCACATATTAATCCTTTATCTCTTTCCCTAGCTCAACCTCATTAGACACATGTAATGAAAACCATCATGACTCACTACTATAACAAACTGATCTCTAAAACAAAACAGAGAAGTTATAATACGTACATATTTCACATTGAAAGAGTGATGAAAACTTCACTTGAGACATTTATACTGTCATTTCCAGGAACATAGATATAATTATAGCTAGGGAACAGTAAATCACCATATGCTCTCTAAGTTGTAGGGTTGGACTCAGAGCCTTGAATGTTGATAGAATTAACATATTAATTTGAGCTTTCTCTGGATGTTTCAGTTTAACTTTTGATATTTTCCCCCCAAGACTTAAAAAAGCTTTTCACTTAAAATACATTTCTTAGGGAACTGTTTTAATGATCTCACTCACTTTCATTTAACAGTCAAAGTACTATTTCTTTGAGAAATGGTATCTGCCAAGAATTTCATTATGAATGGAGATCAGTAATGTTTAGATGTGTGGGACACCTTTCAGGAATCTTAGAAAGGAATTGCCAGCTCCATTCATATAACTTTCCATTCATATGAAAGCAGCAAACGTGTATCAAGGAGTAACACTAAAGCTGTATCAACATGTTAGTTATAAGATGTGGAGAGAAAACTGGGCGACTTGTAATAGCATCCTCAATGCCCTACTCCTTTCTTTGCTCCTTCCGCTCCTCTCTACATGCCCCTCCACATGACCCACCCTATTGTTCAACTTGGACCATACTGTTTCTTTCTTCAGAAATGTTCCGTAGCTTCCCAGTGCCTATCACATGCCTTGATCTGCCATTTTGACTCCCATACAACCAGCCTGACCCTTGACTCGAATCTCAGATCCTGCTGCCTGTGCGACTCCCTTGACTCTTTGCCTTTGGAAGCTGCAAACTCTTCCCTCTCCCTGTGCATGTGTACGTCCTTGCAAACCCCCATGCCTGCTCCTTCCTCAGCCTGCAATTTGCTCCTCAAGTTTTTCATCTCCAATCGCCCAAATCCACTGTAAAGCAGTCCCTGGTTTTTCCAACTGGATGTGACCCACTATCTGTGCTTAGGTATATATATAGTTTTCATATAAACAAGTGGATTTCTATTGCACATACGATGTTATTCTTTACTCTTTCCACTTAATAATATATCGGAGAGCTCTTTAAATGTCAACTTGAGCACATATAACTTCTCTATGTTTTTTAATATATGTGTCTTTATTGAACTCTTTTGAAGAATAAATGAGAAATGCCAATGCTTCTTACATTGATTAAAGATGAAACTGGAAGCCTTAGATAAGTTGGAGGGAGCTGAGAACAGAGCTGTACTCTTCTTTAGTTTTTAAACAGCTCACATCATATTTTTAATAGCTACATTCACATCATATGGGCACATCATAAATTATAACTTAATTAACCAATCCTGTCTTACTGGATATTTTAGTTGTTTCTAATTGTTGATTAAAAAAAGTCCATTACAGACAGTGCTATTCATTATAGAAAACACTCAAATATTCTTATTGGAGAACTTGTGCAAGGGTTATCAATATTATTTATTCTTAGCAATGAGATTGTTTTCTATCTTGAATTATAATTATTTATAATGGTGTCTCTCCACCACCACTCCCTCTCCCAAAGGCCTGCTGACTTCTTGACAGTAGAATGAGGCATTGTTTTCACCATAGTCATTGTCATTGTCGCCATCATTATCATCATCATCCTCATCATCTTGTATTGATCAGGCTCTATGTTCAGTGCTTACAGATCTATCTCATTTAGTCCTCAGAACAATCCTAAAGAGTTGGGTATTATTATTTTCATTCTATAAATGAGAAGATTGAAGGTTAAAGAAGTCAAGTAACTTGCAAAAGAAGGAGGTTGTATTTCAATTTCGTTTTGAGGCTGCATTTGAACTCATAACCACTGTGCTCTCATACACACAGCCAGCCCTCTGGAGATACAGCAGTCCCTCGCTATATTGTGGTTCACTTATCGCAGCCTCACTGTATCACAGGATTTTAAAAATATTATATTTAATTACTTATCACGGATTTTTCACTATATTGTGGGATTTTGCAGTACTGTATACACATGTTGTTAAAGTTACATAGTTTTAAGAGTGTAGAATAAATGTAAGGTTCCTACTTCATGGCGGGGGGTGGGGTGGGTCTGGAACGTAATACCTGCAGTAAGTGAGGGAATACTGTATTTGCTAAAGGATTATGCCTAGAACAAAGCAAAAGGCAAGCTTGCATAGAAATCAAAATAAAACAGACATTGTTCATATCAAGAAAAGTCATTTCTTCCTTCAGCTACTAATTGTCCTAGCAATTTCATTGGTTATTTTCCTCAAGGACATTTATCTTCTGGAAGAAATCACAGAGGAGAAAAAAAAAAAAAAAAGATCTGTTTTGTGTCTGGTTAATGCCCATGGTTCCATTAGTACATCTCTGAAAAAACAGCTTATTTTCAAGTTTTTAAAAGATATTCTAACTGTATTTCTTTGACAAAAAAAAAAAAAAAAAAAAACAGATAGGAGTAGAGGAAAGTCTCTTATAATAAAAAAGAAATTAGACTAAAACTTTATTTATTTTTAAAACATGTACTGAGCATGTATTATACGCCACATGTTGTGTCAATTGGAGGGACAAGTAAGAATAGAAATACCTTAAAAATAAAAAGCCTAAATACATGTGTCTGTGCCCAAGGTGGTCATGAATGCTCTGCAGGGACTGTTAGGAGAGTCGGGGAAGGCTTCCTCTGGTCACCTGTGAGTGGCAATCTGATATTTAAAGGCCAGAGTTAACCCAAGTCTTGGCAGCACGTGGAGGGTTGTGATTCAGGAGAGGTGGCAGGGTGGCGTCTGAGCAGTGGGAACGGGATGCGCAAAGACTTGACGTGAGTGGGGTGCCGGCACATCCTAGGAGCCAGAGGAAGGCGTGAGATCTCAGCACCAGTGATGAGAAAAGAGGAGCACTGTTGATAGTGATTTTTAACCTAATAGCTTTATCGACATGTAACTCACGTACCATACTGTTCGCCCGTTTCAAGCACACAGTTCAGTGGTTTTTAGTATATTCAGAGTTATGCAACCATCATCCCAGTAAATTGCAATATTTTTATCACCCCAAAATGGATATCACCTACTACCCATTACCTGCCGTTTCCCACTTCCAACTACTCATCACCCCATTCTTTGGCAACCACAAATATACTTCCTGTCTCTCTGGACTTGCCTATTCTGGGGGTGTCATATAAATGGAATCCTGCAAGATGTGACCTTTGTTTCTGACTTCTGTTATGTAGCATGATGTCATTGATTCATCCGTGTGGTAGTATGTATCAGTACTTCTTTTCTTTTTATTGCCAAATAATTGCAGAACTTTATTGCCAAGTAAATGTTGAGATTCTGTTATCTTTGTTGTTCTACAGTGATTTCAAGAGCTTCCAAAAGTACCTCAGAGATGTTAATTCTAAAATAAACTCAACTTTAAGACAGTAGAAACATGAAATTACGTCCTGGTTATTAATTGTTACTCTTAAATATTATGCAAGAGAATTGTTGTAAATAGCCAGCTATTTTAGAGATCACAGTTGTATCATTTTTTTTAACTAGGAATTTTCTTTTGGAGCTTCAATATGGTAGGGGACAATACTTGGTCCATCTTTAAGATGGGCCCATTCTTCAGTTTTTTTCTAAATTCATTGGCTCATAGAACTCTTCCCTTATGGAGCATCTTGCAGCAATACTATTTCATAGAAAAAAACATATTTTGATAGACAATGAAGTAGATAATTTCTACATTTTCTTTCTCACTGCTCCTATAAGTATTAATTCTCCTCATCTTCATTGTGGTTCTCTTATTTGTAAACCTTTCTTATCATGGAAATTGCTGTAAGTGAAACTGCCACTGGAACTCCCAGCCTAATATCAGTGTCTGCAGAGACACACTCAGAAAGGCAGAGCAAAGCAAACTGGGAATGTAGCAGAAGTGATTGTGGGCTGACAAGGAACGAATTGCTGTCTGCTGCTCATTTTGTTCATGCTGTTTTAACAGTCCACTGGCCCTTTTATTTTAGAAAGATGGGGAATGAAAATAGTATCCTTCATGTGGTATAAGAGCCATCCCAAGTCTTTTTGAACTGCTGGGTGGCATCATCATCTATAAAGTAAGTAGCTGAGATGGTGGCTCTAGTCGGCTATCATTAGATCAGACTTGATAGGACTTTTCAGTTCATCCAAGAAACAATCATTGAATTTCTGATAAATGGAGGTTCCATTGCTGAGCTCTGAGGAGGTTAAAGAGAAATATACAACTTAGTGTGGTTGCGTCGTAAGCAACAACAAAAAATACTTGTTACTAGGTAGACAATAAACATCAATCGACACTGAGGATCTACTGTGAGCCTGAAATGGTAGTGAGCTCTAGGAATATGTTACTGAGAAAGAAATGGGCATGGTGACAGTTCTCAGTAAAGGTTATGGTTTATCAGAGATAAATATTAATCAAATAATCACGCTTACAAGTGTACAAAACCAACTTGAGATAAATGTCCTGCGTGAAAAGGACGTATGGAATCCTCAAACAAGGAGCCTGAGACCCAGGATGGGGAGGAGCCAGCAGTGGTAGAGGCGGCAGGGGCAGAGCCGAATTTAAACAGCCCTGTGTGGATTATACCAATCCATCTCTTTATGTGAAAGAGTTCTTCGAGCCAGACTTATTCAAGGACTTTGCCCTTAGGAAGACCTGAATGAAATTGGGTAGGGTCAATCAGCAGTCTTCTGGTGGTATCAACACCAAATCACAACTGATTCCAAGAATAAGGTTACCTGTCCTCTCTAGTACCTGGGACCTATTAGAATTTCCAAGGCAACCTCTCCGAGGGGCAGTTGCAGAATAGCTCTTGCTAGTGAAATACAGCTCTCGGGGAAGCATCTTACAGATGGTTTAGTCCAGGGTTGGGCAACCTTTTCTTTTTTTTTAAAGGCCAAATAGTAAATATTTGAGACTCTGCCTGCCATATGGTTTCTGCCATGACTCAGCTCTGCCAGTGTAGCACAAAAACAGCAATAGTCAGTACGTAAATGAATTGGTGTGGCTGTGTCTCAATAAAACGTATTTATAAAATCAAGTGGCAGGGTGGATTTGGCCCAGCGGGTCATAGTTTGCAGACCCTTGGCTTAATTCACAGTCCCTGCATTAACTGATTTTGTCTGCTATCAACTAGTGGGATTTTTTTCCTCAAATGAAGAAAGACATTTTGGTGACATCCCTTTGGTATTTCAGACAGTGTCAGTGAATGCAATGCAATTTCAGGAACGTCAGAAAAGCTTCGGGGCACCTTTTTCATCAAAGATAATCCTTCTGGTGAATTACCTATTTTAAGTATTTAAATCCACATTGGACACCATGTTTTCTAGAAAGGGAGGTATTTAAAGATATTTCAGCTTCAGTATGAAGAAACCTTGGTTTGAAGAAAAAGGAGAGGCCTTTGTGGACATCACTCCTTCCAAGGCTCTCCAAGAGTCAGAGTTGACTCAGGGGCACATGGTACATGAAGAGAGGCTTGCAGATGAGGTTCGAATGAACAGAAAGGCTCCCTGAGGACCGGTCCACCTGGGAGCAGGTGAAACAGGATGGTTCCATTAGGAGAAGGGCCCTGCTCCACTGCTTTTATGGGTCTGACACAGATTCCAGTTTTACTAGAATATAGTGACAATTGAATAGCGAATAACATGATAGTTATTTTTCCCTTAGATGGGGGAAGAGCACATTTTAAATGGCTGTGCGTTCCCTGTTAAAAACTCACGTGCGGCAGGTACTCGATATGCTAGATATATATTTAAAAAATAAATGAATAAATGAACAAATAAGGGCAAAGACTGTGCTACCTTTTGGGGGATCAAATCAGCCACTTGAAAAACTTAGGTCAAAAGAAATAGTCGTACTGGTGACTAACATTAAAATATATATATAAGTAGATACATATTTAATCATAGATAAACTTGGTTGGCTACAAAGACAATGTATTTTTACTTCAATTCCTTCCTAGTCCTATAATCTCTGGATTCAATGACTGATTGATGGCTGTGCACTCAGTCCAGAAATAGCACTTACCATTCCTCTGTGATTATTTTTCCTAAAATCAGCTGACTTTTTATGGTTTATCTTTTTTTTCTGTTAAAAAAAATTGAGTACAAAATAACTTAGTAAATAGCACATACACTCTAGAGTTAGTCAGAACTGAATTACTATGTGATTGTGTGTGACTAGCTGTGTGACTTTGTACTAGTTACTTATCCTCTAGTATCTGTTTCTTCCTGTGTAAAATGATAGAAATCATACTTCTTAGCTCATAACATTATGGTGATGATTAAATTAGAGAACTTAATGCCTTGCATTAATGAACGCTATAAAGTCTGTACCATGTATGTAGGAGTGGCTCAACAAGTATTTGCTATGATGATAATGATGGCACATTCTATCAATCAAAGTATTAGTTTTGATTTTCTTAAGCTTCTGTATATAATGAAGAAAGTGGTACTAGATGAATCATTCAAATGCAAGTATCACATGTTATGAGATCTGAGAAAGTTACAGAGAATTTTTTTCCTTGAAAGAAAATTAATATTTCATGTGAATCACAATATAAAAATTTAATATCTCCTCACAAGGAAGAGAATAAAGCATAATGCTGTTCCATACCTCTTGTTGCTTGTCATGGAAAGGCTGTCACTCTTAATATGACCAATTAGAAGGACATAACCACTCAGCACAAAGTCACAAGCTGTATATACTGCTTGTTTAATGTACTTTAGGTTTGTGTACACCGGAGGGAATTTGGAAGGAAACTATGAAAAAAAAATCACATTTTTCATTTAGCCTTTAGGCTTCTCTGATCTTGTTTGATAACCACAATTTAAAAATTAATATGTTAAGGTCACTGTTTTCATCTGCAGAATACAAGCAGGTTCTGCATAGGTATTGTTTGGTATATTTAATGTTGACCAAGCAAAGTGCTATATTCAACTAAATATAAAACAGAAAAAAGCGCAGGTCCTGTCTAATAGACTAATAATATAAACAAGGTTGGGGACAAAACAGACAAAGATTGAGTCAAATGAGCCGTGAATACTGTTTCGGAAGCCAAGGTTAACAGTTGAATGGTTATTTTGCAGTGGTCAGGAAGCTGTAGTTCATGGACTGTAGTAACTGCTGATAAGTACATACACATGCATATGCACCATACATTCTTATAGTTATCTGTTGTCGTTCTTCATCCATTCAGGATATATTTATTGAGCCTGAGCTACCTGGCAAATGGTGGAGCTACTCCAGTCACCAGAGCAGATGTGGTCTTCAGCCTCATTCTCTGGCTTGCCCTGTAGCCCAGGAAAATCATTGGTGTCAGGAGAATAAAGCCCAGGTACTGTAGGCACTTGTAGCAGCCACCTCAATTATCTTCTCTCAGAAATGAATTTAGAAGCCATCTGGGGAATAATAAACACACAGGAAAAATAGAGAAGAGACCCAAGAATGATCACTGAACTAACAAGAAGACAAGCAATGTATTGTGTCCAATTCCGTCTGGTACCCACTTTCCATTCCAGATCGGCTCGCTAGGCTTCTGGTTCTACCATCACAAACAGAGAACAGTTTTCTTCCAGTTGAACATCTAGCAGTAAGTCCTGACATGGAGATTCATTTTGTCTGTGGATGGATTCTTAACCTGAAGTGTACACTTGAGATTGTAGAACTCTGTTGGAAGGAGTAAAAGTCATGCAGTTAAAGTCTCTCATTTAATAGACAAGAAGTCCAAAGGCCAGAGAGGCACAGGTTTCCCACATTCACAAATTAGACACTAGGGCCATTATCTCCTTATCCATGTATCCATTTATCCATCCAGTAGGTATAAGGAAGTGTCTGCTGTGTGCTAGGCACTTTTCTGTGTCCAGGGAACACAGCAGCGACCAAAACAGACCAAAGATCCTGCCATCTTTGGGGCTATCATGTGATGGGGTTGGGGGGTACTTATGACCCAGTCTGTTTCACTGCCCCATATTGCCAGTTTTCAAGACTGCTTGATTTTGTATCTCATATCAAAGATGCCAGATAAATAAAGGTGCTCAGTGCAAGACATGGTCCTTCCTCACTGTTCCCATGAAGGGAAACTGCATCTCTCAAACCAAAACGAGCTGGTGTCATCTGCAGAAACACATTCAGGGGCCGTTCTCAGCCACTGCCTGGATGGGATGGCAGAGGACATGCGTGCATTTCTGTTCTCATGCATTTCCGGTACGGACAGAGTTGCATTCAGGATCCACACCCAAGGGATTTCCTCTGAAATCCTTCTTTCCTTGTTCTAATGAGCATTCTTCCCCAGACCTATAGGAAGCATTTCATCAATAGGTACAAGTCCAGATTTGTACTCTTAACTATGAAGTACCAGAAGATAGTTTATTTACTCATCCGTAGAATCAGGCCATGTGATTGGAAGTCAGAACAAGGGCTTCAGATCCCTACTTGACCACAGGGGAACATTAACTTGTTTAAAGCTCAGTTTACTTATCTGTTAAAGAGGCTAGTCGTACATAGTTCATATAACACTGCACTTCTTTGTAATAGCACTTACTATGTCTTGTATCGTTCTGCCAAATGTCCAGCTGTCCCAGTGTGCCCAGAACTGAGGGAATATTCCCAGGATGTGAAACTTATACTGCTGAAACCAGCCAAGTCCCAGACAAGCCTGGGCGAGCTGGTTACACTGAGTGGTGCAGTAGACATTAAAAACTGTTCCAAATATGTCTCCCCGGCTAGACTGCAAGCTTCACTTGGCAGAGTTCTTGTCCATCTTGCTCTAAACATAATACCTGATGCATTGTAAGTACTTGGTAAATATTTGTTAAATAAATGTGTCATAATTTAATGAAAATTAAGTGAGTTAAAATGTCTAGTTCAGAGCACAGTACATCATAAATGCTTAAAACATGTATGCAAATCTCCGTATTTTCTTTCTGTGATTCCACCTTATTCTCATATATTTTATTGGCAATTCTTTTTTTTTTTTTTTTTTTGTGACTGCCTTCTGTAAGTTCCATTGTAAATTTCAATAAGGTAATTAGTGGGACATGATGGGTACCATTAGATAATCATTCTGTTATTCTGGGAATTGAGGCACTTCACAGTAATTTTATCCTAAGATGTTTATTATATTTTTCCTCTGTGAGGCTTTCCGTTTGGTTTCCTACTTTGAAATGCTAATATCACGACTCTCTTTTGTCGGGAGCACCTTTTAATTTGGGATTCAATTCTCCATCTTTTAGTGCAACTCCCACCTGCTGCCAGAGCTTTAATGAAGTGGGTAAGGCAGTTAAGCTGATAAGCCAGGAGAGGAGAACAGGGTGGCTGTCTGCGTGGCTCTCCAAGTGCAGAACAGAGATGCAGCTTGGATGTCTAGCAGTCCAGCCAAAGGGAGTGTCAGATGATTGCTTCTGGTTGATGTCCACTGGACATGGGTTCTCCTGAACATTAAGAAACCCGTCTTCATTCTTGAAATAACATCATAGAAAGAACCCAAAGTGATTAATTTGAGGCATAGCATTTTGGTGAGCAACGTGTCCCAATGGTGTTTAAGAATACTGATAGAACAGGAAGGGGAATTGCCTGAAGAACTATTAAATCACTAAGAAAGAGTTTTTTTGAAAAGAATAGGAAAGCTGTTATTGAGCATATAACATTGGGGAACACAATTTTTGTTGCATTAGATCTGACACTTGTTTTTGACTAACTTTTGGCATCTGAATCAAAAAATGACCCCAGTTTTTCTCTATCACGTCAACTTTTTTAAGGTACAGGATACCCTCCCTTTGTCCCAAACGTCATACAAAATGTACATACAAAGGAAAATAAAGAAAAATTTATACCTGAATATACTGTTTATTTAGAGTTGTTTTATACATATAAAGGCTATATAGTGTTACTGTAAGTCAAATTGTGTACAAGTAGTAAAGTTCTGCTACCAAACATACATATTAAAGTATTTTAGCTTTTCAGACAACAGGCTAGGAAATGCCAAAATGTGATACTTGAAACAGTCTCCTTCATTTGGCAAAGCTTCAACTAATTGCTTCATGAGACCCAGTTTTATGTGCAGAGGTGGGAATAGAATGTTCTCTCTGACAACAGGTGGTTCATGTAGCATATTTGGATCACCGGGTTTGAGATCAGATCTTGGAGGCCAGTTCAACTCCACCCAATGCTTCTCAGGAGCTCCGCTGTCCCACATACACAGAAAACAGGGATACTTGTTGTATCCGCGTTGCTGACCAGGAAGGAAGCAGACCATTTGAAGGTCAACACAGATGATCCAATTGTGCTTGTGATATTGCAGCAGATCAATGACTCTCTTTATATCTTCATATTCTTCATGAAAACAAACTGAATGGCCAGTTGGGACTGAACCAAATAAACTGCCATTGTGGAGGAGGACATACTTCAAGCTCCACTCTGAGCTATTGATGAATAGTCACCATTTAGTTGTATTATAGATTGGAATTCCCAATTCCTCCATTTACCGTGTATGTTATGGCAACACACAAAGCCACCATCACTTCAAAAGTACTGCAGAAATGCACTTTCTCTTGATCGAAAGTAGGATGCCTTTGCTCCTTTTTCAGGCAAGATTTTCTCGTGCAGTCTTGATGCTAGGAGTTCTGAAGCCTTTCTGGATAGTCCCAAATCTCATGCCAAATCCTTCAACTCATGCTGATCAAATCCCTTATGAACTGAGTCACCTTCAATTTCAGAATCTTCATCGTTGCTGTCACTTAGTCCTTCACCATATTCCTGTTTTTCGAAAGAGGGTGGTTCAATGAAAACTGGCACTGGGATTTCAGCTGAATGAGGCACTGGGTGTATAGCTGATGGTAGACTAGGATGCTCTATTTTACATTTATTTTTCTTGTTATATCCTGACGTTTTCACTTGAATGATCTCTGGGCTCTCGCCAACCATAGGTATACCAAAAGGAATTTATCACGTGTTCCCTTCGCCCACATATGTAAATTCTGAACACACTGCTTGCATACCTTGTGAGGGGCCCAAGACTTATCTTGATCACCAAGTTTTACTTTAAATTATGCAAAATAGGCTTGCCTGACAAATGTACTGATGTTTGTCCTTACCGGGAACGGTGAAACTGTTGCAAATATAACAAAACGAATCAGGGTTGTTTAGGCACTTACGACGAGAAATAGCAGAGGCAGACATGATCTGAAGGCAAGGAAAGGAAATGAGTATGTATGTAAATAAAAAATTAAATTCTGCTAACTCCTTGAATACGGACAAGAACACAGACTACACTTCGGAATACGATTCACTATACAGAGCAGCACACACCCTCTCACCGCACTGTCTCATGTGTAACTGAAGAGCCTAGACAAGTATGAACCTGTCGCTGGTCTCCAAGGTCATCCCCCACCCCTCCCCACTTGAGGGAGGTTTGCTCTCAGCCAATAGGAGAGCACTAGTGCTTCCCTAGATCCAGGCTCGATCCAGCCTAGAGTGGTCACATTAAAATAAGCTGTAGAGAAAAACGACATGATAGAAGAAAATTAATTGCAGTTTTGAGATCAGCCTGCCTATTTAAGTCTAAAACAGCTGAAAAATCGAACTCAACAGGAATCATGTTAAAAATGGTTCCCCTGTGTCATGGTGAGAATGATACTTTCACCTCTATTGTCTCATTTAATTTCTTTAAAATGTATGTGTGGGATGGGGGGTGAGATTCATTACATCAGATGAAAGAGGACACCAGGACTTAAGAGAAGCTAAGTAAGTTGTCCAGGTTTGTAGAGCTTGCCAGTCACAGCATTGAGACTACGCCCCCGTGCGTTTGACCCTGACGTGTATTTTCTCCTGCCGCGTTATACTGCAGGCAGTTGTTTTAACACACAGGTACCAAGAGTCATTCCCCAATAAACATAGAATCTGCCCTCGTGTCACTTAGAGTTTCCTGGGGTGCCGGGCATTTATCTAGTTGAGCCCCAGCCTCCTCAGAATTTTATTTTGAAGACTGAATCAGAGATACAGTGCTTGGCATACAGAACGCGCAGTAATTGTTGACATGATTGTTGTTAAATTGCAACACAGATATGTAATTATAAATTTTGTCAAGTTCTGCGAAGGGAAAGTACGTGGAATTGTGAATGCATATGGGAAGAGGACCTGATTTAGTCTGGAAGGTGGGTGAAGGCTTTCTGAGGAAGACAGATGAGAAGGTGGGGAGAGGAGTCATCTAGGCCGAAGCAACAGCATGTGCAAAGGCCCTGAGGCTGAAGCAACACCTTGTGTTCAAGGAAATGAAAGCAAGTGTGACGGAGCTTGTAAAACAGTAGCTGCAATCATCTTCTCCTCAGTATTCCCCCAGCCCCAGGCACTTCTCTGTCTTTGAGCTCCTGTGAAGGCACCTTCATCGTCTCAGATCCTAATTTCCTAACTCTGTAAGGAGGCAATTCTGCCCATCAAATTGAGCTGAGACGAAAGTTAGAGACTTACTCATAAGCTTATCTTAGGGCACAAAGAAATTTTGCTTCTCTTGTGTTCCACCTTTACAGATCCCATCCGGAGATTAGGTAGCATGCTGATGGTCATGATTTAAAGCAGGGAGACAGCTCTGTCTTCAGGAGAAAAGATAATTGGGAATGAATCATTGTCTTTTTAAATAGCAAATAGTGAGTTCTAGAAAATTTGCAAACACAGCTCTTGCACGTTCTTATTCTCTGCCAATATAGATAGGCTGAGACTACGTGGAAAGAGATTTCCTGGGGGTATTAGAGACCAAAAATAATCATGTTAAAAAAAAAAAAAAAAGACCTCTTCTAAGGAACATAATACTTATCTTGTCGTTATAGACGTATTATATCTGTGGTGGCTGCAAGGAACAGCGAGAAGGCAAACATGCAGAAAATGAATAGGACAACTAATGTTTCAGGAGGGTTAAAGCTGAATGGGGCTCCTAAAAAGAAAACTAGACAGGACACGGGACTTTCTGGGTCTGTGACATCGTGGGCAGCTTTCAGGTCTGGTGTGCAGATTATACTGGACCTGGTAGAATGAAGAAGAGGGTAGAGACCAGGGAAATGTGACTTTATCTAAAGTTTAGAGCTAGTGGAGGACGCAAAACCATATTTTACCTCCTACATCCATACCCTCAGTCTAACCATGAGAAAGATAAGAAGCCGCAGGTGGAGAGACATTCTGCGTGATACCTGACTACTGTTGTTCAGAAGTGGCAGTGTCATGATGTAACAGAACCCTTGGGCTGCTCCGATTGAAACAGAACCCACGGCTCTTTAGTTAGGGGCCTGATTGCCTGCCGTCAGAATTATAACTCTGAACACCAGAGTTTGGTGAAAAGAAAAAGAATTGTTTATTTATGCATAGTCCTGCCTCCCCATCCCAGACCTGGCCAGTCTTAGGAAAGTCAGAAACACCGTTTCCCTACTTCTTAGGCACAGTTCAGCTTTACCAGTAGCTGCCAATCACTCAGTTCTGATTGGGGCGGTCCTTTCTGTGCTGTGGTGCCCTCCAGCTCTCAATGCAGGACCGCCTTGATTCTCAGCCTCCTTGCAAACTGCCTTCTTCCTGTAAACCGCTTGGATCTCCTCTCCTTCTCAAAACCGCCTGGCGAGAGCCTCTTCTTAAAGCAGCCTGGAGACCCTTGCCCCTCCAAGCCACATGGAGGGAGCCCACCAGAGTGAGAGCCAGAGAGTGAGGGCCAGAGAGAGCCTGAGAGAGAGAGCCTCCTAGAGCCAGAGCCAGCCCAAAATGTCCGCTGCTGCTTCTCTCTTCCTCCCTGCCTCCTCTCTCCCCCTGCGTCCTCTCAGGCAGTGGGTGTTGCAAACAGTCCTGACCATTCACAGAACCCTACGTAGGCTCTGTCTGCTTCTTCGTACCAGCCCACAGTCCAAGATCCCTCCCATCTTCCTGAGCCTTGGAAGTAAAGCGGATCTTTGCAACAATGTTTCCAGCCACTAGCTCCAGGCATGCAAGGGCATCCTGAAAACTGCTTCCTGCTCCCTATCTCCCAGCCGCAAACTCTGGGGTTTGTTTTGGGACTCCCCTGTTTCTGTAACAATGAGAGACAAAGATGGAGAGATTGTCATAGGTTGGGGAAGACTAAGGAGATAGGATGCCCAAATGCAGGCCTCCTGAACTGAGTCCTGGCACAGAAAGGAGGCGTTAGTAAAGAAAGCCCGGGAAACCCGAGGAAGGTCAGTATTTTGGTGAACAGTATTCCACCAATGTTGATTTCTCAGGTTTTGCAAATAAGCCCCGGTTTGTTCAGGGTAGGGGAAACAGAGTGAAATGTATACGGGAACTCTGTACTGTATTTACAACTTCACTGGGAATCAAAAGTTATTTCTTAAAAAAGTTTAAAAATGTGGCACTACACAGAGAAAACCATAGGGCCAAAGATCTCACTGGGCAGATAAGGAAATCCGAAATTACAGAGGCAGCACGCCAGCGTGGGGCCTGACTGTGACTTCGTTTGTAGGCTTGGAGAACATGCAGTTAAGAAACATTTCCCACCCTGGAGGATCTTTTCTTTGGGTTCCTACAAAAGGCTCGGAGGATCCTAAAAAGGGTTCTTTCCACCATACCACACACTGAGGCTGTTCTAATTTTTACAGATGTGCAAAATGGTGTCACTCAGGTCAAAGGCTAAATCCTTTGCGTGGTCTTTCCAAGTCTGCGTGGTGTGGCCTCTGGCCGCCTCCCCAGGCTGACCTTCTTTCTCTCTGCGGCACAGTCGTCCTCTTCTTCCCCGGGTATGTCGTGCATTTTTCTGTTTGTTTCCTTCTTTATTTTGCCTTAGGACCCCTTTATCTGCCTGGAGAGTGGCATCCCTGCCCCAGACACACAGATACTGTGGTGCCATCCTCAGGTCTTACCCTCCTCTAGGAAGGCATCCATCATGGTCTACCCACAGCTGCCGTGAGGGACCAATTAGCTCATCCACTGTTGGCTCCAGGGGCACCCTGTGCCTCTCCAAGTGAAGCAATGCATAGTCCTACCTGTTGTTTTTTTTTTTTTTTTTTTTTTTTTGCCCGGTACAACATGTTGTTAATGTATACATTTATCTCACAATCTTCATTTTCAAAGAGTATCTCAAACACTGTTATTTTTAATCCTTGAATGTCCTCATCCCTACCCTTCAGCATCCTAAATGCAGAAGTAGATGCCATGGGAGTGTTCTTTTTGCATAATAATATTTAGGCATGTGCCATTTCTCAGAAATCCATGGATAGATCCCCAGGGTCTAATGGAGTACAGCCACAAAGCAGACATTAAAACTATCCATTGAAAAATTAATTCATAGGATGAAAACTAGGCAACTGAAATACTTGTCTGAAAACCAATTGGGAAGTTAAGGAAAAGTAACATCTGGGAACCCAACTTAACTAGACTGAAATAATTGTATCTTTTGCTTTCAGCCTTTACACCTTGCAGGGCATCCGCCCACAGAACCTCCTTTACTGCAGAGAAAATCGTTTCCCTTTTCTGTTTCACAGTCATGAAAGGGAAAAAGAGAAGTAACATATGGCAGGAGATCTATTGGAAGAAAAGCTTCAGTTGGCTTTTGTCATGACTCCTGTATGAGAAAAAAAATTCTCTAAACCAGTCTAGAAAGGAAAGAGATTGATGTGCAGTCCCTTCAAATTCTTCTGAATGGTGCACGATGAAGATAAGTTACAGCGAGTGTCAGGCCATTTGTAGGAGCAGCAGGTTTCAGACAAGAGGGGTTACACGGGCGAGAGAGTAGTAGAGTAGAGGTACGAGGGATGGAGCTCGGGGAGGGCTGTCAGCCAGGCTTCTGAGAGGGTTTCACCGGCTACTGGCAACAGTGTGCAGTGGTACAGAGGTGTGCTCTGCGTAAATCTCCTCCTTCTCTTCTACTTTCTTTCTCTTGCTCCTCCTCTTCATCATCATCATCATCATCAACATCATCTTTTTCATCAGGATATCATCATCTCTGTCATCTTCTTTATCATCACCTCATCATTCCATCATCTTCATCATTATTTCTGTTTCATCACTTCCATAGTCTTTAGGCAAACACTGAGCAGACCATTAACTAGAGGGTTTTATCGGGACAAACACTATTGTGTTAGAACCAGAGGAGAATTTACTGAAAAATGAATCGTAAGCCTCAATGCCCCTGGCTTGCAAGAATCCCTTCCAAGAATAGCCTCTTGATTTTATGTTTATACTTTTGTGTTCTTTTTCTTAAAGATCATAGCCCTGTATTGTATAAGCTTCAGGCCCCACACAATCTAGACCTGCTCCTGATTATGATTACCCAGTAGAGGAACACTAACAGAAATATAAGTATTGAGTATATAACACACTAGATGACATGTGTTTTTATGCTTCCAGAGAGCCTGTCCTACTAGCATACTGCAAACCAGGTGGAGACTTACTAGATCCTCATTGAATTGAAGTTGGTGACTATGAAAAGCCCCCGCTGTGCATTCTTCTGCATTTGCTACCAGCGTAAATGGATCCAAAGAGCTAGACAGAATGGTGTTGTGTCCAGGATCCAGCTGTTTGTGACCCTCCCTTAAGTGTGGGCAGATATATGCCTTTATTTCCATTTAGATGACATTTTTAATCTATTGTAGTGGGACATCTTCTATTAAGTCTTACCTCAAATTGTTTCAGGGCTTTTAACATCCTCTACTAAATCTTGTGCCATCCTGGTGGAGCTTGTTCCAGTGATGTGTAAGCTTCCAATTTAGGAATGCACTGGCTGGAGGCCTATTTTGATTTAATAGTAGCCTATTAATAAAACATCATCAGATTTGGAATGTCAATTCAAAGAAGGCTTATAGCTTCTTGGCATTTTTCTCTCCTTTCTCTGATATATAAACTGCAGAATGTTCTGTATTTCCTTTGGTAGTATCATATTTTAGAATATTGTTACTTCCTGGTTTCCTTCCCAGCATCGGCTCAATGTTAGGATTTGAGAAAGTATTATGGGATGTATATATAGGGACAGGCCACACCCATTCTCTCTATATAAGTTAAAAAGTCTGCACAGGGAAAGCTGGGCTGGCAACGGTGGCCTAGACCAATAGCACCTCCGAATCAGGCTCACCCACGTGGAGGCAGGCTGAGCCTCCAGAATGGGTTGATTGCCTTATACTTGGGCCCCGTTCTTACCTTACTGGTGAGATTATTCCATCGTCCATTTTGGGGCATGATGAGTGAGGATCATGGGAGGACAAGCAGAGGTTTTTTTACTGATATCTCCAAAAGAGCAGATACCGCTGTTTTATGAGGAAGGTAAATATGGCAGGAGAGGGATGGTGACAGTGAGGGGCAGGGCGAGGACGTTCCTCCTGCAGTGTGCATCAGGTTCTTTAATTGGTTCAGGAATAGACTTGAGGCTGTTCATTTATTCATTAACCATTTATTGAGTACCCATTGTGGAAAAAGGTCTAGACCTGTATATCTTGGTGTGAAAGAAGCACATTTATAGAAGGTGTTCTCTCTGTAAAGAAATATATATACCCTTGAGAAATGAGGTATTTGCTACTGAGGGTACAGAAGTTTGCCTATAAAACAGATAATCATAATGCAAAACAGAATGAAGTCAACATGAAAGGAAGATAATATCTAAGTTCTGTGGAGGTTTCAGGGGGAAAGGGCAGCTTCTGACTGTAGACTCCACAATTTCACAGAGACGGTGGCCTCTGGAGTAAGCCTGGAGAGTGATGGCATTTCCCTAGCTTGAGAACGGCAGCCAAGGGCATGCTGGGATTAGGGAATAAAGAGGTGACAAGGCAAAGGTAGAAAGGGCTTGGTCAAAACGAGGAATAGCAACCAGTCTGGCACACTTGGAGAATTGAAGTGAGGCAATATACCAGGAGCCTTGGATGTAGCCATTCCAATAATTTTAATGTGCCCTGGTCTTCTGTACAGCCGCCCCAGGTAGACCGTTTCCTACAAGGCCGGAGGTGAGATAGGGTCAGAAGTTGCCCTGGAAATATTGCTTGCCTTAGCCACTCGTTATGGTTGTGTGTGTGTGTGTTGGGGCGGGGGGTGGGCAACCACTATGATAGTGTTCATTTCATAGATGAAAAAACTGAGAAACTGAGAGGAAGCAATACTTGTGCAAGGCCACATTGCTAATCAATGGCAGAGCTAAGAATTTAACACCATCCATGTGACTCCACAGCCCCTGTTTTAACTCTGACCGTTTCTGCAGCACAGTAGAGTCAGTCAAACGTGAACATACTCTAAGCATCTTGCTGGAAGGACAAGCCAAGCCATGAAGCTTCCCGTGTTTTCAATTGCATCCTCAGACCGTGGAACAGAGACATCTTATTGCTAAGATCCATTGCTTTAAGAAAATGAAATTGGATGGTGCCCGCCTCTAGCTCAGTCACACAAATTGGGGCCCAACTGCTTCACCTTGATTTTTTTTTTCTTGTCAACCAGATGGAAAATTGGGCAATTCTTCAATTAGATGTCACCAACCTCCCTGCATCCCCAGCAGCAAATGACTCATTTCTCAGGGGGTTGGCAAAACTTCACCCTTCCAGTATCTCATTTTCCTGGCTCAACACTGGAAAAATGGGGACGAAGGCACAACTTCCAGCCTGGCTGTTTTCTTGTTTCTTAAGATACACTCTTAGCAGAGAAAGAGCAATTTTACTCCTTTGAAAAAGCTTCTTTCTTTGCATGATTGGAACCCTCCAGCTCTCATTCAGTATTTCAGCCATCTGGCACCAACTGGAAGGGAGGGAATTCTTCTCTGTATTGTAAGTTAGCAAACCAGCCCTACCCTTTTTAGAGCCAGTTAGAAAACAAGGTGAACCCCAAGACTGTTTAGAGACCAAGAATTGGCATCCATTTCAATAAATATTAATTGCACTCTACCAGTTTTGTGCTATAGTTTTGGACCAAGGGAAAAGCAAATCCCGGACCTGTCAGTTAATCAACAAACATTTATTCAATGTCTTCAGGTATTAGACATTGTGGAGAATACTGAAGATTTTTTACAAAGGACTGTACCTGTACAGGGCCCTACAGTCTTATCAAGGGAGCGAAGTTCAACGTATTTAAATAACTGGGGGGCTCAATGTTTATATGGGCTCAGTCAAAGAGACACTCAGCATCCTGCATTTTCAGACAAAGGGGTATTTGCTCTGGCTTAGAGAAAGCAGATCAGACTTCTTGGAGAAACTGAAGAAAAGTTTTTCAGAAGAGGTAAAATTCAGAAAATTGGTGAGGAAGAAAGAACAGAACCCTTTAGGTAAGGTGCTCGACAAAGGCCATTGACTGCAGTAAAACTAAAGCCTCATATTTCAGTTATGCCCCTCTGCCCAGGTCGAATGACTTCCTAAACACTTTCCTATCAGGTCAGAAGACAGTATTATCTTCTTTTTAACACTCCGAGGCATACTACGATAGGAAGAAGAGATTGAGTCACCCAGCGAGTTTTATTTGAATCAGATTGAATCACAAATTTCTTCACCTGTAAATGAACAGAAAAGTGTGGGACCCAATATACAAGTGATGCTTTCTGCGTTCCCTTTTCCATGCGGCCGAGAACCTCCTAGGACCTCTCCCTACTGAGAGCTGTCAGGAATGTGGCCGGTCTGCTGGGACGAAGATGGGCCATGGAAATGGTTCAGTGTAAAGCATGAAAAAGGTCAGTCATTTCATAAATGGACAGGCTTTTTCCGAAAGAAGGACTCGACATAAATTTTTAAATGGTATTTTATTGTTATGGAAGCAGTACGTGTACGTGGAAAGTTAGTGGATACAGACAAGCAAAATTTAAAAATCACATTTCTACCACTGAAAGATCCAAACTATAACACTTTAGTGTATAGCTTTCTAGATATATTTTACACACACACCCACACACATATTTACAAAGACATACAGACATTTTTGTAGTTTTTCACGTGAGATAATACTATACCTTTTGTTTTATAATCTGTGTATTTTCAGTTCATCGTCTTCACTTTTCCATTTCAATACATTTCATCTAATACACACATGTCATTCATACTTGCCCAGTTGACTCAGAAATTTCCCGTGAGGCTGGTAGCCTAAGTCAGTATCCAGTTGAGGACCACACATGCATCTGGCTGTCCTGACCCTGCAGCGGCCGGAGCACAGTATCAGAGAGGGGGCGGGGGCCGGGGCGGAGGGAGGGATAGGACTTAAAGGACAGGACTTGACTTTCTCCCAGTGCTGGGTGCTGGAGCCCCAGGCACGGGCCTGGCAGGGTCACTTTCTGGCGATAGCTCTCCCTGGCTTGTAGATGGCCACTTTCTTGCTGTGTTCCCACACGGCCTGGGATGTCAGTCTCCCCTTCACAGGCCCGCTGCTCCACCAACCACGCACAGGCAGCCTCCCAGGCTCCTGCAGCCTCTGCGCCAGGGCTCACTCGGTATCTGGGTGGGGCTGGGCAAGAGGCTCCCACCACCAAGTAGCCCAGGAATGCATTGTGGCACTGCCGCCCCAGGGCAGTTACAGCCGCTGCCGCACCCTGCTGAGGGTGCCATGAGTTGTGTGCGCTCCACCTTCACCCTCCTGGGACCTGCACTCAGGTCCCCACGGAGGGTGAAGGGCACCTGCCTGCCACCAACACCATCCGGTCGCCATTCAGGGCAGCGAGTAGCAGCTGCCACTGGGCAGTGGAAGGGAGGAGTAGGCTGGGGAGACTTGGGGTGCCAGGGGACAGGAAGGCTGAGGACCTGTCCTGGGAGGCAGGACCACATTTGAGCTGAAGCAGCAAGTGCTGGCTTGATCCATTGTTCCAGGAGACTTCATTATAAAACACAAATGAGAAGATCAAATTAAGAAATTGAAGACGACCACTACAGAGCACGAAACTCCGAGAGCAAGACCCTTCTGAGCATGGGCTCTGGGTGGCCACATCGGTCCCACTCCACGAAGCAGGTAGACTCCGGGTTTCTAACTTAAGCATCGGGGCGATTAAATATTAGTCATTTGCAGAGATGAGGGCAGAGTGGAAACCGGCTTGCAGGGGGAAGTCCCATCTGCAGTTTGATCATGTGAAATCTTCCGTGCCTGGGGTGTGTGTGAGGGAAGAGGTCAGTGAGCAAATTGGAAGTGTAAGTCTAGAGCTTGTAGGAGTTCTGAGGGCCTCAGAGTATTTAAGGCTATAATCTGATAACCCTATTGCTACTTTCTCACAAAAGGAAAATGTAGCTCCAAACATCTGGATGTTTGGATTCTAGATAAACACACATTTTCTGTATTTGAATATCTCAAACATCTTTTGACAAACCTTTGTATTTATTAGACCACAACATTAACACATTTTCAAAGGCCTCATTCTTTTCCTCTACTTGCCTGTATTCAGTCTTCCATTTCTTCTCAACTGTCTGATTTCCATATAGTATTTTTGTTCCTCAGGTGAATATATTAACTCAGATTATTCTGATTTATGGTGCATGTGATTCTGTAGTATGTTATGAATACACAAAGAAGGACACTGGACTTTCCTTTTCTTAAAATAGAATCCCGTTCCAGTTAATGCTGCTGGCAGTCCATCGAGAGCAGGGACATAATTAGGAATTATGTTAAAGGTACTCTAATCTTGTAGATGAATGTGAGTTTGAAGATTGTTACCTGTGTTCAACCAGTCACGGTGGCCTAGTTTTAAATAAACGCATCTCTCTTGTACGTCTGGTACTGTTAGATGGTGAAGAAAAGATATTTCAGGGCATAATTTTTAGACTTTATATTTTATATGGAATTCACGCCTGTAACCTATTTTATAAAAAAAAAATAGATTTGAACTAGCACGATATGTATAAACAAGAGGCAGTCAGTAAATATCTGTAGGACTTTAATTGGGTATGAATCTTTTCTGCACCAGAGCCAGACACTCTAGTTCAACGACCGAAAAGTTAATCCAGCATGCAGGTAATAAAACTCGCTCTGAGCAAAGCATGGTATTAGATGCTTAGAGGAATTTTTTTTAAAAAGCATGAACAGGTAGAATAACAGCTCTAACTTCTAAGAACTTAGGGGACACCAAAGCATACAAAACTCTGAATTACATTCTTTTTTAAAGCTGGAGGAAAAATCTATAAATCATTTTATCCAAAGCTTTCCTTCTATAAATGACAGTGTGGACTAGACTCATCAGTCAGAATTAGTGACAAAGCTGGGTTCAGATGCTGTTTTTCACCCAGTATTTATTTCAGCTATATAAACTCGGCTTTCTCTGAAAGTAGTTTGGAGAGTTCTCTTGGTGCCATATCCATGGAATGTGGTGACTGATGCCTACTCGGTGTGACAGGTTGTTCCAATCAGTTTCATCAGTTGAAGGTGGAAACTAGCCCATAATGAAGTACGTTTGAAATAGTGCAAGTGGCTTATCTACCTGGGTAATCATTACAGTGATTGAAATTGTAATGCATAGAAAACAGGGTGGATGCCCAGTAATAAGGGAATGATTAAATGGACTGTCTTATAGCCAATCGAAAAAGAATATTTAACAGCAACACAGAAAAATGTCCATGATGTAACATTATGTAAAAATATACACTGCATTATAATAGCCTCCCATTAATATATGTATCGCTTATCTTTTGCTACAACAATCATTTTTCAAAACTATCCTAAAGATAAATTTGCAAAACAATGAAAAGATGCAAACAAAGTCCTATTTATTGCAACAGTGTTTGTAACAGCAAAAGACTGGAAACAACCTCCAAGTTTATCATTAGGGACAAGTGAGGAATTTTGCTGATGTCATTGAGACCCAGGGTATTTTGTGTATAAGAAATGGAAATGGTTGGGTCTGCTGCATGGGCAACAGCAGACCCTCCATATCACCCTGCCCAGGCTCTGTAGCTTCAGCTTCACTGGAGAGGACACCCCAGCGTCATCGCAAGATGTCAATTCAACACGGGAGGAGACAGATACCGTGTCACTCCCGAGTCGGACTGCACAGCCATTCTCGGCGGTGCAGATAGACTCTTAAGAAGCTACACCATCGTCTCTCGAGACGGACGGCTGCCGACGAATGGAAATGGCTGCAAGATAGAGAGGTTTAAGTAAAATCACAGTCGTTCTGAATTTGATTGGTAAGTATCAGTTTGAACTTAGGATGACTTTCTCTGGAAACAAAAACCAAACATGCTTAGTAGGTCTGTCCTCTGAAAGGGATAGAAAATAAATAACCAGCATTAAGTCAGTCCGGCTTCTTGGAGATGTGACTGATCCAGGTCTGAGGTAGAAAGTATTTGAACTGAATGAGGCTCTTGTCCTGCCAGAAAATAGGCCGACTTGGTCAAGGCTACTGAGACTATGTCAGGAAGGGCGAGGAAGCAAGTTACAGGCTCCTACCAGCCAAAGAGGGAAGGATTGCAGCTTTTACAGTATAGTAGTTGGAATGATTGGTGTTTTGTGTCTGTTTGGGGGAGGCAGCAAACATTATACTCAGAAACTGAGTTGTCTTTGCAGACAATTTATTTAGCACAGGTTCACTGGGGGAATTATAATTTCACAAGCCAAGAGCATACAGGATAATATCCTTAATAACCAAATAAAGAAATAATGTACTCCAAATAAATGACAGATTAATCACAGTTGTTTCAGGCAAGGGGAGGTGAAGGAATAAAGACCAAATTTAATACGAGCTGTACCTTTTTTATACTAGGAGGCACTGGGGAGAGTCAGTGACCAATCAAGAGCTGATTTCCCGTCGCCAGCACCGAAGTAAAAGTCCCTGTTGCTAGAGTACGTTGCTAGGGAACGAAGATGCAGGTGTTGCTAGTTCCTCTTGATTGACAATACCTCAGAGGAGTCAAATAGTTGATATGGAAAAGATGCTCCTTTTAGAAATGCTAAAGCAATATGAAGAAGGAAGATAGACTCTCACATTTTATAGCGCCTAAGAAAATAATAGATCTGCAGAATTATTATTAAGGTTGCTAACATCCCCAAAATGGATAACCAGACTTAAATGTGACTCTTGAGCCGCCACCACCTGAGAGGTATTCCTGCTCTCCAGAGGGAACCTGTTCTGATCCAGCCATTAGATAGAAATCCCCGTGTATATCAAATATAGGAAAGAGAGGAACACAGTAAGCAATACCCTGAAGATAAAATTAGTAATAGTCACACTGTGCAAAACTTTAGGAGACACACGACCTAGTTTCTTCTAAGAAGATTTATGAAGAAAAAAGCTGAAGAGAGAGAGAGATTGGAAACTATGGATTAGAAGAGACTTAAAAGTAGTGAGCCTCAAGCTTTAATTAATGTGCATGCAAATCACCTGGGATCTTGTTATAATAGAGAGTCTGCTTCAATGGTTCTGGGTGGGGTGGGGGCGGGGCAGTTATGATTCTGTATTTCCAACCCACTCCCACATGAGGCCAGGGTGCTGCTTTCTTGACTGTGGTACTTTGAGAAGGTAACAGTAGGAGACATGCATCCATAGCAATGTGGGGACCTAAATTTTATCCCAATTCAAATAATTAACCTAAAAATAGTTCATGAGAAATTGGAAATATGAACATTAAATAGGGATATTTAATATGAATGAACTGTTATTAAATTTATAGGTGAAATAATGATATTAGAGTATGATTAATGAAAAGGACATTCATTTTATAAAATACATAATAGAATATTTTTCGTTGTAATAATATGATGTCTGGGATGACTTCAAAGTAACCTGCAGGAAGGGGGAAACTGGGTAGGAGTATAGATGAGATAAGGTTGGCCGTGAGTTATTAATTGGTACTTCTGTACCTTTTTGAAATTTTCCAGAAGAGAAGTTATTCTATAATTATCTATTGCCTATGCATAGAAGAAAGACTAGAAGTGTACAGATACTGCAGACTGTAAAAGTAGTTACAGTAATTTTCTTTTTTCTTTTTTCTTTCTTTTTTTTTTTTTTTTTTGTTGATGCCCCATGTTGTTCAAATTTCTACAAGTGTATTTATTGTTTTTAAAATCAAGATCTGTTTTTTAGGGTAAGTCCACTGATTATTGGCCCAGCTGAAAATGACTACACTTAACAAAGCAAAACCAAGCCCTGGCTAGAGGAACACAAGTTAATTAAATTAAGGTAGTTTTCCAGCAGAGAGAGACAGAGATCGAGACTGAGATCGGAAAGGGAAGGCGAATTTATTTAGCTGCTTCCTCTGCTAAGGAAATTTGCACTCTGAGAACAGGCTTTGAGGTTCATGTTGAGGATGCAGCCCTTCAGAACTAAAGACGTAAGAGTGGAAGGAAGGTTTGGGGAATCTGAGTCAAGCTATTTTAAACTTTTGTCAGAACAAAGGTGCCTTAGAAATCCAAGCCTGCAGCCAACACCAGACTCTGCTAGATGCCAGCACTACCCGGATCTGGCTGTCTTCATATGTGTGTGTTGGCAGTGGCTCTGTGACATGGGCCAGGTAAGAGAGGGTAACATTTTTAAACCCCACAAGCGATGGAGGCCACACCCTTTGGATTCAAATCCTGTGGTTTAATTGCTAAGTTGCAATGACAAAGTGATTTGTCTTTAAGCCTGAATTTCTCTTATTTGTGAAACAGTAATACCACTTCACAGGCTTCGGAGTATAGCATCCGGGAACTGTTCACATGCAGTAAACAGAAGTTGTTTTTGTGATTGTTGTCAGTAGAAAATAAAATGTCCACACCTGCCTTTTAAACCAGCCTATGAATTTTCCCACTTTACTAGCGTTTTGTCTTGTATTCATCTTTCTCCTTTTGAGCTGTTAATAGACCTTAGATTTGACTATTCAAAGAAGCGCTGAAAAGCTCTCAGAGCATTAGTTACCTGTCTGTGCAGATGTCACAAAACTGTTCAGGTCATATATTCGTCCAGGGTGCTCCCGAGTTAGTGTATAAAACTCTATATAAACTGAAACTCTGTTACAGAATAATTATCCTGAAATGGTAGTCTGGGCTTTTTGTTGGAGTGATTTTCAAAGTTAAATTTTTGGAGCATCAAGCCATCCAAATGCCCATAAAGGAACTTTCTGGAAAATATGTAAGATGGATAGGAATAGCAGTGGAAAATAAGGGTTTTGGGGACTTTAGGGTCAGATTGTAGAAATTCTTGAATACCATGCAAAGCAATGTGGCTTTAAATCACTGGTAGCCGTGAGAAATATTTTAGCAGGAAAATAATTTGATAAAATTTGAAATTCAGCAAGATTTCTTTGAAGTTTTTTTGTTTGTTTGTTTTTTAAGGGTAACAGGGTTGTAGAGAAGGTTTGGAACAGCTCAAAGCATGTTTCTGTTTTTGAGGCCAGAGGACAGTAGAACCAAAGTAAGGTGGTAGAAGAGAGGATTCTTCAGAAGGTCCTTCAAATATTTAGTTTGTTTTTAGGGTTTTTTTGTTTGTTTTGTTTGTTTGTTTTTGCTGAAGTTTTATACAAGAGTCTTGTTGGGAGCTGAACTGATAGGGCTGAATATATAGAGATTGGGTGCTGGTAAGGAAAATTAGAGAGCTTTGTTAATACCGGAATACAATATAGGGTGTAAGATCAAGAAGTTTGTTTGAAGTTGGGGGCGATATCTTGAATTCAGGGTGGATTCAGGTGTAGCCTGAAAACGTCTGTTTGAACCTTAATAGCTATAATCTGGGTGTTACAAGTATAAATACTGGGATAGCAAACATTTTTTGTATTAAAAATAAGACTGACATATAAGAATTTTGATTATAAAATGCATTTGATTGAAGTAGTAGACATTAAAGTCACTATGTTTTTCTGGAAGCAAAGCAAAGTCCTAAGAAAGGGCCACCGGGCCGTGGGTTTACTCTGTACCACTCAGTCTGGATGCCCAGGAGAATTCATTTAAAATCTATTCATTTCGAGACTTTATTCTCACCTAAACCAAAACACTAGTCTTACAGATGCATTTTAATTTTTCTGTTTATTGTCAGTAGAAACAAAATATAAAAATGTGAATATAAGAATTATAATCACTGCAAAAAATTGCACGTTTTTTTGCTAAAATTTTCTAAGAGTTCATCCATATTTTAAAACTAGATAGAATTATGCCTACTATCTATTGTTCTTCAAGGCTAGAGAAAGCTGTTAGCTGAGAACCCTGAAGTTAAAAATCCACAACCAAAATTAAAAAAAAAAAAAAAAAAAAAGCAACAAAAGAAAAACCACAACTAGAAAAAAACACAAGGAGTTACGTAAGTTCCTGTGCCTGCTTCCTATAAACTTGTTTCTGTATTTCTTTTACTATTTACATTTTTTTATGCCTGACCCTAGAAGGTTGAAAGAAATCTTTCCTCAGAATAACAAAGCAACAGAGATGATTCGCTCACATCCAAACTCAGGTGCTATTATGTGAACTTGTTATTTTCGGCATACACGCAGAAGCAGCAAAAGAGAAAATGGTCTTATTTTCATGGAAAGTTCTTGAGCCTATTAATTGCAGCTGGGTGGAGCCATCCCCATTATGTTACGTTTGGTAGCTTACAGGAGTTCTACAGCTGTATCTTACTATTCCCATATACTGCCCAACTGCTATTGTGGATCAGAGAGACCCGACATGGATTGGCTACAGGATGTACTTGAAATTCATAGAATAGAACTGATATCCTGAGAAGCAGGATTCCCCATAGCTTTAGTGTCTGCCTTAAAAGTTGGAAAGAAAAGATCTAAAAATGAACTCATTGCATGAATGTTAATGACTTGAACCCCTGGCTAGAAATAAAACTTTTCAGCAGGCAGTTTTAAGGTATAGGAAATCAGAGTATAAATTTGAGCCACACCATGTGGGAGTACAACAAGGTACAATTGAACTGCTATTAACTAATTGGTCAGAAATAGAAAACTGGGAGCAGGAGAAATTTATTTTAAAGTAAAGAGAAAGTACAAAGCAAAAGCAAGAAATATCTAATGGTTTATCTGGCTCATTCTATAGCCTATCTGATAAATTTGTGGGACATGTATTGGGGTGCTCTTTCAAACTTAATTGTAAAATAACTTAATTAAAGAAATTTGAAGCTGAAGGTATTTGGTTAACATCTGTGTAGGGGTTTTCACTTTTTATTTACTTGTAGAATTATTTCTTTTTAAAAGTATTTATTGATTTTGGAGAGAGAGAGAAAGGGAGACATCGATTTGTTGTTCCACTTCATGCATTCATTGGATGATTCTTGTATGTGCCCGGACCAGAATATCAGGATGATGATTTAACCAATTGAGCTACCTGGCCAGAGCTAGAATCCTTTCTTTAGAAATCTCAATGACATGCAATTATTGAGTCATTATGTTATACATGTACACTGTATGTCAATTTTACCTTAATAAAAACATTTTATTTAACAGATGTCCAACCAACAGCTTTCCTTCCTCAGCCTTCCTCTCTACCAGGCAGTTTTCTGAAATGCCCCTTGAACTATAAAATTCCAAAGGATATGGCCATATGCCTTCATGTTCCCTTTTTTTCTAATTTCATAAATGAACTTCAAGAGTCTGGCTTGTAGAGAATTTCAGAAGGGCGTAGATGGCAAAGTTAGGATGAGACAGATGGCCTATCTCCTAGATCTCATCTGCTCTCACCTCCCTTATATAACATTATTGCCCATGTTCTATGTTTTCTAGTTTTAGACATAGTAACGGGGGGGAAGTGTTATGAGAGATGCAAGAGAGCAGAAGACATGTTCTCAGCATTGAAGAGCATTATCCACTAGGCAAGATACAGGAACATAACAAGGAGCAGTCAGTTTCCTGTGTGCTTTTAGCCACGGCTGTTTCCTTCACGTAACTGCTTCCTTGAAAGTCCCATATGTTCAGGGAAAAGAGTTGTTCAGAGGGTCTGCCGAGCATGACTTGAAAAGCCAACAACCTTGGAGGTTACTAAGGACTGGTGTGGAGAAGGGTGAGGCTTCAGGAAACATTTCAGGGAGGAAGACACCCAGCTCTGTCCTGAAGGGTGGGCAGGATTTGGGTAAATGGGTAGGTGAAAAGAGACTGCATTAACAGAGCCTGAGGTGGCAGTGAGGCGGGTGATAGGTGAGCAAACTCACTGATTTTCTTGTTGGCCGTGGCTGTCTGAAACTGTCTGATTTATGTAACTATTTACATATTTATAGTTTGTCTCCTGCAACCACAATGTAAGGTGCATGAGGTGCAGCGACTTGGGTATCTCACCAGTAGCCCAAGCGTGGGGTACAGTGTACACAGATCATATGGTATGAAGAAAAGATTGGCGATGCGGAGCTGATGGAGTTCAGAGTGGACTGTTACGTTGGGCCCAGGAGCACAGGATTCAAGGCTTGGAGTAAACCTTTCTAAAGGTTGTTGAATAAAGCGGTGGACAAATTCCACTCGATCGATCGATCGATCGGCAGCCGTCCGTCTCGAGAGACGATGGTGTAGCTTCTTAAGAGTCTATCTGCACCGCCGAGAATGACTGTGCAGTCCGACTCGGGAGTGACACGGTATCTGTCTCCTCCCGTGTTGAATCGACATCTTGCGATGACGCTGGAGTGTCCTCTCCAGTGAAGCTGAAGCTACAGGGCCTCGAGAGATGATGGTGTAGCTTCTTAAGAGTCTATCTGCACCGCCGAGAATGGCTGTGCAGTCCGACTCGGGAGTGACACGGTATCTGTCTCCTCCCGTGTTGAATCGACATCTTGCGATGACGCTGGAGTGTCCTCTCCAGTGAAGCTGAAGCTACAGAGCCTGGGCAGGGTGATATGGAGGGTCTGCTGTTGCCCATGCAGCAGACTCCCCCTCTCTTCGCAGCTGAAGGGTCCAAGGGAAAGATGGAGTCAATACAGCTTGGCTTCAGGTGCGCCGCAGGAGTTGCCGGTGTTGACTACAACGTCAAACCGCCTTAGGGACTCCGGCTCCGGATTTTCTGTCGGGGTTTACTCCCTTAGCCTTTCCCCTGAAGAGGTATGCCGCAAGGCAGCGGAGGTTTTTTGGATTCAGAGTTTTCCTTCTCTGATGTGCCCTGACTGGAAGATCAAACCAGCGACACTTAGCTCGCAGGCCGACGCTCAATCCACTGAGCCAAACCAGCCAGGGTGACAAATTCCACTAATACTTTACAATTATAACAGGACAGTAGAATTTCTGATGGATTTTGGTGGGTAGAAAGCAATGATAATCAAGTAAGACTTCCTAAGAGCCCTGTGTAATATTCCAAGTATGAGGTGATGAAGGTGGGTACGAGGGTGATAGTGTTGAGAACTGTATAGAACGTTTGACCGAGAAAAAGCTCACAGAGCCAGAGGCAATGGGATCTCATACCAGCCACAGTCATTTGAGTAGTTCATTAGGTCATCTTACTTTTCACCTTTTTCAACCTGCAGATCTTCTCCAGATTTAAAGTGCTCTGATGAGCTGAACAGCAATTCAAAAGCTCTGTAGGCTTTGGGGTTTCCTTACAGAAAGAACCCTGAACTGATCTGTCTCACAATTTCAAAGCCTGGCACATTTTCCAGATTTGTCCATTTGAGGTGCAAAATATAGACCAGTAGAATTTAGTTTTGCTTTGGGTGCTTGTTGTTGAATAAACTCCAAGAACAGGCAGTACTACCTTTTTGGTGGTCAGCATACTGAAACAGGGATTTATGTTGCTTGGGAAATTGAAGAGGTAGTTCTCTCTCATTTCTGTTTTATTTCAGTTGCTTCAGAATTCACAGGTTTCTTCTGTATGCTTTCTTCCTTCCTCCATGTCTCTGCTTTGATACAACTGCAGGCTTTTTCTCCCTTTCACTGCTATTTTTATTATTGTTTTTGGTTCTCTTTCCAAGAGCTTCTGAGCGTAAATCTTCATTTTCACTCTTCCAAATGGGTGCTTTCTTTACCATAATTTTATGTAATGTATAGTATAAAACTATACCACTTTGTTCAATTTAAAATTAAATCTCTCAATACAGTTGGAGGTTTCAAAAGAATTCCTAAGAAATTTGGGGAGAATGGAAGTGAGAGAATTCAATGTCAAATCCTGTACCAAGTCTCCAGATCTTAAAATTGCTGGCTAGCTATGTGATAAAGTTTGGTAACTTGGCATTGCTTTTTCTCCCCTTTTTAGAATTAAATTTATTGGGATGACAATGGTTAATAAGATTATATAGGTTTCAAGTATACAGTTCTATGATATATCCTCTGCATGTTGCATTGTGCACCCACCACACAAAGTCAAATCTTCTGTCACCATATATTGGGCCCCATAGACCCTCCCTGCCTCTGGTAAGCGCCATACTCTTGTCTGTGTCTCTGTGAGTTTTTGTTTGTTTTTCTTGTTTGTTCATTTGTGGCTTTCAGTTTTATAGTTCTTAATGATTTAACGTAGGCATTACATTAGCAGTAGATCTTACTCTTTCCCTATCCCTTCTCACCTCCCATGTATTTTTATTTTCATTTAAATTTTTGTAGAAATGGAGCACAGTAATGGGGCACTCTGAACTTGGGCATTATGTATCGGGATAATAAGCAACAGAAGGGTTATAAATATAGTTAAATTGTGTCATAGCTCTCATTCGGGTGTTTGCTGGAGACACTGTGACTAAATTCAGGGCTTCCATATAAGATGTCCAACGACTTTACAGAGAAACCATGAGTAAAATAATTGCCATTTATTCAGCGTCCACCATGGGCTCAAGAATGGGCTAAATGCTTTACATGCACTATCTCTTTTAATATTTTTAAGACTTTGTGGGGAAAAATAGTTATTAATAACATTTTGTGTTTGGGGGAAATATGTTTCGCATTGGTGAAGTAAGTGCTGGAGTCACACAGCTAGTTTCTTGGCTTGGTTGGTCCCAGAAGCAGCACCGGAGACAAGGGTAGTTTTCTAGGGAAGGATTCCCCGGACCAGGAGTGGAGGGAAGAGGACGGAAGGAGAGAATCGATATGTGTTGCTGAGCTGCACACTGCTAGCAAGTCTGGTGTTGGATCTTCCTGGAAGGAAGGCTATTTGGAGGAGCTTTTAGGAAATGCATCTTGAAACCATCCACCTCGGGGATAAAAGGAAAGCATTTGCTCATTGGCTGTTGACCTGCACGGACTGACTTCTCTGCAGTGTGTGTTTCTGAGTGCCCGGCGGAGTCCCACTGGGGTCTCCCGCCACGGTGTCAGGGAAGTCCTGGGACGGGTCCTTTCAAAAGTGCCTGCCAAGGGCCCGAGACCACACGCTGTCCATTTGCACCTCTGTGAGGCTGCTTGCTGTAGCCGTGGCTGCAATAAGGAAGGGGGTGGGGGAGGTTGAGTGGTGGCTTGCAGGAGGAACTTGCGTTTACAACCGGTTCCCAAAGGCACCGAGTTTTGAACCCAAGCCAGTCTGATTCCCAGCCCTGTTCATTTGACCATCATACGTCGTTATCCTCACAAGCAATAACTGGGTTCAGGAGGTTTGCTCTTCTTGGATCTGTTTGAAGGACTTGATCATCTACACAGAAAGAATGTCTTGGCTGAAACATTGCATAGGCGAAGTTCATCTTCAGCGATTCTCAGTGTCTGCCTCCTTTTCTCTTTCTGCTGCACTCGAGGCCCTGGTGTGGCGCTGTCTTTTTGGTACCCATTTGGCCCACACTTGCTGAGTAATATGCATCACACATGCACCCTACACTTTCCTGTAATAACTGATATGTTACAATCACAGTATGATATGTAATGATGGCAGAAAAATAAGGAGTTTGGAGTCTGGCCTGGGTTTTAAATATTTTTGTAACTCAGGTGGTGTGGCCTTGGGCAAGTCCTTTCCCATTATGCTGAATGAAAGAAGCTAGTCACAAAGGGTGGTTATGGAAGAATTCCATTTAGATGAGTAGGGTAACCTATAGACCCAGAAAGATCAGTGGTTGCCTAGGACGTGGGAGAATGGGGATTTGGGGCAATAAGAGGCAGGTGGCTTAGAATTTATTTTGTGGGTAATGAATATGGTGATTTTAAAATTGACTTTAGGTTGGATATATAATTCTGAATTTACTAATAGTCATGATTATTTACTTTATAAGGGTAAAGTTAATGGTATGTGAATTATATCTTAATAAAGCCATTGAAAAAATGTATAGAAACTTCCAAAAATTAATACATTAATGCTTAACTGTGTCATTTTATTATTTGCTTTTCATTTTTCTCTTATTTTTTTTTTCTTACCTTCCTACAGGTTAGTTAAACTTTTTTTCCCCATGATTTTATCTTGATTTATTTATAGTGTGTTTGAGTATCTTTTTGTAGTAGTTGCACACTGTGCATTGCTATACACAGAAAAAAGAGAGTATAACAATCTACTGTTATCAAAATTTTACCGCTTCAAGTGAAGTGTGGAAACTTCACTTCTATTTTGGTTCCTTTAACTTTCCTACCCTTAAACTGTAGTCTTCACATCATCTCAGAATGAATTCTGTGGGAATTATTTAGGTGCACAACAGTTTTATACTTATTGTATTAACTCAGATTTGCATAATGCTTGATATTTTTTCATAGCTTTTTCTTATCCCAGTTCACATTTGATTTTCACACTATGCCCAAGAGGATGGTAACATAGGTATCATAATCTTCAATTTGTATGTCCCTGTGTTGGGTTGCAGTCTAAGAGGAGCATGTCTAATATTGAATTCCACTATACAGATAAGGTTCAAGTGTGTTTACTGGACTTTTTCCGTGTGTTATTCTGGTTTTAGGTCACTGGGGTATATATAATAATCTTATGACTTCTGTAATTTTGTTGTGGTCTCTGCTTGTTTTTGATGCCAATATCCAAATAGAGTTATGAATACATTTTTCATTAAATAATTGGATTTTGACAGTAGAGTCCTGAGGGAATCATACCGCATCAGCAAGCACCCAGTCTGCTTTGACTAGTAGGTATTAAAATAGTATAGCTAAGTGGGAAGGTCTTGGCTGTTTCTCGAGCCTATCCTGGATTCAGTGGATTGTTTTGTTTTGCTTCTGGCCCTGGCAAAATTTTCAAAATCTTTCTGAACCTTTGTTTCTTCATCTTCAAAAAGGAGATGATGCCTGTTAGTATTTTACTGAGTTTTGGGATTAAATGAAATAATGCATGTGAAGTATGATTCAGAGTTATGCATTGAATCAATGTCAGTTGCCTCTATTCCTTCCTTTTTTCTTTAAAATCTGTATTATCCTAGGAAGGAAGAAGATATGTGGGATATTATTTAGATAAAGTATTATACACATATTTTCATGTTAATCCAATAAAAAAACAAGTAACCTGCTGAGAATATGTGTACCTTTCTCATATAAATCAGTGAACAAACTTGTTTTTAAATTTTTGGCAGACTTAGGAAACCAATTAGCTCGGAAATATATATGCAGCTTTAATGGGCAAGTAAATAATTAATGTTATTGCCTTTGTAAATTTAGCTTTTCAGTTATAAAGTAACATAATTAAAAGAGTAATGTTTCAGTATGCATTCTACCAGCCAAATTTAAATCAAGCAATTAAACTGTAGGTTTTCCGCATCAAATGAGCTCAGCTCATAATGACACAGAAAACAGACGTAAATTTGCGTTTTTTTGTGATCAGTTTCATTACAAAAACATGAAGGCAAATACTTGTAGCACATGTAGTCAAATAAATTATTCCAAGCTCCACTTATATATTTTAAATTGTTTTTTCTGGGTCTTCTACCTTAAATTGAGAGCTTAAACGCTTCTTTTTTTTTTTTTCTTGTTGCAAAGGATCAGTAGGATTTGGTCAGAATGTTATTGTGTGGGGAACTATGTGCCGTGATCCAAATCTCTGAAGATAATCTGCTTATGTGTAGGGACAGGACCTCAAGTCCAGGATTGAGATCATTTAAATGAAAGGTTAGCCATTTTGCATGACATGATTGGAACGGCTAGCTGTGTGAAAATTGAAATTGCGTGAGAGTAGTGATGGAGAAAGGGGACTCTGAGGAAGGCCACGGATGGGCTCTAGAATCCACATGAATGTAGGAGGGTATGAAGCAGTAGATTGTGTTCTCCCTGAGGGAAGCAGGTGTATTCTCCCCCTTTGCGATCAGTTCCATGGAGGACTATCAAACAGATTTTAATCCATGACGATGTATTTTGTGACTACATTGTTTCAAGTTGAATGAGTAGAAAATAGCACTTGCTATGTGGGGATAATTAAATTGCAGACATTTTTGATCTTCAAGAAACACTGGTATGTAATTAAACGTGCACTGCCTAATGATCTATATTTAACTGCTCACCACATTGAAGCACATTAGAATGGGCACGTGGATCACATAAATCTCTTTTTAGAGACAGATACAACTGCTGCTCTTTCTTGTCCACTGATATGTCCATGAAGTTAACCTCCCTTTGGTGACGTTGAGTATATGTAAACACATTTTGACATTTATTTTTAATTTAGGTTTTATGATGCATTATTGTGCTGTATCCAGTATCTTGAGGATAAAATACCTATTTGTCAGGATTTTTTTGAAAATGTGTATCCTATTGCCTGTGCTTCTTTTTGGTTAGAGAACACATTTTTTTTTCCCTTGATCTCCATGTTAAAGGATCCTTTTTAGCTTAGGTACAATTAAGAGTTTTCCTGCATGTGCTGGGTGGTCACTTCAGTTGGTTTTTCTACCCAGCATTATTTTTCTTCTTTCCAAAGTCACTGCCTGTTATGAATCCTTAAAAGCAAATAAAATTGGCAATTACAACTGGCTTATAATTCCAGTCTAAAAGACAGGCAGTATCCTCCTCAGTTAGCCCATTGGTTCACATTGGAATAAGTCTGTGAGTCACTGGTTCTAAATCTTATTTTTGATCAGACTCCGTGGGCCCTCTCCTTGGAAAATGCAAATAACAACACATTTTGCATCTATTGCAGGGAATCATGGAACCCCTAGCAGCTCACCCATGGTTTCAGGTTAAATCACCTGTATAATTAGTTAGCAAGAATGGTAACTCCCAATTGTATTTAGTTTTAGGATGTTGAGGGCTTTGATATCCACAGATGAAATTTCTACCAAGTTTTATACTGCCTTCTCTAAGCAAATGTATTGTTTTTATTTAATATATTTGGTAGATCCGTGTATCTGAAAAAATGGATAGGAACTCATAGGTATGAGGGTTGATCAAGTTCAGTATCTAGCTTCACTCTGACTGGGTCTAGCCCACACAGGGGCCAATAAAATGTACCACGTGGCTTAGCCTTTCAGGTTTGTGTTACCTTTTCCAATACCTGAAGAACCCATAGAGAAATAGGAAGTTTCAAAAGTGGCTTCTTTGTATTATTTTAGCTATTTCCTTTTAACCATGGCAAGAACACCAGATCCTACTGGGCACAAGCAGTGGTGTACTGGTCAACCAGCTCTCCAGAAAGAAAAGCCTTGTTTTATAACAATTGCCAGTGTTCAGAGTGCAAATACTCCCAGCACAGCTGATTTCAACAAGCAGCCCACTGAGTCCTGAAAATTTAACACGCATCCTGCTAGCGGGCTTCAACAGACCATCTTGATCTCCGCTCAGGATCGCCTTCTTGTGAAGCAAACTCCTCTTCTTTTAGACACACTCTTTCTTCCTCTTTCCCCATCATGTCTTCGCTGGCCGGCCGGCTTCACCCTCTCCCTTTCAGCCTCTGTTCAGCTCTCAGTCACTCCATTTTGTGTGGTTCTTCTCTGAGTTCCCTGGGGTAGAGGTGGCGCAGTGGAGGAGTGGGGCGTGGGGGGGAGCCATGCCCACTACAAGGCCTGCTCTTCATTTAACATTAAAAATAGCTTAATCTGTGTAAACTCCTTGATGTAGCCCGCACGGTGCTGTGTGGTCTCATCCCAATTTACTTTCCATTGTAATTGGTTATAACGCTTTACCCTGAAAGCATATAACTCATCCATCTGTGTAGGACTTCTTTATGTTCCTTGAAAGCATATTTTTTTCTCTTCTAGGCTCTTCTGCGTGTAGTTTCTTCTGCCTGGAAAGGTCTTCCCATCTCTTTCCCTCTTCTCAGGTTTTCATTCTGATAAACACTGTTCAGCCTCGGATCTCATGAGAGCTCCTCTTTCTGTGGTGCCCAGGGTGAAGGTTATCTTTGGGGGATCCTACAAGCCCTTGCACTTACTCTGCTAAACCGTTTATTCCCCACTGTCAACACGCATGTTTTGCCAAATGAGGAACTGTGACTTTTGAGGACACTTAGAGATTAAGGATCAGAAGATCTTGCATCATTTGGGATACGCCAGCAGATCTCTAAGACGTAGTTTTCTTCGTTTATACAATATTGTGAGTTTCTGTTCCTGCATTATCAGGAGGTGCTCACTCACTCGCCTGTGCTTTGGGGATCAATGTCCAAGTGTGATATTTAACGTACCCCTTTGTGTCTGACATTAAGACATGAGAAGGGGCACAGTGCCATGGTTATGAGTGTGGACTCTGGAGCCAGGCTGTGTTGATTCAGATCCCAGCACTGCTGCTTGGGCAAGCTGCCTGTTTTCCCTACCTGTGAAATGGAGGTTGTAATAGAACCTTCTTAATAAGTTAGTTAGGAGGACAAAATGAGTCAGTACATAGGATTTAATTAGTATTACTGATTTATTTTTTCTGTTCAATGATATCCTTAAGGTTTTATTATATTTCTTCCTTTGCAATTATATGTATTAAGTTCCTCCTCAAATAATTCCCCAATATCATAGCCTAAAAATTAAGCAAATATTTTTCATTCACCTGTAATGGTCTTTCCTTCCTCTCCTTACAACACACTTTGTGTTATTCTTGCCAAGAGTTCTGGGAGACAGTACAGCACTGGGCTGGTTATTAGCATTAGCATAATGAATTTCAGAAAACATGAAGCAGCTTCTTGTTCTCCTATTTCCTCTCAGAAATGAGCTTTTTCATGTACATTGGCAATTTCATTCTTCAAATAAGTGCTCTCTCCCCCATATCCAAGATAACTTTTCAAATTAATATAATGATTTGTTCCATTCTAAGGGGTAATTGTCTGTAATGTTTTATTTTTAGAGTAATATTCAGTAATTTTCAGAAGCTGGAGCTTGTCATAAAATCATTGAAATATAAGTAATATTATAACTACACCAGGAGAGTGGCTCAGTTCATTCCAGCCCTGCTTGAGAAGTGAGTTTATCATCCAGGTTGCTAGTGTACATACATGGTGAGGATAAATATGTTGAGAATGTTTGAGATTTGGGGTGGGGAGGGAATAATGAGAGAAAATACGTAAGAAAAACTTACTAAGAAATGTGATTCCAACAAATAGGACATATTTCCACTGTTAAAGGAAGGAAGAAAATTACTTAACATTCCTGGAACTTATCTGGGCCAATGAACCCAACCTTCCCATGAATGAGAAAAGGTTTCATGTCATTGACAATCATCATCAAATCTGTTGCTCTCTCTCTCTCTCTTAGATGTTATTTATTTGTTTTAGAGAGAGGAGAAGCGACAGAAGGAGAGAGAGGAGAGAAGCATTTATGTGCAAGAGAAACGTCAGTTATTTGCCTCTCTCCCGCCTCCCTCCGGGGACCTGGCCTGCAACCTAACTGAAGCTGCAACCTTTCAGTTTGCAGGACGATGCCCAACCCACTGAGCCACACCTGTCAGGGCTGTTTTCATCTCTCTTTTTGAGTGCACGTCGGGTAAAAATTATGCCTTCTATTTCTAATATGCTGGAGGTACCGAGCCAGAAGGAGTGTGGCACTTCACCGTGACAAAAAGGTGGCCACGAGGGCCCGTGCACCTGGAGTAGGTGGAAGTGTAGGGCACAAGATGCGACTGGTGAGCAGGGACAGGTCTCGGAAGACCTTCTAAACCATGGTCAGGATTTGGGATTGTATTCTAAGGGAGATGTGAAGTCGCTGAACAGTTTAGGCTGAGGGGTGGAAATGGTTTATTTGTAGAAGCTCATTACCACTATAGAGTAGGAAATGGATTGCGGTCAGCCAACGATGAGTGGATTAGAGACCACTTGGAAAGTGATGTGATGATCCAACACGTGAGGGTCTGCTTGTCGCTGCTGGGTCAGGAGAGGAGAGAGAGGGGTGTGGCCCACAGCTGTTGGAGAACCCGCCCTCATGTGGAAGGTGTCGCAGGTGAGGTCGCTGGCGTCAGGATTGTTTGCTTCTTGGTAAGATAGTTGTTCACGTGAAAGGGCTTAGATTTATCCTTTACAACATGTACCATGTGGGTATACCTGAGTGCGTGCACATGGGCTGGACAGGTCAAGTGTGTAGTTTTGCCTTAAGTTTAGTAAGATAAAACTGGATGCTAGACGTGGAATTTTCTTTTAAGCTTTCCTATGTGATTATGAATGAGTTCAAGCATGTTCCCACTTGTTTTCCTTTCTAATCAACCATTTTCTTCTCTTAGAAAATTTTCAACTCAGAACTTTCAGTAAGTGAGATGTAAAATGAAACTAGACACTCTTGGATTTTTACCAAGCGGTTCATGTAAGTTCATGAGCATCACTTGGTGCCAGATGGCTAAGAACAATTATCGGGCCGTTCTTTCACCGTTAATGTTTTCAGAGAACTTTATGATAAGTGACTAATTTAGCTTCACATTCGTCTGGTAGGAAGGGGAAGGGGAAGATAATGGCCGGCCATCGAAGGCACATTTATGTAATTCATAGGGCTCTGTGGATTCTTCATCAGCATTAAGTAGAAACTTAGCTTGTGCTGTGTGGGAAGCAGACAGTTTGGCTTAGGATCAGCAAGCCTGTGTTTTCCCAGGACTGTACACCTAGGCTTAAGGAATTGTTTGTGTTTGTTTTGCACATTGAAAAGCAGGGTTCTAAACCTGTCATATATAGTCTTTCTGTTCAACAACCAAAGGTATTCGGCATCTCTCAGAAGCGTGAGAGACCGAGGCCAGGGGAGTCTGCAGAGCAGGGATCTGGTTCAAAGGTTTGGATGGCCCGTCTTTGCAGTGAAAGGACAGCTTCCCTCTCCTTGTCAAGGTGACAAGGCTGTTCCTTTCTCTAGCCAGGCACTCTGCCGGCCTGCAGTGCCTGCATACCTGTGTTGTTTTATAAACTCTCTGTAATCTGCCTCTTAATGGGGCTAAATATGTTTCTAATTTAATCTTTCTGGTTTATAATGTGATTTCGATGAAAGCTTATTTCCAATGCAGTGGCTTCACAATTACAGTGGAGTCTCAGTTTATGTACATTTAATTTATGTAAATTCAGCTGTATGTGCTTGGCAAATAAAGAGAGAACTACTTAAATGGGGAAGAGGATTCCACCCTGCATTCCATGCAATGAGCACCTGCCCCTGAGTAAGAGAAGAGGCTGGATTCTGCTTTTCTCTGTGTCCCAGCCCTTCAGACCTCTCACAGGGTGAAGACTTGGTCTAAATGAGAGATATTCTATGTTTAAAAATACTTTTTACACAACAAGGTCCCTCCGGTGAGTCTTCAGTTTTTTTTCTTTTGTGCTATTCCCTAGCAGTTCAATTCTTTGGTGTCCGGACTAGGAATGAGGAGGCAAACATTCATATTGTGTCAGAGGGTTGTGATTCCAGTTACAGATGAGAACCAAGATTCCCCTCCCTATTTCACATTTCAAGGGCCCAGCCTTGTTTCAGTAACATCACCTGGGAGAAAATGTAACTAATATTTTACAAACCAAGACCCAACACAACATCAGAGCGGTGCCGTGGCCACGGTCTCTGCTGCTCAGGAAGCAACTGTTCCAATGGTGTGTGTGACCTCCTCTGTGGCTGTGGAAGAAATGTGTCCTCTCCTATCTGGGTCCCTTCCCTCCTCTTGGCTGAGACGGAGCTGGGTCAGTGTTCACAGTTACATTCTCAGAAGGCTGAAGTCAGCCGTGGAGTTTGTACGGAGGCATTTCCAAGCTTCAGAACTACATTTAATCCGAAACAGAACCCAGGAAAGATTCCGTGTGCTTTTCAGCATGGCTGGGGAGCACCAACAAGCTCCATGGTCTGAGTTGGACTCCTGACATTTTCATGTTTTGTGATTTCAAGCAAATTACTTAAATGTCTCCGACCTTCAAGGTCCTCATGTGCAAATGCATGTAACGTATTGTAAAGCATCGCCAGCTGTGCCATACTGTGTGTAGGTATGTGAGGCACAACCTGCATAGCGGTATACGTGGTATACCCGTAATCACAGTTCTCCTTGAAATGTAATTCCTCAGGGCAATGCTTCTCCAGTTCTCAGCGGGACCCAACCCTGTGGGTGGAGTTAGATTTAACTCGCAGTTCACCTTTTCCCTCTGGCACGCTTTCAAAATCTCAATCACGATCCATTTTAGAGTTCCCAATTCCTTTATTTCCCTCTCCTATCTCCCGGTCCCACCCTCTCTGGATGCGCCTCTCTCGGGAATGTGTGGGTACATATGTGGACCAGTGCCTGTGAGCTGGATACTCAGGCATCATTTTCACAGCAGCCCAACCGCTTGAGAGGTGTGGGTCACACTCTGCCATCAGGGCGGCCACTAACAGATACCCCTTGAAAAGATGACATACTCCCCAGCGCAGTCAAGGCTGGCCGACGGACAAAGATGCCCCCGCCTGTGTGATGAGCACTCCGCTCCTGCAGGCACCGTGATTTGAGACGTACATGGTTCTTTCTTGACATTCTTTCCTTGGACAATATTTCTAGTATCCACTTTCTTAGTTCATTTTGCCATATAACTGCGTGAATCCCATTACAGTTTCCAGAGATTTCAAAACAAGCTGATTTGCAGAGCTGCATGCTCTATACCCTGCCATCCATGTGGCGTCTTATTACTTGACAGTGTGTTTGTGGGTTTGGTGAATATTTTTCATTTCTTTGCTGGAGGAGGGAGACAAACCAGGATCAGCTCAAGAGCTGTGTGTGGGGAACTAATTGAGAAAATGAGCATGTCTCCCAAGAAAACCAAGAACTGCAGAATTTTCTCTCTGGGTGAAGCGGAAAGTAGACTATTTATATTGGCACACCGTGTATCACCAGTTGGGTGAGTCCGCAACTTTGTAGTAGTTGGTCATATCTTCCCATGTCTGGCAGAAGTTAGGAAGTTGCAAAAGGCAAAGAAGTTCTGGAATGGTAGCTTCCTGTGGCTACAAGTAAAGTCCTTAATATTCCCTACCATATCCTCTCTCCTTAACAAACACATGGCAAATAGGTACTCAATGAACATTTGTTAGCAAATGCATTCTGAGCAAGTCTTTCGGTGACTCAGTGGATTGTTGAGTTTTCCCTGATGCATCTTAACATTTTATTAGGTGGTACTCTAACTACACATGAAAGGTGACATCTTTTTTGTTGCTACTACCAATTCTTAGTTAATATTAGTTTGAGAAAAAGGAAGATGCATTTAGATAGACTAGGGACTTGAATTCTCAAAGCAACACAATTTCTTTAATAACTCCATGTATTATTGTGCTGAATTACAGCATTGCTTGCTTTCAAAGTTGTGTTTCTTGGCTTTGGAATGCAGGAATAATTGTAGTCTGTGGCCTGACAATGATAATATGGGGGCCAAGATCATCCTCAAATTGCCGGGCTTCAGCAAGAGAATAAGGAATGAACCAGAAAACCTTAGTTTTTCATGTTACAAAGTTCTGCCATCTGCTTCCAGAATGTGGGGGCAATTGGGGTAACGATACTGGTCTGAGCCTGGCCATGGTCCAGAGAAAGTTGTCCGAAGTCACTGAGTGCTGCCATTCCACATGAGGCAAGACAGAGAAGATTCAGATTCTGGCAGGGGGTGAGATGCAGATGGATAAAATTACATCATGCCATGAAGAATGTGAGCCTGCAGGGATAGAAATAAACTCAGAGCAGCAAACCTTTGCTGAGTACTTACAGCATGCGTAGTAATGAGTGACTTCACCATGTTGCCTCGCCTCATTTTCATAAACATCCTAAAGGGACAGCTATTCCTGTCATCTCGCTTTTGTAGAGAAATCGGATACTTAGAGAGGTAGAGGGTGTTGGTCAGGGTGTCACAGTGGTGGGACCAGGGTGAGAGCACAGTGATTTATCCCCAAACCTCCGTCTTAAACATTGCACCCCGTTTCCTAACCAGTGTTTGGGGGCTCAGAATAAGGAAGCCTGTCTCACTGAACAGATCGCATTGAAACAAAGATTTAGAATAGGGAGGGAAAAAGAACATTCCAGGTAAAAGGAGCTGTGAGTGCCTCAGCCTCAGGTAGAGTTAGAGGCGTGTTAGAGGGACAGCCGGGTCAGCTTGGCTGGAGGAGAATAAATGAGGGGAGAGTGGAGGAGGCAAAGATAGCGGTAACGAGCTGCATTACCAGAGGTCTTCGGGGTCATTGTAATGACTTGGACTTTGATTCTGAGTGATAAGGAAGGTTTTGAGGGTCTAGTTGAGAGTGCCAGCCGTGGCCTGAGCATGCCTGCTGTTTAGCCCTGTAGCATCTAATGATGTAGGTCAGCAGTAACGGGGGAGGTAGGAGTGATCAGCTGCTGGATGTAGTCTGAAGGTCCTGCCAACAGAATTAGCTGATGTGGTTGAGGTTGTGGGGTGTGTATGAGACAGAGGGGTCAGGGCTGACTGGAAGGGTTTGGGCTGACCTGCAGGGTGAACAGAATTGCTATTGACTGAGAAGGAATAAACCTGGAAGACAAACCAAAGTAGCCAAGACAGAGTGGCCAGTGACAGGAAGCAAATTTGGTGTCTGAGAAGCCAAGTAAAGGACGTGTTTCAGGATGAAGAAGTTATGCACTGATCCTTTGGCTCCTTTTAGCATAGGCCACAGTGTTAAGCGCCATGTTTGTATTTACCAAAGATTTGCTCAAACTGCCACAGGGAATGAATCGTCACGGGGAAATCACTTTTCCTCTCCAATCTCTTCAGCTCCCTATAAGTTAAATGAGCAAATCTGGCTAGTTGTCTCTTAAAACATCTTCCAGGCTTGATTACTATGGTTCTTTCCTGATTTTGTATGATTCCTTGATTCCCAACAAGACTGAATCCATTCAGGTATTATGCATTTTTATGCCAATCAGATCTCATATGTCTTCTGTTTAGTCTCGTCAAACCAGCTAGTCTTGAATTGACTGTTATAGTTGTCATTTCGTTTATGTTTTCCTTTATTAATGTCTTCTTTTTTCCTGTGATTTTGTAGACGTGGAAGAAACCTCCATACTCTGGGATTAGGAAAGCTGGTAGTGGCCTGAGGAGAGTATCTCAACCCCAATGTTGCCCTGACTCCTGTTTAAGACTCAAGAAGATCAGAAACTGCTAAGGTAGGGACTTGTGGTTGTGATATGTTTTTTCTTTCTTTTTTTTTTTTTTTTAACACAAATACATTTAAAGACATTTATCATTTTCAATGACTTTTCTCCTTCTCATCGCCTTTTCTTTTCCTCTTTCGTTTCTCCCTTCCTCCTTTCAAGTGATGATAGATTGTTACTTTTGCCACCAGCTGGGGGGATATCGTGGGGTAAAGACTCAGTGAGAAACTGGGGGCTGCATTGTCTCAGTTATAACGAGGCGGCCAGAGGGCAGGAGGAGAAAGCAAGGGAAAGCAGTGTGTGTAGATATCTCTGATGTACAGGAAAGAGAAGCCGAAGTCATTGCCTCTGTGATAAGACTTCAGGTCCACAGGTAAGTAAAGAAGCGGTACTAGGTGATACACAACTAATTTCCATGTTTAATACCCACAGAAAACTTTGGCACAGCTTTGTATTATATCTTAAGGTCTTTGGGGTTGCTGCCTTTATATTTCTTCTGGACACAAACCCATGCTGGCAGACTCAAAGTTGGAGTCAAGAGGTCCCATCTTTTTTCTGGTTACAATGCCAAGTGTGTGTATTACACATATATATAATTAATATATATACATATAATTTGAATGGTGTCTAATTACTCTCTCATGCACGTGTGCTTGGAAGGAAGGGGCAGGGGCAGACTCATTCCCAGAGGTGTTAGACTATAAGTCTCTGTGCTCTACCACATGGAATAGGAGGATTGCATACGTTGCTGATTAAAAGCATCAAGGCCATCCGGTAACAGCCTGGAACCTCGTGGCATGTCCAAGAGAAACAGTATAATGCCTCTGTCAATTCTATGGATAAATCATTTGCTATTATTTTAATTTCCTTCAAGAAAAACCCTTCATAACCCAAAGGCTTCTGGGAACTGGAAGAACAATGCAACCAAGGTTCTGGGGCGGCTTCCTTCTCGTGGCGCACAGGCCTCCCCGATGTCATTACTTGTACAAGGCAGACGTCCACAGCTGATGAAAATCAAATTAGTTCAACCTCAAGCCTGCTTTCATTTTATGTCTGAATTTCTCGCTGCTGGAACAAGTGTGGTGTGTACTTCCAGCTGATCACAAGTAGACTTTTCTTTGAGGATGAAGCACATATATATACTTTCTATCTAAATTTTGTAAAATTTTCCAAAGTCCTTGCAGAAATTATTGAGCTCTGATATTCACATTGCCCGTAGCACCTCGGAAGGAGTGCTGAGAGGCGGGTGGAATGTGAGAGCAGTATTTGAGCCATTGCCTTCTTTCCCCTTTGTTCAGGGGAGTCTTTTTCTCTAAAGAAGATAAGTTATTTTCTATCTTTGAATCACAGTGCATCTGTAAAACAGTTTAAGTATAAATACTATTTATGAATTTCTTTTCCATTAACATGCTTCCAAAGGCTAAGTAGGTAATTTAACAATCAGAAAGAAGGAAACACACAGGGTACCTTTTTGAGTCCTTGCACAGGTATAAACATTGTACATAATAGATGGGTAGTTGCCATGCCATCCTCTGCCCACATCCTTGATCTTCAGGACAGGAAAGCTAAAAAGCTCTTCCCTGCTTGTCCTAAAAACCTAGAGAGGCTTAGGGGTTTGGGTTTGGGTTTGGGTTTTGATAACTGAGTTCTTTGCTTTGAGAGTGTTGATCTTTAATTCAGAATGCTGGCGTGCTGTCAGGAATATTCACCCAGATGCGAACTACTTAAAACAAATCCAGCAGAGAAAGTTTTAAAGGACCTGGCCCTAAAAATGTCCCTGGTTTAGAGACCAGTCAACCCTTTAGGGAAAAATAAGACTCCCTCTGGTTGTTGACAGGGGAACCAGGGCATGTTCACAACAGGGCTGGATTCAGCTGGAGTGCATAGAGGTGTGCGCGCATTGCTGCTCACAGGCCGAAACCCAATTTCCAGGAAGGAAGGAAGAAGGAAATGAGGCAGTGTTGGTCCATCAATCTGCCATGATGCTTCCCGGCTCCCATGCTCCAGTGCTCTGAGCAGGTTTTTCAGCTGTCTTTTCAAGTGAAGACAGTATAAATTAGTGGCTCTGGACTCAGACTCTACAAAAGCAAACAGCCTTCTTCGTGAACATTAGAAGAGCCATTTAATTTTTCAAAGCCAATGCTATTGGAAGTGTGGCTCATAAAACAAGCAGCAGCACTGAGCTTGTTAGGCATGCAAATGCTCAGGCCCTTCCCCAGACTTAGGAAGTCAGGACCTCTTGGGGGGAGGGGCAGGAATCCGTTTCTAAAACAGCTCTCCAGATAATTCATATGCCTTGGTAAAATTTGAACACCACTGTGAAACCTGTTCCTTGATCTCTGGTAAAGAAGGGTGTTTAAAAAGTATATATCATGTCGAAAAACCAGGAAGCTTTAAGAATATGATGATTGATACACTTAAGTGTGAGTAAGGTTTCTTCTAGTGGACAGATAAAGCACAAATCACAGAGGAAAAAAAAAAAATAAAGTGAACTCCATGAAAATTAAAAGCATCTAGTCATCAAAAAATAGGATATTGACTAGCAATAAACATAAGCAATGGTCTTTAATATAACTTGTCGTCAGGGAAACGCAGATTAAAAGCACAAAGAGGTACCACTGCACACCTATCGGAACGGCTAAAATTAAAAGGACTCCACATGCCAAAAGTTAAGAGGATACTGAGCAACCGGAACCCGCAGACAGCGCCGGCAGGACCGTGAAATACTCCAACTACTTTGAAAAATGATCTGGCAGTTCCCGATGAAGTTATACAACTGTCTCTGCTAAGATCCAGCTATCCCAGCCCTAGGTGTCTACCCAAGAGGACTGAGAAAATTTGTCTGCACACATGTACAGTAGCTTTATTTATACATATCCAGTGCCGAAAACAACCGAGATGCCCAGCTCAGGAAAATGGATGAGTTCTGACCCATTCGTAAAAGGGAACACTAGTCAGCAATAAAAACAATTCTTTTTATAAACATAATGTAGATGAATTTCAAAAACAGCGTGATGAGTAAAATAAGCCAGACACACACACACACACAAATGTTAAGATTTGTATTCATTTGCAGGATGGGGATGATTCTCATAACTACCTGATATACTTAAAGTGAGGATTACATAAAAAATATGCTTGTAAAATGCTAGTATGTACTGGTTGCTTATACTATCCTGTATAAATATTACACTGTTATTTTTGGTTTTAGAGACCGTATGAGTGATGATGCTCGTAAGCAAGAGAATGACATACCGTGTTGTATGCAGCCTGAGTCAGTGTGTATGCATGCATTCCCTTCAGCTGAGAGCAAAATGCTATAGTTTTCTTTAAAAAAAAAAAAAAAAAACTGTATCCATTTTATTATAAGAACTTTGAAACTCTGGAAGAAGTTGACCCCAGTGGCCAAAAAATAAAAAATAAAAATGCATTTAATTAATATGCAAGAAGTTGTGTTGAGGAAAAGCTGTCATTAAATGTAGATGTTACATTTTATCTGACCAGGGTTATCAAAAGGGAGGCTGAAACCATTTAGCACACTTAACAGATACCAACAAGGTTAATTGTCTTGGGAAGGGATGCTGAAGAGCTGAATTCCTTTACACACTTCTCCAATTTGTGATACTGTCTGTCATAGTAATTTCATGAGACTTGGGCATACGTTTTTATTTTAGCTATGCTTTTTTGAAGTCTCAGTTTCCATACTAAAACTGAAAAGCCAGAGAGATGGCAAAATATGTGCAAGCTCACAGTACTTTTTCTACAAAGTCCAAAGTAGTCTATTGCCGACCTGCTATAGAAGTAGAGAATCTCTACATACGTCCAAAACCTGTTACGAAAAGGAAGCTGCTTTTGAGAACAGTTTTTGTCACTGTTTTTGGTTGTCCCCACCAAGTGTGAGAAGGTGGGTGGCTCAGGATAAGAGCCTTCAGATACTGCCAGAGGGGTGTGAACATGTGTGCGTGCAAATGGGTTATTTCCCACTGTGGGGTCTTTCTCATCAGTAACGTCTTGTGCTGGTTTTATGCAAGTACTAGTGTTTGTGTGGATAGCCTTGGGACGTCTCTTGCTTCCTCTGGACGTGGAAATGATGGTTTTTTTATTTTTTGTGCCTCTCAGCATGTCAGCAGAACAGTGGTCAACTTATCAAGTCTTATGACAGTCCTTCTCCTATGGCTTTCTTCAGCCTTCACTGAATTTCCTCTGAAATTCATCGTGCATTGAAATTTCATCTCAGATAATAAATATCTTAGTGTCAGACGTGGAAGCATCAGCAGAACCGCTTTCTTGTGAAAGGAGAAGCATCCTGTTGGGAAATCCAGAGGGTAGCTTTCCACAGCTGGCTTGTTTGTTTCTTTGTTCAGCCAAAATACACTGAGCACCTGTCCTGCGCTAGGGGTTGGGCCAAGCCTGCTGCTTGACATCTGTTGACTCTTGGGTTTCAATTTCCTGGTATATAAAATAGGGGTTTGGATCACGGAGACCTCGCGATGCAACAACACTCTCTAGATGCCTAGAGACCATGATCTGTAAGTATCGATTAGAATACAAAATACGAAGGTCCAGTTTGAGCTAAAGAAATAAAATTTCTATATGGCTTCTTTTTCAATTTTAATATTTACTCTATACCATGAGATGGTAGAATATCATTCATTCAGAAAGTCTCATTTGGACTATAGTCCGATTTTCCCCACCATGTAGTCTAGAGGTCGTCTTCTTTTTTTCTTCTCCCTCTAATAGTGGCTCTTATGAGGCTATTTCATTTTATAGGCCAGGAAACTGAGGAAGAGAAAGGTTAACTAACTTTCTTAAAACCACCTGGTAGAAAAAGAAACTCTGATTTGGGGATTGGGCCCTTAAAATAGATACCAAGGGCCCAGCTGTATTCACAGAGTTGTTCACCCTGTGCCTCTCAGCATTCCTACTAAAGGACGGCTGCCACAATGTCCTTTGATTCTGCTTCTGAATGTGGTAGCACCTCTTCACCTTTATATTTTGTTTCTAATTCAAATAGCTACCATTTCAAGAATAGTCTCCTTTTGATAGTAACTGGAGAAAAGATTTGTGGTTCTCCCCTTGAGCACTGTGTTTTGCTGTCTCTTTGTTTACACAAGCCGAGTTTTACCCAGTGCCTCTGCGACTAACAAAATCTGAGTTGTTGTGTTCAAAACCTTGTACACATTTAGCTCTTATTTGCCAGGTGCGTGTACACACACACACACACACACACACACACACACACACACACACACACACACCGTTGTTGATGATAATGCAACATGGCCATTTTAACTTTTCCTGAAATTTGACATAGATTGCTTTTTTAACTAGTCAGGTATAACATAGGTTAAAAATCTGTACACTGTGAATTTACATCTATAAATGATGTAAGACTTTCTCTTCCACTTTCCCTGTGTGTGTGTGGGGGGGGGGGGGTTGGAGGGCGGGTAATACTCTCAAATGGTCACACCAGAATTTTCCTCCTCTTTAGCCTAGATTGCAGAGTTGATCTATTCCTGTGCCATATATTTTGGGAAGTTTTGTGAGCATTAAATGGGAATAAATATGAAAACACTTTGAAAACTCTTAACTCCCCATTGCTTAAAGAATTGTCCAAACGCCTTACTGTATAATACACAACATCCCAGCATGTCAGCAGCCTGTAAGGCAAATGTTATGAACTTCGATGGTGAAAGTGGGCATGTTAGGTTCGGCAGAGTGAGAGAGAAAAGACAGCAGAACAGGCAATGAGTTTATGAGATTTATCTGGCCAGCTGCAAACAGGTGGGCTGAGACCAAAGTGGTGTCAGCCCCGAGTAGCAGCAAGGTGGGGATTTTCAAGGGCTGCGGGAGTTGGTGGGACCTTCTGCAGATGGTTCTAGGGGAGTTGGTGGGACTCTCTGCAGATGGTCCAATGGGAGAGTTGGTTCTGAGACAAGAGAAGTTACTGAATTCTTGTCAGCAGACAAAGATATCTTTGAAGGACACAGGTCATCACTGGCGTCAGAAGTTACTGTGGGAACAGCAGATTTATTGAAGGCTTTCTAAAATTAGACCTGAATTCCTGGAACCCAGGGTTTATGCCTAAGAGGGCAGACAGGTAATAGCAGATACAGAGTTAAGAGAAAGCTGAAAGAATGATGGAGGCCTGAACATCTTTAAGAAAATCGGAAGATGATATTTCCCCCCTGAGGTTAATGACATAGACAAAGTTGGAGATATATAACTTATCGTTACAAATATAACTGCAGAAGAATTAAATGAAGTTGAAAAAGAGAGGAGTAAGCTACATCCTTATTCAGAGAGAGTTCATAAATATCATGAAAAGGTAAATTATGAGAGTAATATAAGTCTAAAAAGGAGAATTAGTGAGATTACCTCTAGAGAATTAAACGCAGAGGCAGTTAAACAGGATTGGTTGCTTCTGGGAAGCCCAGGTGGGGAGCATGATGAGGAAGGGAACAATAGTTTTATTATTTTTTGCTCTATACTTGGGTTCTTTTAAGGAAAACATTTAAAAGAAGGTATCTGCCCTGACTTCCAGTTTGGTGCCTACTGATCCTGAAAGACTCACTTTGTCAAAGTATAATGTTCCAAGTATAAACATGACTCTTTTTCAAATACGTGAGGAGTGTATGTCAAAGGTTTTTTCCCAACTCATTCACGAATGAGAATAATAGATAGAAAAGCTGAATCAAAGAACATTTAAGGGAACAGAATATCTGTAGACCACCATGAAAGGTGTTTGGAAATGAATTTGAATTAGAGACAAAAGCAAGTAGTCCTCCAGAGAAATCAGATTGTAACTTTGAGATGATCTTTCTACAGGCCTTACGTCTTAGCAAGTACCTTCTCAAAGTCAACTCTGATGAAATAGAAAACAGCCAAGTCAAACACTGGTGAATTCTCCTGGAGGGGTAAGTGATCCTTCAGTGAGCTTGGTTATCAATGTGCAGGTTTATCTTTGTACACATTTCATTCTCTCAGTTGCCAAGTTTTGGATAGCCTCTGTTTCTTAAGAAAAGTTCATATATTGTCTCATGAAAGTTTCCCATATCCTGTCGACATGATTTTCTCTCTCCTTGTCTGTATTTCCATAGGTACATCTATTGCAGCAATAACAACAGTTTTAAATACTGTCATTTGTTTGTTAATTGCTCTTTTTAAATCGTTAATTGCTTGCCTTACTTCCCCGCTAGAAAGAGAGCTTTCTGTGCGCAGGCCTGTTACATAGTAAATTCTCAAGGTGTTTGTTGAATTAATGATTTAACTTCCAAAAGTTATGGGTGGTTTTTATAATGCAGGGACAGGAAATCAGAGATGAGGATGCAGGAGAAGGACCGGTAAGTAGACAGCTAGAGTGGAAAAACTTAACTCTGCAAAATCTATTGGCATGGCAATCTGCAAGTTGTCCAATAAATAGCTGGGTGAAATTCTACTGTGTATTAATGCTGCTACCTCTAGATGTTAAAGGAACTAGAATTCACATAGAGGTGCTGCCAGGTTGAATGATTTATGGAAACATCATCTCTCAGGTCTTTTGTAAATCTCTCTTCTTAATGCCAAACGTACTTCTGAATGAAGCAAAAGGGAAGATTTCAGGGGGAAAATGCCCTCCTATTTATTTCATACCTGGGGCTAGGAAGTGGTGTCACTTATATTTTGTTAAACCCCATAATCATAAACATTTTTTCTATCCCCTACACTGCTTCAAAAGTCTAAAACGTTCTGACCAATCAGGAGAAGTTTAGTGGTCCTGACAGCTGTTTGACATCTATATTTTTATCTTTCTTACGAGTATATTTCTCCCCCCATCCACCCACCCAAATCAAAGGTCTTTATTTGAAGCAGTTTAAAATAGACTCCACTTAATGTAACTGGAGCATAGTCTTTCAGGTTAAACTTAGAGTACACACTGATAAACACACTGAGTCATTTTTGGGCCGTTACTGCTCAGATGCTTCCAGGTGATCTCAAGATGCTGGAGTCTCAGACAGGTCCCCGGCTGTCCTTTCCCAGCCTGGGGCAGCCCCGCTGATGGACTGCTCACCAATTTAGTCCTTGAAGCACAGGCCCTTGAACTCCTCCCCATCGTGAGTTTGACCACTAAACGTTTCTGCCCTGGAAGTCAAGCAGTACATTGTCTATAGGGACTGCGAAGGGGCCAGCAATATGGTGGCATGACAGGGCAGGGACCTTGAGGCAGGGGAGGACCAAGGTCCTGCCTGGAAGAGGCTAATCACTACTCAGCTCTGGCTGGTCGTCTTTGGATACTGAAGCGAGCCTACGGTTTTCGAGGCTGTCTTGGATGAGAGGCTGGAAAGGCAGGTTTTTCCATGCAGCCTCCTGACTTTCAGAATGGCTTGTGGACCAAATGAGAGGTATCGGCAGGCTCCACTCACATGGGAACCAGTTTGCCACCCAAGCCTGGGCCTTGAAGTCACAAGCCATATTTACAGCTTCCTAATTGGTCTCCCTGCAACCATCCCTGTTCTCTCGTCAGTTCGCACTGCAGCTAGGACGAGCTTTTTAAAATGCAGAACTAATCACGTTTTTCTCCGTGTAAAACCCTTCAGCAGCTTCCTGTTGGAGCTCAAGGCCAAAAGCTTTATTCTGGTTATGAGGCTCTTCTGGTGTTCAGGGCTGTACGTCTGCCCCCACACTTCCCCTCATTCTTTCTGCGCCCTCTTTCGGTGACACCTTCGGGGCCCCTAACCCACAACAGGAGCATCTCCAGCCTCTCCCAGTGCTTTTCAACCCCCAAGACCCCATACTTGTTCTTCATTTAGGGACCTTTTGTGTGCCCTTCAAGGTTCAGCTGTGCAGCTGTGCTAGAGGAAGACTTCACTAACCCTCTCAGCTCCACTGGCCTGGTTTCATCTTATTTATATGTAACCCATGTTCCTCAAACCCTATGTTAGAATCATAATTTTCTATTGGATTATAATTTTCCTTAATGGATAGTACAATGTCCGTCTCTTCTGTTTGTTCTCCCATACAGTGCGTGGTGGGTTCCTTTTTCATTGTTGTTGGTTTTTGGTTTGTTTTCTGCCCTGTAGAAGCTTTTCAGTTTTATGGAGACCCTTTGTTTATTTTTCCTTTTATCCCCTTGCCCTAGGAAATGTTATCAGCAAAAACATTGCCACGAGAGATGCCTGAGATTGTACTAAGTTTCCTTCTTGGATTTTTATGGTTTCATAACTTAAATTTAAGTCTTTAATCATTTTGAATTTATTCCTGTGTATGGTGTAAGTTGGTGGCCTAGTTTCTTTTTGTTTGTTTGTTCGTTTGTGCCTATTCAATTTTCCCCACACCATTTGTTGAAGAGACTGTCTTTACTCCGTTATATGCGCTTGCCTCCTTTGTCAAACAGTAATTGACCATGTTGGCATGGGCTGGTTTCTGGGCTCTCTTTTCTGTTCTCTCTTTTCTGTTCTCTTGATCTATATACCTGTTGTTATGCCAGTAACATGCTGTTTTGTTTACTGTGGCCTTATAGTATAGTTTGATATCAAGTATTGTGAATGATGCTTGGCTTGTTGGATCGTTTATCTTCAGCACCTGTACAGTGTCACGTGCATAGCATAGAGCTTAATAAATATGCATTGATTTGACACCTTGCCTGTGGTATGCGTGGAATACGGTGAGGGCAGAGGATTGCAGAGGGGTGAAACGGTGGCTTCCCCGCAGTGATCTTTAGACTGGTGTTTGCTCTCTCTCAGTCTGCCAAAATCCCAGAATTTGAGGGGAACCAGTTTCATGTAGTGATTTTGCCTTTTCTATTAACGAACTTGTTTTGCATTCTGAAAAATGGGTCATTAATTATTTTCTGTTGTTTCCTGAAGAGCACTCACTGGTCTTTTAGACTTTTTGTGTGTGTATGTAACATAGTGAAGAATTGAAAAAGCTCTCAAAAACACAAATACGTCATCTAATTTCATGTAGCCTAGTGGTTGAAACCTCTGTACCTCAAAGGCTCTTAACAGGAATAGAAAAATATGATGCCTTCAGTAGGTAAACAATTTTTGAAAATAAAAACATAAAACATTTCATTACTGTGCACTTAAACTAAGAACAGAGAAGAACATAAATGACCGAGTAACACAATAATATAAATCTAGATAAACTGAGGGCAGTCAGTGGGGATAGATGCTAAAAGAGAAAGAAAGGGACCCAGAGAAGCTGAGAGATAGGTACAAGAATTCCTACTTTCTTCTCTATTTTATTTCTTTCCTCCCATGAGTGACAGAGAAGATGAAGAGTGAAGTCCTGACAACTTCAAATATTGTTTACTGAGAGCATCATGGGATAGAGGTGAACTAAAGAGAAGATAGCTTAGATACATGTGATAGTTCCTTGTTACGATTGTACACATGAATCATTTAAATCATAATAAGTAGCCACTGGTCATGGAGGCTATCAGACTCTTGAAATGGACATGACAAGTCCAAGTGAAAATGAGCTCTAAGTGTGAAATACACATAAGATTTTTAAGACTTAGTTTTTTATATATTATACACACATAAAATATCTCTAATCTTAACAGCTATATCAAGATATAATTCAGTTGTACAATTCACCTGTTTCTGTTAAATATTGATTATATTTTGAAATGGTAATATTTTTGATATATCAGGTTAAAATATGTTTTTAAAACAAGTTTCACTTTTTATTATTATAGTTTAATGTGGCTGCCTGAACATTTAAGGTAAAATATGTGTCTCCTATTATATTTCTACTGGACAGCGTTGACTTAGATAATGGCTTCCAAGTATATGATTTGTTGCTGAAAATGCAATCAAAACCCCCTTCGGCCAGTTGATACATGTCCTTTTCAAAGTCGGGAATTCTGTAGCTCTGCTTCTCTTCTTCTGCTAGTCACCACAAATATGTCAGGGCATAGCTCCCTCTGAGAGCGAAAATGATCTTGGTGAGTTTTGAGTAGCAAAAGTGCAGAAGGAAAATAGTATCATCTCTCCTTTCCAGGGATGAGGAGTCTCATTTGGTATAAACAGCAAGTCAACTATTTATGTCAGTTAATTATCCCTAGGTGATCATAGCTAAGTGGGTGTATTGTCTTGTTCAGATGTTTCAAACCATGTCCTGGTAGCCCTTGCTGGACTCTAGGAACTGACATTTTTTATTCCTGCCCCACTAGTAATATATAAATACCTTATCAAAGGAATGGATACAGTGAAGTGAGTCAAAAATTACTATTTTTCTTTTCTGGCAAAATCAGGACTTCAGTTCCCTTATCGCCTAGCCTGTGGATGCGAATCAAAGCCATGATTGACATAGCTCTTTTAAAACTCATTTACATTTTCTTTTACTGTCCCTGCAAAGGAAAGTAATTACAAATTCAGTCTTCAAGCAAGTAAGTAAACACCACTGCCATTCTTTAATGATCTGAACTCTCCCAAAATTCTGCTCCTTATGGGTCTGGATTTTTTATTTCCTTATGCTTGGTGGGATCTTTGCATTGAATCAACCGAGGGTAGATTAGAGAGTGACCTTGACCTTGTCTTAGCTGGTATTTTCAGGGACACCTCAAAGGAGAGGTGTTTGTGCATCTGGACGTCCAGGCTCCACCCACAACCAAGGAAACATATTTCTGAGCTAAGTCCCATGTGTCAGCATTTTCTCAGCTCCTTGGAGTGATTCCAATGTACTACAGCCAAGCTGGGGAAACACCGCTTTTCAGATTATCTAGCCTCATCGTTTCAAACACTTGGGAAGCGGCAAAACATTTTTTCCGCATGGAATGTTACGTGGAACTTCAGTAAAAGCTGTTCTGCTCTGTAAAGCAAGGCTGGGTCTGAAGACCACCCACTTGGCCTGCCCCCCGGTCCCTACCCCTGAGTGGTCCCTGTGTGGCTTCCCTGAAACCGAATACCAACTGAAAGCCCCTGCCCTAATCTGAAGTTCTCACTGCCAGGCTTGGACCTGCTCATTGACCTGCCCAAGGACACTTTCTTTTCCTTCTCCCTTCATTCTCCCTCTTCCACCTTCACACTCACTCTCTTTCCTCTGAGGATTGCAGCTAGTTTAGGTGCAGGAACATCTTGAGTTGGAGTAGTGACATTGCCTCTCCACATCCTCTTTCTTCTTCACCTTAAATCCGCCCCTCTCCACAAAGCCCTTGGAGGCAGTGAGAAACACCAAACTGCCTACGCACCAAGTATTGCTGGGGGACTGAATAAGTATTGTCTGACAAATAAATATATGCTGCTGTTTTTCATATGCATGCAGATGCCACTGTGATTAATGGAAAATAAATTCAATTCAAAGTGATGATGTATACGTACCAGCTTTTTGTTTTTCTGCATTTTATCAATCAATAACAGCAACAGTAGCAGCTCTTACTGGGCATTTACTATGTACCAGATGCTGTATTTAGTGCTTTATGTGACTATTATATTCAAGTGTCATAAGAACTCTTTAAGAGGCAAGGATTATTAATTATCTCCATGTGAGAGACAGAGAAGCAAAAATGTTAAGTAACTGGGTCATTTTTATATAACTAAGGCTATTCTTACTCTAAAACTTTGCCCTTAACCCCTCCACCTGGCTGCCTCTCAACAGAAAACTGATAGAAATACAGGTATCACCCGCATAACACGGTACTTCTGTAACATGGCTTCACTCTAACACAGTTAGAGGACTGGGGAAAGCCCCCATATAACATGGCACTTTTATAACACGGTTTTGCTCTAACACGATATGACTGTAGACGACGTCCAAGAATTGCTGAAAGAAGAAGAAACTGATGAAGCAGTGTTGGTGGAAATGACATCTGGAATGTGCCAAGATAACTCAGGGGACGATAACACTGATGGAAACGAAGAAGTTAAACAGTTCGCTCTAAAAAGCATAAAGAAAGGCCTAGACTTAGCCGAATAGTTAGTCATATTTCTTAAATGAAGATCCCTGCACTGAAAGGAGCACAGAGTTTAAGAGAGAACTTCAAAGTGCTTAGTACCGTATAATGAAATTTATAAAGATCCCTCAGCTAAAAGCAAGCAATCTAAAATAACAGATGTTTTGCAAAAAGTAGAGCATAGAAATCAAGATAATGCTGAAGGAAGTTCAGAGGATGAGTATCTTGTCAAAGAGAAAATGCATTCAGTTAATGGAGCTCAGTAGTGATGACGAAGAAAACATGACTTAATTCATATTAATATGTAATACTTTTGATGAAAATTGCTTTAATAAAGATATTCCTCTTAATTTTAAAAATATAATAGTATGTTTTTTAAACTTTCGGAACTGAACCCCCCTTTTTGTTCTAGTTCTTTGTTTCGTATAACACGGATTCACATAACGCGGCATTTGTTAGGACCCCAACAACCATGTTGCGTGGGGGTTACATGTGTTTTTTTCGACAATCACATTTTCTTTATTAAGGGATCATCTTTTCAAGAGGGCCGAACATGACTGCTCTGCAACATGCCACTGCTCCTTAGTGCTGCTCCCACTTAACCAGTGACCTCAGGACAGGGCTCCGCCCTCCTGTGAATGAAGGGGTTACAAATCCAGTATCTACAGGGACGGGGTGGGGGGGGGTGGATCACTAATGAGTGAAATGGCTCAGTTTGCCTTTTAAGCATTTATGAAAGGTCTGTACCATCATCTTACATTTCTGAAACATGGCGATCTCCAATACCAGACTGTTCTCCTCTGACCCTTTTATTAGAAATGTAGCTACCAAAGCCCTTCTCTACTAGTTAAAAACAACAAAAGGAAGATTCCAAGAGCAAGGTGTTAAGTGGTCATAGTGTCCGCAACATAGTAAGGAAGGGTGAGGTCTGGGGTAGCGTGGAGTTTTACATGTTTCCTCTAAATGAGGCCTCCAGTAATTCAGCTCCAAAAGACTGTGGCTGGTCCTGTGTTTCTAGACTTTTAGTGTTTTCCAGGAGAATCTATAAAATTGAATTTTCATGTGAAATATTTCAGTTTTTCCAAGTTGACTTAAAGGATAGAGAAACACTGCAGAGGCCAAACAAATTACGTTTTCAGTCTAGTTCTGACATGGGGCCTCTGGGTCACAACCTTTGGAAGAAACAAACAAAAATAAAATTGTGGGAAGCAGGACAGACCTTAGTAACGTTGTGAGCTAGGTCTCGAGCCAAAAGCACACAGGTTTGACTTGTGCATAATTTCTGTAATTCCCAGTGTGTTGGCTTGTTGGCTGCTCTGTGTCGATGACAACAGTTAGCTGACGGAGCCAAGTGGCTCTAGTCCCTCTTTGCAAACTGACTTGTGCCCTCCGGCCATAGACCAGGGGAGCTGAGGTAGCAGTGGGCTTCCTGCCAAGGCCATTTCTCACTACCTTTAACGGGGTGAGCACTTCAGTGCGCAGGGAGAACTGTGCCGCGGAGACAGCACACCTCCCAGATTAGAGGAAACAGGGTGTTATGGATAATGTTTTTGCTTCGTGTGGTGGGAAAGCCTTCCAAGGAACTATCAAAAAAATCAGTTGGCCTGCCAAAATTCTGCCTCAATGGCCAAATGTGACCTGATCATTTCTACATTTTCCAGGATATTTCCTCTTCCTAGCTATTTCAAGTGACTTTTAGCACTGACTTTAGCAGACTCCAGAAGAGATCTTAAAGTTACTTGTAATGCAACTCTTTTGCAAGACAGGAGAGAAGATTTGCAAAGGGCACTGTGTGAAGTTAGCCAGACTAGAACTGAGTCTTGCTTGTTCGTAGTTCATTTTCTAGCGATTCCCAAATCTGGCTGCACAACAGAATATCGTGAATAACATTAAAACCCAGCTGTGCAGCTCACCCCAGACCTACTTAATTAGATTCCAGGGGTGAGGATAAGGAATGTGCAATCTTTCAGGGCCCTGGATCACTCCAAGGTAATCTTTCCGTGGAAGTCATTGACTTCTACTTGTGACTCCACACCCAGGGGTCAGCATTGAATTCTAGTGTAGGCATTCTTGAGAAAACTCCTGACATTCACATTTCTCTGTAATACTTGATTCTAAGGCATAATGGTTTCCTTTGGCCTTCTGAGACAAACTCAAGAAAGTAGAATTTGTTATACACTGTGTAGATGTGGTTTGTTGTCATGGCTCCCTGGTGCTTGACAAATTTTAGTTAAAGCATGCTCAAGGATTCATTGTGTTTGAGATTCCAAATGTTTATGTGAGCAATATTCCCAGGATCTCTCTCAAAGGCAAGAAGAAAAGGAAATATCCAAACTTACTGGAAAGCTGGTGTTTGATAAGAAGCTTAACTGAAGCCACTGAGATATTTAGTGTTTTCTCTGGCCACGAATGAATGGCTGTGATCAACACAGTGTAGAGGAGAAAAAATTCTCCCTTCTTCCCTTCTTGGTTCTTGGGCTTGCCTAATAATGAAATTAGCATGAAATAGATTAATAGAAAAACTAGTCTGATTTCATGCATATGGGAGTCTGTAAAAATATTAGAATCAAAAGTAGTGAGTGACCAAAGCAGGCAGATTTTATACCTTTTGTATCTTTTAGGCAGACTTATTAAATACGTGAACAATTGACAATACAAAGGGATTTGGGGTGGGAAATTAGTAAATAAATAAAAATGTTTGTTTATACAGCCTCCTCAGACCTAAATTCCCTCTCTCTGGTGATGAGGATGTCTCCCTGCCTCCTTGTACAGGAAGGGTACCTGTCACATGCAAGATATATGTTCTAATCTCAGGGGCACAAGGAGGTCAGAGTGTCCTTCTTGTACTGGCTCTTTCTTAGCTAATTTAATAGAAAATAATCAAAGTGGCTTATTGTGATGTGGCACATTCTGTTCCCCTTCAATAGTAATAATTAAATGGTATGATTTACTGAGTCCTATGTACTGTACCGGACTACATGCTTTTACAAATATTATCTCTCTTAGTCCCACGTGTACTCTGGGGTGTGAGTATTGTTTTCACCATTTTACAAACGAGAAGGCTAAGACTCAGATGATAAAATTCACCCTATGAAACGCAGTTTGGAGTAAGCAGAGCCAGGTGTCCAAATCCAAGGCCGGCCCCTCAGTCTTTTGCATAGGTCTAGTGGGTGACTGGCCACTCAGCTTCCTTTAAAAAGACCTTCAATTTCACCGGTTCAGAAACTGCATCTATCACTATTCCCTCACCTCCACTTGGCCCTGGACTCTAATAAAAGTATGAGAATGTAGTTTTTACTCAGGGGAAAACATTTTTCCACTCATTTTCTATCAGAAGGACAAACTGCTGCCTATAGTGTATAAACAGGAGGCTCTCTTCACTCTGGCCGTCTTCTCTTGTGGGAGCAAAGCTTTACGCTGCAGCTTTGTTTCACTAGCATATTCCTGACTCTGATAATTCATGCAGCAACACGATGATTTTGAAAATGGGACTTTTAATTAAGGTCCTGAAAGGAACTGAATTAGTATTGCCTCAGTATGACAGCGAAGTGCTTTGACTCAGTTCTTTGCTTGTGGAAGTTCCTGTTTGATGCAAATGTCCACTTTACAGTTTGTTGAGCATCTGAATTTGGGGATTTTAAAATAATGTAAAGTCAAAGCATTAACTTCTGAATTTATATTCAGATTTTGAAATGATGTTCGTCACCAAAATTAATATTCTTCGAGAAGCAGAGAATCTCAAGTTGGTGATTCAAATGAATAGAAACCTGAGGTGTTATTTCTGCATCATGGTGTCAGTTTGACCACTAAACCAAAAGAAATCTTGTCATTATTTGTGAAGGTTAGCATTCTGTTATCTGAGTGCTCCAGGTATTTTTCTTTGGGCACTTCATTATTTCTAGAACCTCTGAGTTGACTTCAGTTGACTATACATTGGGGACTAGAGCTTCAGATACCAAAGCTATTGTGCTTGACTGAGCTACACCCTGGCCCGCCATTTCCACATCTTTAGAATAAAGGTGTTGCATTTTATTAGATAGTCTCTGACAATATTCCTTCCTCTATCCATCCATGAATCCTCACCGTTTGACATCCCCCATTTGGGTTTTTTTTTCCCCTGTAGAGTCAATTGGCCAGAGAAAGAAGGTTCCCTTATTTTTTTGTATTGCAGATCAGGACACAGCTGGAAGCTACAACTGCTTCCAGATCTGAAGGGACACGGGGAGGGAGCCAGAGGAATTAGTAACCTAACCCCCTCTCGTCCAGCTCCCTGATATCCTGCCAGTGGCCCATATTAACTAAACCTATCCAGCAGTGTTGGGGACCAGGGAGCACATGTAAGAAGCCCATGGAGACTAGCTCCCAGGGCACTGGGCCCAGTAGAGAAGGCAAGAGTCCATCTGCAAGGGCAAGTAGAATTCATTATTTGATGTGCTCAATCGTTTATGAATTTATTTAGCAGACACTTTATTTAGCAGATACTTTGTGGAGGGGATTGCACGAACCTAGACTTAGAACATTTTCAAAATCACACAGCATAGAACGATGGAAAGAACTCAAGTTGACATCTCCTAGCTCTGGCTGCAAAGTTCAATCTGTGCTGCAACAACTGTCATTGAACTTTAGGTCATCTTTATTAAATGTGTGGATATGAGGGATGCACTAACGAGTCTTCAACGTGGAGTACTCTCATTAGGGTTTCAGGAAGCAGCATGCTGTCTTAGAAAGGGAGTGGCAGTTGGAGGTTCCATCCCAGTTCTGCAATTTTTATTAGCTCCTGCGACAAGCACTCTGAGCCTCTTTTCCACCATCATTGAATGGCACTGTCCTGTCCTGTTTCACAGCTTATTTGGAAGATCAAATAAAATCATCAAAGAGCCATGGAAAATGTCATGTGCTTCGAAAATTTGCAGTTGTTAATCATCAGAATACAATCATAAGTGAATAATAAAAAAATTTGAATTCTCTGTTAAAGAATAAAATATAAATTTTTTGATGCTTGAAATATCTATTCAGTACTTGAATTATTTAAGCTTTAAATTTTAAAGAGATGATCAATTTTTAATGATCAATTCTTTGAGATTAGATTTCAAGCAAAAAAAAAAACAAAACAAAACTAGCTACAAAAAATTAGAATTCCCACCACTATGCACACTTTTGTTAATAACAGATGAAATAACCATTGAAAAAATAAAATTTATAAAATATATAAAGAGTATAGACAGGAAAGTAGAAGTCACTAATAATTTCCAAACTTCAGAAACAATGACTCTGTGTTTAAGTATGTACAGAAATGTTGTTCTTAAAAAAATGGAAATCCATTGTTGTAACATTCTTGTATATGCTGTAAACAAATTTTCTGTATCATTAAATATTTAAACACTTGTAATGGTTATATGAGAATAACTTAATTTCACTAATTAGTTTTATATTGCTAAATATTTAAAGTTTGAGAAGTGTTTTTGATTACCAAGAAAAGGTGACTTTTTTTTCTTAATTATCGTGGAAGACTGGAGTTTGGGAGACAATAGGAAGTTGTATATTTTTTTTTATTTTTGACAAAGAAGTGACTGCTTCATCAGATTAATCTTTAGTAAATATGTGAATCAGTGTGATTCATTGCATTAAATCAGTTTACACAGTTTGAAATCTTTAAGTCAAATTTTTCACCATTGCTTCAAAATATGGTAGAATCATTACATAATGAATAAAACTACCTCAAAAAAGGAAATGTATCAGGATCGCAAATAAGTTAAAATTTAGCAAAATTATAATATGAAATGAGAAGATAATGAAATCTACTTTTTAAAGTGTTGTATCAATGTTTAGATAAAGGTCTGTCCCAGCATCCATCTTCTAAATACTAATTTGAAGTTCTTAAATAATTGATCTCTCTAGTTTTTTAGTTAAGAAAGCTCTACTTCTGATACTTATTTCTGTCAGCTTTTTAATGAACAATAAAGTAAAAATGTCACGGAATTACATTTTTAAAAAATTTTCTTTATAGTCTTAATGGTATTTGTGTAGTAATCATATAAATCAACAACCATAACAATTAAATCTCACTGTTGTTGCCTTCAGGTCATACAAGAAGCTGTATCTTAACTACAGTAGTCCCTCTCTATATCACGGTCCACTTATTGTGGCCTCACTGTATCGTGGGATTTTTAAAAATATTATATTTAATTATTTATCGTGGGTTTTTTGCTATATCGTGGGATTTGCGGTACTGTATACGTATGTTGTTAAAGTTAACATAGATTTAAGAGTGTAGAATATGTTTAAGAACATAGGTAGTGTTTATAAAAGTGTGGAAAAGGTTAATAAGGGAGTGGGAAAGGTTAATAAGGGACTGGGAACGGTTTACAAGTGTGTGGGAAGGGTTTATAAAGCCTTAAAATATATATAAATACTAAAATAAATGTAAGGTTCCTACTTCGTGGATTTTCACCTGTCGCAGGGGGGTTTAGAACGTAATACTTGTGGTAAGTGAGGCAATACTGTATATGTATTTTCTTTAACTGTCCCTGGCTGGTTTGGCTCAGTGGATTGAGCGTCGGCCTGCGAGCTAAGTGTCGCTGGTTCGATCTTCCAGTCAGGGCACATCAGAGAAGGAAAACTCTGACCCCAAAAAACCTCCGCTGCCTTGCGGCATACCTCTTCAGGGGAAAGGCTAAGGGAGTAAACCCCGACAGAAAATCCGGAGCCGGAGTCCCTAAGGCGGTTTGACGTCGTAGTCAACACCGGCAACTCCTGCGGCGCACCTGAAGCCAAGCTGTATTGACTTTGTCTTTCCCTTGGATCCTTCAGCTGCGAAGAGAGGGGGGGTCTGCTGCATGGGCAACAGCAGACCCTCCATATCACCCTGCCCAGGCTCTGTAGCTTCAGCTTCACTGGAGAGGACACTCCAGCGTCATCGCAAGATGTCGATTCAACACGGGAGGAGACAGATACCGTGTCACTCCCGAGTCGGACTGCACAGCCATTCTCAGCGGTGCAGATAGACTCTTAAGAAGCTACACCATCGTCTCTCGAGACGGACGGCTGCCGACGGACGACGACTTTCTTTACATTTGCTAAGATGACGCATTTTACTTGAACATCCTCAGGGAGAAACATGAGAGCATTCTTAGTTTCATCATTTAGTGTTAAGTAGCAGGTATGCCCTTAGCCTCAGTTTACTAGCACTGAACTTGATTTAAGATGTTTATTGCTTTGCCTTGTCTCCACTTGTGCCCATCCTCATGTAACAGATACGATCTTACCATCAGGAGCCACCTCACTTGATATTTCCTAAATCTGTCCTTTCAGCTGTCTCACCTCTTGCCTCTTCCCTCAGTTTCTTCTCTGAGATCAAAGACCAGCAGATTTTTTCTTTACAGAGCCAGAGTGTAAATATCTTAGACTTTACGGATCCTAAGTTTTCTCTTCATATGAGAGAATAGCCACAGAAAATATGTGAATGAAGGGTGTGGCTGTGTTCCAATAAAACCTTATTTGCAAAGACAAAAAGTCCCTTGGATTTACCCATGGGCTTTGCCTTAGTTGTTGGCCTAATACATTTCTTTAACATGTGTATTTTTATTTGTGAATACCTATATCTTTCTTTCTAGGTGAATATTTTTGAAACTAAGGGAATCAGTGATAAAGCATATCAAACATTGGAGTTTCTATTTTATTTTGAAGACACCTTTTTGAGTATTTTACCACAAGGAGGACTCAAAAGCATGTAAGAAGGGTAGAGAATGATAAAAAAAACTTTGTTTTTGTTTCCAGTTCTGTAAAGAATATCCGCCTGTGCATCACTGAGGGTTGTTCTTTTTGATAAGTGAGTTGATGACTTTCTCAAATTCCCTCCACTCAAGCAACACCTTGATAATAACTATAGCGCTTTCATTAAATGCTTAGTGTATCTGCAGGCACCGTATTAAGAAGTGTATGTTTGCACTCAAAGCAGTTTCGGAGGTAATGGCTTCCGTCTTTGTTTTATGGATCAGAAAGACTTAGAGATCACTTGGTTGCCTGAGGATACAGCTGATGAATTGAAGGAATGATACTAAGACTGGGTACTTTTGACACAAAAACCTATGCTTGCCTGTATTACCTTCTTAGCCACGGATTATTCTTTTTCACTCTATTGTAAAGGCACAATTAATGCAGATAAGTGAGTAACACCCCCCCCCCACCTATATGTTTATAGTATAGACAAGAACACTTCCCTCTTTGTCTCTTTCCTGAATGGATTTTAATATTTTAAGTATATTTTGTTGATTATGCTGTTACAGTTGTCCCAATTTTCCCCCTTTGCCCCCCCTCTTCCCAGCACCTCCCTACCCTCCAGCAATACCCCCTTAGTTCATGTCCATGGGTCATGTATGTAAGTTCTTTGGCTTCTCCATTTTCTATACTATTCTTAACATCCCCCTGTCTATTTTTATCTACCAATTATGCTTCTTAATCCCTGTACCTTTTCCCTCAGTTTCCCCTTTCCTCATCCCAGCCGATAACCCTCCAAATGATCTCCATGCCTGTGATTCTGTTCCTGTTCTGGTTGTTTGCTTAGTTTGTTTGTTTGTTTGTTTAGAATCAGTTGTTGATAGTTGTGAATTTGTTGCCTTTTCTAATGTTCATAGTTTTGGTCTTCTTTTTCTTAAATAAGTCTCTAACATTTCATGTAATAATGGCTTGGTAATGATGAACTCCTTTAGCTTTACCTTGTCTCAGAAGCACTTTGTCTGTCCTTCGATTCTAAGTGATAGCTTTGCTGGATAGCATAATCTTGGTTGTAGGGCCTTGCTTTTCATCATTTTGAATACTTCTTGCCAGTCCTTTCTTGCCTGCAGAGTTTCTTTTCAGAAATCAGCTGACAGTCTTATGGGAACTCCTTTGTAGACAACGCTCTGCTTTTCCCTTGCTGCTTTTAAGATTCTCTCTTTATCTTTACCCATTGGCATTTTAATTATGATGTGTCTTGGTGTGGTCCTCTTTGGGTCCAATTTGTTTGGGACCCTCTGTGCTTCCTGGACTTTCATGTCTATTTTCTTTGCCAAATAAGAGAAGTTATTTTTTCCTTATTTTTCAAATAAGTTTTCAATTTCTTGCTCTTTCTCTTCTTCTTCTGGCACTCCTATTATTCAGATGTTTACATGTTTGGAGATGTCCCAGAGTTGCCTTATACTGTCCTTGTTTTTCTTGAATTCTTGTTTCTTTCTGTTCTGGTTGACTGTTTATTTCTTCCTTATGTTCCAAGTTCTTGGTTTGAATCCCAGCTTCCTTCCCTTCACTGTTGGTTCCCTGTATATTTTTATTTCACTTAATGTAAACTTCCTTTTTGCTGCCATACTCAATGAGTTCTTTAAGCATCTTGATCAGCAGTGTTTTGAACTCTGCATATGAGAGGTTGACTTTCTCCATTTCATTTAGTTCTTTTTCTGGGATTTTGCTCTTTTCTTTCATTTAGGCTATATTTCTTTGTCTCCTTCAATAGGCAGCGACCCTGTGTTTGTTTCTGTGTATTAGGTAGAGCTACTTTGACTCCCTATAAAAGGCACTTGTAAATTGTGTGGTGCGGAGCCTTAGCTAATTGCCAGGGTGGAGCAATTCACTTCACCATTTTGTGGCTCTGTGTAGGGGGAGGATATGGAGAGGAGACTGTGCCACCACCTGGCTTCTGGGGGTTTTCCCAGCACTCACCCCATTTCTAGTCACTTCACCCACTCCCTGTATGCAACCGGTACCCTTCCAGTTCTTGCCTTGGTTTTGAGTCCCAGGGTGGGTGGGTTTTTGTATGTTTTAAGACCATGCAGGCCCTTTAAGTGAAGTTTCCTGAATATCTGGCAGTTTCTCCTGCTGCCCCAAGCCTCACTTGTTTTTATAGGCAGAAGTTATGGGAATTTATCTTCCTGACACTGGAACTCTGGGTTGTGCAGTCTGGCCTGGGGCTGGGATCACTTGCTCCTAAGGTATCCCTCTTGGTTTTTATCTACCACACTGTGCCTGTTCTGCCCCCCACTGCCTCTTCTTCGTGCCACACTGCGTCTCATTGCCTCCCTTTCCCATCTCCATCCCTCCTACCTGCCTGGATGATTGTAGCCTCTATAAATCCTTGGTTACCGTACTTCCATACAGTTAGATTTTTCTGACAGTTCTGGGTATTATTTATTTTGAGATTTAATTGTAATTCTTTTTGTGGCCACACAAGGCATAGTGTGTCTACCCCCACCTCCATCTTGACCGGAGGTCCCAAAGGGCTTTGATTTTTGAATCACAATGGTGTGTTAAAGCCCTTTGGCAAAGGATTTCTGTGAAGTTTGAATTTTTTAAAAATGTTTCTGAGTATAGCAACTATTTAATTCATAAGCCATAAAGTCAGAAGTATGAAGATGTAACTTTAAAAAAATGATTCCAGCCTAGTACTGCTTGCAAAATTCCATCAAATTTCCCTATTTGTTATTAATTTCAAATTAACTTTAGGTTTTTCTCTTCTCTTTTATTCCTTCCTGGAGTTAATTTTAAGTACCAGATGCTTTAGCCTAGATTCTCCAGGAAGTGTTAATGACGAGCCCAGTGGGTGGTCCAGGGTGGTAAGAGTGAGGGGGAAAAGAGGAAAGCAAGCCAAAGAAAGAGGTAAGCAAATAAAAGTTGGTAGATTACAGAACTGGTTGCAATTTGACAAATAAACACAGATGGCTCCCGCCCATTATCACAGGTCTGTCCACCCTTCCACGTGCTGTCAAATAGCCCCTCTAGGCAACTGTTGGGGAGGCTACAGCTCACGTCCAATGAGCAGTGTTTCACTGGAGTCTGGAAGGGAGAAAGCAGCACCATGGTGATCTGATGGCATTAGGCCTGAGAGCCAGGCATGCTGGGCTGCAGCCTGGCCTCATGCGGGACGAGGTGGGGAGTGAATAGATGAGCCGTGAAGCCAGTGGCCACAGCTGTCCATTGAGCAAATGGCCAAGGACCAGGGAGGCAGGTGGGGCTGAGTAAATCTTATTAGGAATACACATCGAGTTCAACAAGTAGGACTTTCAGCATACCTTAGCATTTGCAGGGAAGTGGCCAAACTGTTTCCAGATTTGACTCTTTTTTTAAATTCTGGTTCCTGCTGAGATGTACCATCATCCTCTTAAGCCCTACCGTGGTCTGTGAAGAACTGCACATTACCCTGTTCCGTACCCCTTTCATTTTGAGGACCGCTTGGACCTCCAGCTTATTCTCTCAACTGGTCCTCTCTCCCTGCTCAGGGGATGTTATGGGATGATGTCTTTACTGTTTCTGCAAGTTGCTCTGGGTCTCTGGGAGGTGATTCATATGCACATCAAAACACTGGCTTAGGGCAGATCTAAGCCTCTCTGCCTGTCTAATTCCATGCAGGGGGTGGGCCAGAGTTGCCTTCTGCTCTAAAATCCTGAAAACTACATCTGATTCTGTAAGCTCCACAGACCAGTCTTGGGGGAAGAGGCAAGGCAGCTCATCATCTCATCAACATGTGATTGTCTTAGGTTTTTATCAAACTTCGCTCCTCTCCTCAAGAGAGTCCCTTTTCTAGGTGTGGATGGTAGGGATTGAGGGGGGAATGTAACCAAGCTTCTCTGTAAAGTTTGTATGTCACAAGGTAGATTTCAGAGACTTTTAAACTTAGCCCATCATTGTAATGTCTTTTTTTCTCTCAATGATTGTGCTACATTGTGTCCTGTTTGGAAAATGCTGTCCACCTTCCTGAATGAAAATCATAAGGAAATACTAAGGCAATAGGAGTTCAGGGAGCTAGTAAGTGGCTAAGATATGCGTATCATCTCACCACTTGTGTCTGCAAATTTAGGAGTGAGGCACGTGGGAGTGACGTCCACTCCTCTTGAACATTGTGTCTTGAGGAGCCAGGTCAGGACTGATGCTCTTTTTGGGATCCCCATCAGGCCTCATGGAGGAGTCTGTGACCTTGGCAATATCCTTGACTTCCTCTGTCTCAGAGGCCATAATGGATGCTGTCATTAACCACAATGATTCTCTCCAAAGGGGGTTGTGTTCAGTCCTCATCGATGCTCACTGTGCTTCCTCCACCCAGTGCACAAGGCCTGTCAGGTCTGAGGCACCATAGGGCTAGTATAATGGCTTTTTTTTTTCCCCCATGTCTTACCTCAGGTACTACATTCCATTGGTTCCTTGGGCTGAAATTTACTCCTTTACAAGCTCTCAGAAGTCAGCATGAGCTGATTTCTGAGTTGGGAATCTGCCTGTGCAGTTATCAAAAGAAATCATTTACATTTTCTGCACGTATGAACTATTTCTGCCTTGGAGAAAGGCAAGGAAGAAAAGCTAATAGAATTTGATAAAATGGCTAAAATGAATCTATTTACAGTCCTGCTGCTTTTAGAGCTGAGATTTAAATACAGCCCCATCATCACCCATAAGGGTAAATATATGTGTATTTGAGCAGAGAATGGGGGCTGAGAGTTGTTTTTGGACTTGAAGTTCAATTTTCCTGTTGGAGTAAATATTGAAGCTTGGGTTGACTCTATTGAAAATTCTTTCTATTGTTGGATTGGCTTCTTATTTTCCTTTTGTTGGGTTTTTAATCCACAGGATGTGAATATCTGTTTTTTTTCTCTCCCCTTCTTGTTTTCCCTCTGCCTTTTCAGCATCGTTCTCCACTCCCACCCTCGCAGCTCCCTCCATGAGATGGTGCTGACCACTGGGGTCAGCATCACTGTTTCCCAAGGAGGGAGCTGGGGCTGCATTTCTGACTTGCCATCCTGCTCCCTCCTGCCCGTGCAGGAGGTACCAAAAGAAAGGCAGACATGGAAATGCCTCCCATTTATATTCATTTGGTATTTGGTTCCAGTGCTACATATGAATGGATCTTGAATTTTATTTCCAAGTCAGTATTGAACTCAAATGTCATTTGTCGAGGATACATCTTAAGGAAGCATTACCTTTCTGGTCTTTGCAATATAAAATCCATACACATTGACTTATGCAGGTACGAGTGTATGTTGTGTACAGACAGTGTGCTAGGCTTTCCGAGTGACACAGAACTAGGCTACGGGTCCCAGCTATCCAAGTTCTCGTAAACTATTTGGAGAGGCAAGACATGTACAACTGTCTTTATAAATTCACAGAAAACTCAAAGATTGGAATGACTGATAAATTCTGTTCCTCAGTTTTGTTCTCTGGAAAATTGACATGATAATGTTTTCTATTAGAGTTATTGTGTTGATTAAATGAATTAAAATATGTGAGGATATTTGAGCACATAGTAATTGCTCAATATATTTTATATGTGTGTTTATTATATGTATGTGTACGTGTATATACACACATAGACATAAATATAATTTATATAAAGTGTAAACTTACAGTGCGTATAATTGCAATGTACGTATATCTGTGTGTGTAAACATATATTTAAATTTTTTATTATTTTTTTTAAAGCAGTGGAGGGAGGGAGAAAGAAAGGGAGAGAACATCGATGTGACAGAGAAACATTAATTGGTTGTCTCACCCACCCAACTAAGCCACACCAGTCAGGGCTAAACATATATGTTTAATTCAAGAGACCTCACTAGAACAATATACACTTAAGAGTCAAACTGTAATGATTGCAAAGATTTCAGGAGTTGAAGAAGAAGGGATTCTTGAAGGCTGTACTTTCCCAGCTTTCATGGAGGTAGCAGGAAGTTGAGCTATTAAGAATGATTTGTAATGAGGGGCAGAAAAAACATTTGCCAGTGAACTAAGTGGTGGTACAACATCCCTTTATATTGCCTCTGCCCTTTAACCTTGTTTCTCAACATTGCATGAAACAAAAACTTCTAGAAGAAAAGGACTAGGATGGAATATCTTTCAGAGATACCCATTTTAGCAAAGAAATAATTCAGCCTACATCCTTAAAGAAAGGTAGGTGAATCCTATTTTAACACATTTTTTTCCCAACTTTAGAATGTTATTTTCTGTGTAGTTAAATATGCAAGTTGACGGAGCCCAGATGTTTCTGTCTCTATGATACATTGCCTGGAAATCTGTTGATTTTTCTGGTTGAATACTTGAGCTTACAGGTGAATGAACTTTTACCAGTGCCCTGAAGCTGGATGAGATTGACAGCTGCCTTCAGCTTATGTAGACAGGGTTTAGATACCTTTCAGATACTGGTCTCTAAGGATAAAGGCTTCAGACTGAAAGTCGCAGACAAGCTATTTTAGGAAGTGCCATTATTTTCTCTGGTTTTGGTCATATTTTGTGACTGAAAATTTAGGAATAGACATTTTTATTTATTTTTTAACTTTTTAAAATTTAATTGTCTTTTTTCATTACCATGTATCCCCAGTATACCTCTACCACCTTTACCAACCCCCTTCCCCCACAATCACCACACTGTTGTCTATATCCATGAGTTCGATCCCTCCATGGCCCCAACCCCACCCTGAGCTCTTAGCCTGCTCTCTAAGCCAGTCAGAGAAAGACAAGTACCTTATGAGTTCACTCGTATGTGGAATCTAATGAACAAACTGAAGTAACAAGAGAAGCATTGAAAAGAAGCCAAAAATAAAACATATTAGCTAAGTCTGAGGAATTTTAGACCAGTGTACCTTGGCAAAGATTTTCTATAAGATTTTAGGAAATACTCAAACATTTTTTAGGGAGAAGCTTAAAGTATGAGAAGACAGCGTTTTTTTGTTCATCTTGGACTTAGCTTTGTCTGAGAAATATCCCTCTGGTAATCTACCCTTGCCAGTTTCTGAATCTATGAGATTCTGACTTCTTTCTCTTTTTGTCTGTTGTTTGTTTTGCCTTTTCAGGATTATCAGAGGGCTCTGGAATTTTAAGTGGCGTTTTCTTAGTGCATGTTCCTTGTTTCCATTAATATGTCAGTGAAGTATATTACTTTCCTGTGTCATTAATAATAATACTAACTAGCCCTGGCTGGTGTGGCTCAGTGGATTCAGTGCCAGCCTGCGAACCAAAAGGTCACCAATTCGATTCCCCGCCAGGGCACATGCCTGGGTTGTGGACCAGGTCCCCAGTTATGAGTGCACAAAAGTCAACCACACATAGATGTTTCTCTCCCTCCCTTTCCCTCTCTATAAAAATAAATAAAATCTTAAAAATAGTAATAATAATAATAATTGTTGCTTTATAGGGACACAAAATAAACCAATTAGGAGAGACTGCAGTGCCTGCAGCCTCCAGGGTGTGGTGATGAGGCTGAGTTCACCCAGAGCCAAGTTACAACAGAGCTCTGTCACATTCACCTGAGCCGACCAAGGACCAGTGAGGTTGCTGGGTTAGGACACAAAGCCTGGGTGAAGTTTCGGGGAGGGATTTTTAGACAACTTTGGAGTTTCTCTGCGCTTAGTGCTGCCATGCCTTGCTTAGATCCTTTCCACTGAAAAGTGAGCTTAGCGACACCTGCACCATAGTCCTTGTCATGGTGCCTGTCTCCCTAACGTGTGGACTGTTCTCACACCTGCGCGATGAAGACAATGCCACTCCACAGTGATACAGCAATTTTTAAACTCTTCTTTATAGCCACTCTCTTGCTTTTTTTCTTCTCGCTCATTCTCCATTCTAACTTTTTTTTCCACTTCCTTCTCCACTGTTCTCTGATTTTTGTTTCCCTTATTCTCCGGCCCAATTCTGTCTCTCACTCAGTGTCTCTGTAGACACGTGGCTCTAACCAAAGACACGCTGTTCGTATCGACAGTCCAGTTAGCCTCGCTGCTTTGTTTTCTCTCTGTTCCCACGGCAGATTCATTCCAGAGGATCCTTCCTGACTCCTCTTCCCAGCTGATCATGTATTTTTGCTTCCCTGCATCTCTCTCTTTGGTGTTCAGTGTTCTTACAGTGCCCTGTTAGTGTCCTTCCCATTATTTGCAGTAATGTTTAATTCTGCATATTTGTTTACTTTCTTGCTTAAAGTTGTTATTCTGCACTGGATTTCAAGCTCTGTAATGGCAGAACTGTCTGTTTTTTCCTTGTTGTATTTCCCAGCAACTGCCCTAGGCTTTCTCTATGGCAGGTGCTCATAAACCTTTGTGGGATTCAGGGATAGATTGATGCATGGATAGAGTGGGTGGACGGTAGATGCATGGATGGATGGATGGATGGGCAGGTGGATGCATGGGTGGATGGGTGGATGCATGGATGGATGGACGGGTGCCTGGATGGGTAGGTGGATGCATGGATGGGTGGATGGGTGGGTGCATGGATGGGTAGATCATGGGTAGTTCATTTTGGTTCCTTTCAGGGAGGCAGTATGGTGGTGTGCCTGTCACAGTGTGTGGGCTTGATTACCAGGTCCATCTCGTAGCTGTGTGACCTTCACCAGGTAGCTTCAGCCCTGTCTCAGAAAAATGGAGAAAACATGTATGATAGGATGATTTTTGAGGAAAAAAATGAGATCATCCATATAAAGCATTTAACAAAGTAGCTAGCATAAAGTAAATTATCAAATGGTACCTAGGGTAAAATAAAATCATCAATTTTCCTGGCTATCTTGTTAGAACAAGTAAATACTCTTATGTATTAGAGTAATAATGTAGGGCAGTTTTATTATTTCAACTTGCAGTATAATTTTGGGGGCATTAGATTGAGCAAATTAGAATATTTAATTCCTTGGGTAAATGTTCAACTTAACTTCCTTCTTCCATTAGGTTTCACCACCCTGAATGAATAACATAGCTCTAGTTAAAACCTGAACTTTTCCCTTACTAAAACGGTGTACCATGACAAGTGAAGTAATGCCATCCCTCCTAAAAGGCCCACCACACATGTGTTTTACTTTTTAAAGTTAAAGAAAACCAATACAGCCATGTGTGCTATTAAGAAAAAAAATCCATTTGATATTATTTGTTCAACCTAATAATCCTTGTAGGGAACATCGGTCTCCCCCTTTGACAGGTAAGAAAACCAGGTGTGGGCTAATGAAGTGAACTGCCAATTTCCTACAACAGATTCATGGAACTCTTGCTACGTGCCGAGGGCTCTGGGAGCTGAAAAGCAAAGCAAGGCTGGGGATGGGCCTTCTCAGAGTCAGGCTCAGCAGGAAGAGATGCATGTACACAAGTGACCAGCAGTCACAGGGAGCCTTTCCCACCGGCTTCTGCGTGTCCCTGAGGTGATGAGTGTGTTGATGGAGGAAATGAGGCTAAAGAAGGACTTCTGTCCTCATCAGGAGGAATCAAAACAACTGACAGGACGAACGCCTGATCTCAAGGCCCGATAAAGATCTTCCCAAGCATGACAGCCATTCCTGAAATGCTGAGGCTTTCCCGCTTTCTCGCAGTCAGAACATGAAAACTAACTGCCCCCAGGCTCTTTGATTATCTGCAGCCCAGCTGCTGCTTTGACCACTTGCAAAATGAACAGGCCTCCTCACAGGAGGTTTGTTTGCAGGAGTCGGTGGAATTATTGCTGAGGAGCTGCCACCCTGCTTATGACACTGGGGCGGGCTCCTCTCGGGCCCCCTGGTGCTGTGGGGTCGTGGGTGTTGCTCGTGGTCTTCTTCTCGCATTTCCTTCTTTACGTAACCATGCACTCTGTATACTTTTCTCCTTCCTTGGGGTAGAAAGGCAGTAATTTTCATTATTTAAGCTTCTGCAGATCAAACTCACTGAACTTAATTTCTTCATCTGTAAAATGGAATGGAAAGCAATCTTAAAATCTCCCTTAAAGGGTTGCTGACAGTTAGTTAAAAATGGGGAGACTGCTTATTTTTTTTTCTCCTGGTTTTATATTGTGGTTGGAGGGGGACAAACTACACACAAGTAAGTAACTACATAAAATGTCAGGTGGTGAAAAGAGCTGTGAAGAAAAAGCAGGGGCTGGAGAGGATAGGGGTGGGGTGCTCTCTCGGGTAAACGGAAGGTTGCCTGAGGTAGCAAGGCATCAGCATGTGAGCGCTGGAGGGAAATGTCCAGAATGGACTCAACAGCATGAGAGCCTGTGCAAAGGCCCTGAGGCCGCATTACGCTAAGCTCCTTGGAGGAACAGAAAGGGAGTTGGGTGAACAAAGGGGAGTTGGTGGGTTAGTCATCAAGGGAGGTAGGGAAGGTGGTGGTATTTCCAACCACATAGAATCTTCCAGGTTTCAGCAAGAATTGCGGGATTTGTTCCGAGTGAAGTAGACACCCGTGGAGGTCTGTGGGCAGTCGTCTGGCATCATGATCTGATTGATGCTTGGAAAGAACCGCCCTGCCTGCTGAGTGGGGAGTGTACCGTGAGAAGGCAGAACAGAATCAAGACAGCAGTTGATAGGTCTGGGTCTGAGCAGTGATGGGCGTGCTGTTTCTAAGACACTAAACTGTGTAGTCTAAAGGGAATCTGGAATTTCCAAGGATCTCAGGGAACCAAAGGTGGGCACGGGTATTGGCTGGTAAGCTCCTCACAAGTGGATGATCAGGAGCTTCTCCTCCAGGCCCTGGACGATCAGCACAGGTGAGGAGCAAAGGGAGGGAGAGTCACAAAGGAAGAGGCACCAGGCCTTGAGCCTGTTAGTGAGCCATCCGTACATGACTCCATCATAGACACTGAGGACCCCACAAGACCCCAAGAGGCAGCAGCCCCCTCTCTGCCATGATATCAAGTAAGGCTTGCTTTTGGGGCGAATTTACAAGTAAGGAAAATCTCTGAAATACAGTATAATTGCTTATAGAAAACTAAGTCTTCTAAACCAAAAGAAAGATGAATTTCTCTCAGAAAACAAAGATTTTATACATTCTTGGGGAGGGTGACTGAATCCAGGATTATGGAAAATACAGAGTAGAATTTTCTTTTGCTCACCTGAGTTGAAGTGGGTACATTTGGACCCTGGTAAACATCACAAGCCTTCAGCAGAGAGTCTTAGCACAGCAGAGACTCAGTAAATGTCACCCTTGGGTTTCCACCGCAGGAATGAGAGGGATGGCAGCACTTCCACCCAAAGCCAGGGCTTTTGTTATAGTCTGAACTTCCAGAATTACGTCTTCTCCGTGTACTCTCTCTGACAATCAAGTGGTGCCAGAAAGCCTATGTGTAGCCCTTCTTGCTCCTCTGTGGCTACAGTGCAGTGCCAGGTAAAACAAATTAGGAGGCGTGGTGTTAGGACATCAGTCACACCAGGAAAGCCATTCGTTAAGACAGGCAGAGACCATCACCTTGTTATCCTCCTGCCCTGGCTGAGCTCCGGGCTATAATCACGTTCCATTGCCCCATAAATCCCCACGTAGCTTTTGTAGGAGAAGAAATTGCTGCTTTGCCATAGTTTTTCACAGTAGCTCTCTCTTCACAGTACGTGGAATCAGTGCTTGGAAGAAAGCGGACATTTATAAAATGTTGCCAGACAGCATCTATTAGGTGCACTCTTAGGTCATCTCCAAGCTGGGGAATAACCTACTTCCACTGTGAATGAGAGGCATGTCTTAGGAGCCGTCTGGTTTCAGCTGGCAGGATTTTTTTCTTAATTTAAAAGTTATGTCTTTGTGGCTTGGTCATTAGGAACAGAAATGTGTGATTCTACAAGGAGGAAAACAGGAATGCCAAAGCCTGTTAATCAAAGGTGCCCATATCTGCTGTCTTTGTACTTGTCCCTTCAAGATGTAACTTACACACAGACGGAGCACAGTGTCTGGGTCATACAAAGTGGGTTCTCGAAGAACTGAAGGCACTGCGGTTGGTCGCCATGGCTGGTGGGCGGGTTAAAGCAAGCCTGAGGCACTTCCTGTAGCGTATGGAGCGGATCCACCCACCCTGTTCTCTGTTTACTTTCGAGTCCCTTGATTTTGATGACCAGATCTAAATACAGGTAGTACACCCTTCATTAGATTAAGAGAAGGTCTAATTTAAGGCCTAGGATATACCAAATACAGTGTGGTATTCTGGATTGAAAATGAAAGAGAGGGATGACAAGCGTAGGCAAATTGAGGAAACCCAAATAAATTCTGTAGCTAGTGGTAAGATTTCAATTAAAAAGTATTGTACCAATGTTATTTTCTTAGTTTGTTGAATGTAACATGATTATAGAAGATATGAATATTAGAAAAAGCTGTGTGACAGGTATACAGAACACACTCTATTATCTATGCAAATCTACTGTAAACATAAAATTACTTCAAAATAAAAAGTTAAATAAAACTAGGTAAAATATAGAGAGTAATGATCTGTGGATGTTCCCTGGGCCTTTTGAATCTTGCCCTAGAGGCAGTGCCCCGGTGCACATACATGCAGTTCAGTGAGACACATCAATGGGAGAATAATGCTGATGGCCACTGCCCAAGCCCTACACAGTCACCAGCCCGATGAGGTAGGTACAGGTTGGCCTGGACCGCGTGCGTGAGATCACTGAGTCTCAGCATCAGGAAATAACTCCTCCGAAGTCAACGGTTAGCGATTGTGAACTCAGAATTGTAGCCTCTGGTCCTTGCCGCACACACCTGCTCTCATCCAGGGGGCTGGGACTCATTCCTTTCAGTCACGGCCCTGCCATTTGTTAACTCGGATCTCAGAACATTCCCTGTATTTCTCTGGTTCTCTGCTTCCTCATTTATAAAATAAGGAGATTGGGTTTGATGAGCCTTAAGGCCCCTGCTGACTCCAAAATCCTCTGAGTTGCTCCCCTACCTATAAAAATACTTTTTAGTTCAAATGTTACCATTCATTTTTTCTATCCAGTGGAATTCTTTCAAGATTTACGGAAAGAACCTTTTGATCTGAGCCCTGGCTGCTGTGGCTCGGTGGATTGAGCGTCGGCCTGCGAACCAAGTGTCTCTGGTTCAATTTCTAGTCTGGGTACATAATTAGGCTGCATGTCAGGTCCCCAGTTGGGGGCGCATGAAAGGCAACCACACAGTGATGTTTCTCTCCCTCTCTTTCTCCTTTCCCCTCTCTCTAAAAATAAAATAAAAAATACATAAATAAAAAAATTAAAAAATAAATTCAGAGCCAAGACTCAAATTAAAGGGGGAAAAAAAAAAAAAGAACCTTTTGATCTGGAGGGGCCTTTGAGTTCTCATCCCCGTTCAGTTCTTTTCTGAATAATACTGCCAACTGCTTATTTCTGGCACAACGTTTATCAATCCCACAAAGTATGAGTACTTGTAAGAGAAATTTATTATATATAAACAATTTATTATATATTTTCAGTAGTAATTTTAGCATGTAAGTATATGTGTTCTTAAATTTTAATATATATTACTGGTAGTACAGGAATGAAGAGAGATCAACAATGATAAGCTATTCTGAAAGTTACGCATCATTGGTTTGTAAGTGTAAAATGACTGTTATCTTACCAAATTTTCTACGATAATCAGAAAAAAACTTCCTAGTTCATGGATGAACATGAATTTATTCTGTTTAAGTTCAAATATTACTTCAATGCCTAATTAGCTACTTTTAAAATCTGTGACATAGGAAAATACATTAGAAAGCTAAATAGAATAGAGGAAAAATAGTATTAAGCAAAATAGAATAGACTAGTAATAAAAATAGAAATTTGTGAATACTGGAAGAAATTTAGCTAACATGAATAGATTTTGAAAATTTTGATACTGTTTGATTAAGACCTACTTTATTATATACAACCAAAATAAAGGGACAAATAAGAATTGGACACTTGCCAAAAAGAGCATTTCCTAGTATGCAGTCTAAAGTTATTTTTAAGTGGTTTTTACCAACCTTTTTTACAAGATCCTGATGATAGCTGTACTGTATCTATGCATTGGTGCATACACAAACACCCAAATACCCAAATTAATGCCATTTCTATTCTTGACAAAAATAAACCAAAGAGTCAAATGAGCAGTTTATTCAACTGAAAGGGATAAAACTGAAAGGGAAGATAATTGTCATTTTACTAAATGCTGTTATATCCAGGAAAAAGAGTGTGAATAAACTCAGTAAATATATAGGCATTTGCATTTGTTTCAACAAACAGAATAAATTGATGTCTTTATACATTATTGTTTTCATGCATTATACATTATTGTTTTCATGCATAGAGTCATTTTGATTTATCCCATTCCAATGCCCTTTTAACTAATCTTGATGCTGAAAAATCTTAGTGAAACCCTAAAATTCCCCAAACCATATTAAATATCTGAATTTATTTTCTTTTCTTTAAAATAATGAAGCAGTAACTTCTTTTATAGTTAATTTGACCTTTAATTGTTATCCCTTTGATAGTAAATTTAAAAAAAACACACTGTAGTTTTTTATTGCTGATCAATCATATGGAAAATTAAGTTCTTTTTATTGCACCTGCTATTACTAGTTATGTGACTTTACAGTCAGGGGACCTTTTTGAGTCCCAGTTTTCTATGCATACAGTGAGCCTAATTTCTCATGTTGAATTTACATCAGGGGCATAATTGAGTGCTTGCTGTATGCTGAACACTGCATTCATGGTGCAACTGTGAACAAGACAAAAAAAAAGATACTTGTAGTCAGAGGTTGAAATTCTCATTAGGGAAGACAACTAGCAGGAAATCAAATAAAATATTTGCAGATAGATGACTTATGAAATAAATCATGGTGGGGGATAGACTGGCAGAGGAGAGAGACCCACTTTAGAGCAGTCATTGCAGAAAGCCTCTGAGAAGGCCACCTTTGAGTTCAGAGCTGACAGAAAGGGGATGTAAGGAAAAACCATTCCAGTGGAAGAACTGGCTAAGTTTAGGAACAAACAGGAGGTCAGTGTACGTGAGCCATTTATGCCATGGAGTCCTGGATAAGCTTTGTGATTGTTTCAAAAATTAAAGTTATTTCTTAAAAGTTTCTAAGAGCAAAGTACAGAGGAGATAATCGGATGAGGCAGTTGATGCTCTTGGTTTGTTCAAGAATTATTCTCCTTTTTTTAGCATTTTATTTTTATTCTATTACAGTTGTCCCAATTTTTCCCCTTTTACCCTCCCCCTCCACCTTCCCCACCCCCACTCCCACAGTCAATCCCCACACCATTGTCCATGTCCGTGGTCATTCATACATGTTCTTCGACTAGTCCCTTCCCCTCCTTTCCACCATTATCCCTCTCCCCACCCCTCTGGTCTCTTTCAGTCTGTTCCATGTTTCCCTGGCTGTGGTTCTATTTTGTTCATTAGATTCCTCTTATAAGTGAGATTATATGGTATTTTTCTTTTACCGCCTGGCTTATTTCAATTAGCATCCTGTTTTCCAGTTTCATCGATGCTGTCGCAAAAGGCAGGAGTTCCTTCTTTCTTTCTGCTGCATAGTATTACACTGTGTAGATGTACCACAGTTTTTTGATCCGCTCATCTGCATACGGGCACTTAGGCTGTTTCTAGCACTTCACTATTGTAAATAGCGCTGTTATGAACATAGGGGTGCTTAAGTTCTTTTGAATTGGTGATGGGGGATTCTTAGAGTATATTTTCAGTAGCAAAGTCACTGACTGGGTCAGAAGGCAGTTCCATTTTTAGTTTTTGAGGAAATTCCATACTGTTTTCCACAGTGGCTGCACCAGTCCGCATTCCGACCAGCAGTGCAGTAGGGTTCCCTTTTCTCCACATCCTCACCAGCACTTGTTGTTTGTTGATTTATTAATGATGGTCATTCTGACTGGTGTAAAGTGGTATCTCATTGTGGTTTTAATTTGCATCTCTCTGATGGCTAATGATGTTGAATATCTTTTCATATGTCTATGGGCCATCTGTATGTCCTCCTTGGAGGAGTGTCTATTCAGGTCCCTTGACCATTTTTTAATTGGATTGTTTGCCTTCCTGGTGTTGAGTCATAGGAATTCTTTATATATTTTGGAGATCAAACCCTTGTCTGATGAATCACTGGCAAATACGTACTCCATATGATCAGTTCGTTCTTCATTTTGATGATGGTTTCTTTAGCTGGGCAGAAGCTATTCAATTTGATGAAGTCCCATTTGTTCATTTTTTCCTTTATTTCCTTTGCTCTAGCAGATATATCAGCAAAAAATGTTATTGTGTAGAATACCTGAAATTTTACTGCCTATGTTTTCCTTCTAGGATCTTTATGGTGTCACGACTTACATTTATGTCTTTTATCCATTTTGAGTTTATTCTGGTGTATGGTGTAAGTTGGTGGTCTGGGTTCATTTTTTTCACATGTACCAGTCCAGTTCACCTAACACCATTTATTGAAGAAGCTATCTTTACTTCATTGTATGCTCCTGCCCACTTTGTCAAATATTAATTGACCATAGAGACTTGGGTTTGTTTTGGGGTTCGCTATTCTGTTCCATTGATCTATGTGTCTGTTCTTATGCCAGTACCAGACTGTTTTGATTACAGTGGCCTTGTAGTATAGTTTGATATCAGGTATTGTGACTCCTACTTTGTTCTACTTTCTCAAGTATGCTGATGCTATTTGGGGTCTTTTTTGGTTCCATATAAATATTCGAAATCTTTGTTCTAGATCTGTGAAATATGCCATTGATATTTTAATAGAAATTGCATTGGATCTATAGATTGTTTGGGATAGTATGGACACTTTAATTATGTTAATTGGTCTGTAGTTTTCTTTCTTTGTTGTGTCTTTGCCTGGTTTTGGATTTAGGATGGTACTGGCCTCATAAAAAGAGTTTGGGAGCCTTCCCTCTTCTTGAATTTTTTGGAATAGTTTGAGAAGGATAGGAATTAGTTCTTCTTTTAAAATTTACCCAGATGGCCCAGGGCTTTTGTGTGCCAGAAGTTTTTTGATTACTGCTTCAATTTCACTAATTGTTATCAGTCTATTCAGGCTTTCTGCTGCTTCTTCATTCAGTTTTGGAAGTTTGTACCTTTTTAGAAATATGTCCATTTTATGTCTTTTTGTATGGAATATTTTTTCCTTCCCTTCATTTTCAACCTGAGTAGATCTTTTGGGTCTCTTGTAGACAGCATATATATGGGTCGTGTGTTCTTACCAATTCAGCTACCCTACGTCTTTTGATTGGAGCATTTAATCTATTTGCATTTAAGGTTATTATTGATAGGCACTCGTTCATTGCCATTTTTTCAATACCTGTGTATTTCTGTCTGTCTCTACTCCTTTTTATAAGCAGTCCCTTTAGCAACTCTTGTAGTGTTGGCTTGGGAGAGATGTACTCTTTTAGCCTTCTTTTGTCTGGGAAGCTCGTTATTTCACCTTCCATTTTAAATGAGAGCCTTACTGGATAGAATAATCTTGGTGGTAGGTCCTTGATTTTCATTACCTGGAATATTTCATGCCAGTCCCTTCTGATTGTAGTTTTTTTATTGAGAAATCAGCTTATAACCTTATCAGAGTGCCCTTGTATATTACTAGCTGTTTCTCCCTTGCTGTCTTTAAAATGATCTCTTTGTCTTAAAAATTCGCCGTTTTTATTATGATGTGTCCTGGAGTAGGGCGCCTTGGGTTTATCTTGATTGGGACCCTGTTATTCATTAACTTGCGTGACTTTTTCCCTCACCAAGTTAGGCAAGTTTTCTGTTGTGATTTTTTCAAACAAGTTTGCTATCCCTTGCTCCTTTTCTTCTCCTTCTGATACTCCTATGATGCAGATGCTATTGCATTTCTTGTTGTCCTGAAGCTCCCTTAAACAATCTTCATTCTTTTTGAGTGGTTTTGTTTTGTTTTGTTTTGTTGCTCTGACTGGGTATTTCTTTCTACCTTGTCTTCCAGCTCGCTAATTGGGTCCTCTGCTTCATCCAGCCTGTTTTTAATTCCTTCTAGTGTATTTTTCATTTCGAATTCTATATGCTTCCTTTTCTCCTGGTTCTTAGTCATAGTTCCTATATCCCTTTTTAAGCTGCTGTAGCTCCCATGGAGTTCCTTGTAGTTCTCACTGAGCTCCTTGAGCATCCTTATAAACATCATTTTGAATTCTATGTCTGATACATTGCTTGCCTCAGTTTCACTTAGCTCTTTTTCTGGGGATTCCTCCATTCTTTTCAATTGGGGGTTCTTTGTCTCCCCATTTTAGTTGGCTCTTTTTGTTTGTTTCTGTTAGGTTGCTCTGTTCTGCCTGCCTGTCTCTGTGGGGCGGACTTCTGTGGGACTCAGTGGTGCAGTCTCTTTGATCTCCTAACCTGAATGCTCTAGAGATGCCCATTATTCTGTTTATGTGGGCTCTCTTATTGTACTCGGGTTTTGATTATTGATGGCTCATTTGTTGGTGTGTCCTCCCTCTGGCTGGCTGGCTGAGAGTCAACAACCCCCGCTGTGTCGTGTATGCTGTTGTACAGGTGCTGGTTAACAAAGCAGTACTACCCAGGAAATCATACGCGTGCCAGCAAAAATACCCCCCTACCACCACCACATCAGCACTATCAACAGCAGTAGAGCAAAGAGTAATAATAGTGGGAAGAGATTCCGTCATCGGCAGCCGTCCGTCTCGAGAGACGATGGTGTAGCTTCTTAAGAGTCTATCTGCACTGCCGAGAATGGCTGTGCAGTCCGACTCGGGAGTGACACAGTATCTGTCTCCTCCCGTGTTGAATCGACATCTTGTGATGACGCTGAAGCTACAGAGCCTGGGCAGGGTAATATGGAGGGTCTGCTGTTGCCCATGCAGCAGACCCCCCCTCTCTTCGCAGCTGAAGGGTCCAAGGTAAAGACGGAGTCGATACAGCTTGGGTTCAGGTGCGCCGCAGGAGTTGCCGGTGTTGACTACAACGTCAAACCGCCTTAGGGACTCCGGCTCCGGATTTTCTGTTGGGGTTTACTCCCTTAGCCTTTCCCCTGAAGAGGTATGTCGCAAGGCAGCGGAGGTTTTTTGGAGTCAGATTTTTCCTTCTCTGATGTGCCCTGACTGGAAGATCGAACCAGCGACACTTAGCTCGCAGGCCGACGCTCAATCCACTGAGCTAAACCAGCCAGGGCCAGTGGGAAGAGATTAAGCCTATGATAAGATAGGAAACAGGGAATATGAGGTGACCAAAGGAGAGAAAAATGGTTTTGAGAGGGAAGAGGGAGAAGTAATAAGAGTAGGGAATAAAAACAAGGTAAAGGGAGAAAATAAAATTTAAAACGTAAGTAAAACAGAGAATGGAAATGGCAAAATGGAGTGAGAAAAGGGAAGAGTATAATACGAGGTTTGAAATAAAATTTTAAAAATAGTGCAACAAAGGTAACAAAATTGCAGAGAAACCATAACAGCGTCAGTAACAAAGCTGAACAAAGATTAATGAAGATGCAAAGAGAGTAAGAGTATTACACGAAAGAGAAAAGAGTATGAGATGTCTACAGTAAAGCAACATTATTTTGAGAGGAGAGAGGGAGGAGAAATAATAAGAGTAGGGAATAGAATCCGGGATAAGAAAGGGAAAAAATAAAATTCCAAACTCAAATAAGCAAGGGCAGGAGGAAGGCAAAATGGAATAAGGGGGAGAGAAACCTGTGAGATTTGAAATTTTAAAGAAATGAACAAATAGGAATACAGTTGAAGAAGAACAGCAATAACCATAACATCCACACCGAACAAGCCACAAGGTATAAAGGCAGGAAGAAACTAAGAATATTATAAGAAGGGGGGAAAAGAATGTGAGCTAACTATAGGAAGGAAGAATGATTTTGAGAGGATAGAGGAGAAATAGTTGAGCATAAGAAATAGGAACAAGGCGTAGCGTGGAGGAAAAGAAAATTTACAACAAAAACAAGAAAGGGCAGGAAGAAGGCAAAATGGAGTAAGACAAGTGAAAGGTGCAATGTGAGATTTGAAATAGGTGCAGATAGAATCAGCCCCTCTCCGACACTCCCCGTTGGCGTCTGCCACTGCAGCTCCGGGTGCATTACTTGCTCTGTGTGTGTAGCCTGGATCTCCCTAACTTTGTGTATCCAAATTACTCCCAGCCTGGGTCTGGGGGCTCTCTGCCCTGGGAGGGGAGTGGGGCACAAAGCTGTGATTTCTGAGTAGGCTCTCTGTGGCTGCAGGTGCCATGCATGGAGTAGATCCCCTTCAACCTATAAAATCTCCTTACTGCTCGTTGTAGTGTCTTCTGTTCTCCTTGGCGTTCAAACTGTTATCAGCTAAGATTCCGTAGAATGTTCAGTTTATTTGTTGGCAGATCAGTGGAATATCCTAGTTTGGGTCAAGAGCAAGTGGACTCAGCCTCCAGCTGCTTGGCCACCATCTTCTCTCTCAAATTACAGCTCCTGAGCAACAACTGTGACCTTGGTTCAGAAATATATTTTCCAAATCTTACTGGCAGAAAAGATGGGAAGCTGATTTGTCTTGGTAACCATTTTGTAGTCAGACTTTCCAAACCCAGAGCAGTCTGTGAGACAAGGTATTTGGAGTGGATACCAATTCTGCATGTGGGGCTTGCACAGCCAACATTAATTCGTAAGGATTTATCACCAGTTTCCGTGGTCTTCCATGTATTTCTGTGTGCTGTTGACCCTAAACAAATAGACAACCAGATATTTCTCCAGCAAAAATGAATTTGGAACAACGAAGGATTGCAATTAGGGACATGTGGCCTAATGGCCAATCACAACTAAGTCCAAGAATTATTCTAATTATAACACTGTCTTTCACAATAACCCCAAAGTTAGAGAATCTGAAGATGAAAGCAGAATATTCCAAGATAAACATCTGGCCTCTTCCTAGATTCCTTCTTCATAACTCATACTCAATTAATTATCTCAGTCGTTACTGCTACCTCCTAAAGAGCTTTCATCTATTCTGTTGTCTTTCTTCCTGCCAATATTTTGGTTCAGGACATCTTCATTTGTTTCCTAGATTAACACAATGAACTCCACTGTTGCCCCATGAAATCTGTCTTCCAAATGGCTTCTAAAAGTGCTTGGTTCTGGAATCAAATGTGACCCTACTATTGCCCTCCGTTCATCCATGCCCATCCCATCCCCAGCTGCATAAAATCCTTCTGTGTTTTCCCATCACTAATCAAAGTCCAAATGTCTTTGCATGAGACATGAAACACTTCCCTTTTTCCCCTTTTTTTCATCTGAGTACTCATCACCACTGATTCCCAGACATTCCATGTGGGATCTCTTTATGTGCTTCCCTACGGCCCACCCTCTCCCGCACCTCTGCAAGGGTCCTTCCATCACATAGAAGCTTTGTGAGGGTATCCATTTACCTCCCCACATTCAGTTCCTCGGTTTCCATAACATCAGCAATCTAATGTGACAAAAATCAAGATGCTCATTATTTGGTTAACTTTTCATTTTTCCAACTAACACCATAAGCTTCTCAAGGTCAGGGATCATGTCCTACCTCTCTTTATAGCACAATGCTATCATTAAACAGGCTAGTTAAAAATGCTTGGCGTTGCCTTTTAGACCATGTTAGTATGTCTTTGGCTCCGGCTAGGTTATTGAACTAAGTTTTAAAAGCTTTCTGTTTTATAAGCCATTCTACTTTTGTGTTCTTACCCCTAAAAGGGAAAACATTACCTCTCACAGTGTTTGCCTATGTAAATGATTGACTGATAAAATGTATTAAAAATAATACACACGGTGCTCAGTGTAAACATAGTAGTGATTAAATGGTGAAAGTGACTGTTGTTACTAACAACACTAATAATATAATTATTAGAAGGAAGAACAAAAATTAAAGGGGTGATTTGTGCCCTTAAAATATTGACTCTTAACTAGCAAAGCAGGATCTATATACAAAAAATTAACTAGCAGCCATGTAATTTTAGATTAATGGATACCAGAATATTTTGAAATTTTGATGTATTATAGCAAGTCATAAAAGTAAAACAATGACAATAACAACACCCAGGTAGGGGGAGGGAAGCAACGGTGCCAGTAATGGTGGGTGACATGTACTGAACTCATGTTCTGTGCCAGGCTAAGTGCTCAGCTTGTCACATGGACCATCTCATTGAATACCTGGAGTGACCCTATGGGTTGGGTGTTTCTTGTATCCCTCTTTTATAGACGAAGACTGAGAAGCTCAGAGAGGTTCAGTAATTTGCCCAGCACCACAGTGTAGGATGGAGGGGAGCCAACTTTTGAGCTCAGGCATCTGACTACACAGCTCTAGCTTATAACCCCTTTGATGCTTCTGTTGCTTCTGTGAAAGTATCCTGGAGGAGGTGAAGATTTAACATCAGCCATGAGAAGATGTAAGAATCAAGCTCATTAAAACAAAATTCCCCCCCCTCAAAAAAAATAGGTTGGAGAGGAAAGGCTTTCTGTGTTGATAGGGGCATCGATAAAGGTAGGTGATTGGGGTGGCAGCATCCAAGTAGGGCAAAGTGATCATAAAGAAATAATGAGAACATGAGTATCAAACATTATTGCCCAGACCCTTTTCATATTCCACCTAGATTCTTCTAGTAGTGTGGCTTTTTTTTTAAAACCAGAGAGCTAGATCTTCCAATGATATCATTCTCAAAATATTGAAATCTTGCAAAAAAAAAAAAAAAAAATTCTACTGCTACAATGATTTCCTACTGCCTGCCTCATCAAATCGCAGTCTTTACTCCTGTGATGGACATACCTTTTTGATCCACCCGTATTTTTTTGCTGTCGGTTTTGTTAGGCATGAGATTTGTGATCATTCAGGCCTGAGATACAAAATCCAGGCATGGGAGATGTAATTCAAAGTCTGAAATTTCTGAATTCCTAGCTTAGTTTCCGAGGGTTGTACAGTATAGATTATGGTACATAAGGGGGGAACAGGGATGGGAAGAGCAAGATGGCCTCAGTGTTTTGAAGGGCCCACCAAGGGAACTGTACGATACAAATGCGAGTAGCTGGGAGAAAATGTGAAAAACCTCATGGTATCTCATCTGAAGTTCTAGAAGGACATTTACGTGAGTGCAGGGAAAGAGATTTAGTTATCAGAGGACATACAATACGAAATGAAGCAACAGTATAAAAGAAGCTAAAGAAAAACTAATACCTTTCAGTGATGCTAACATAATCAGTAGCCTAGAAGAGATTTCATGGGTGAGTAGAAGAAAGACACTATAAAAATAACCAAGAATCCTTAAGGTCAATTATAATTAGGTTTAAATACTAAGTATTTATAAGGCATATAATCTGTATTTTCCTAAAATATAGACACTCTTTTAAGGATTTACTATGCACATCAGTCAGTTTTGAATGTAGAGAAAAGCAATAGTAAGTACATAGCATAAAACCAACTGAAGAAATAGGGGACACAATGACAAATGCATATGGCTTTTACTTTTTGAGGGCATTCAATTCACAAAAAAATATCCCATGTATGTTAATGTCTACCAAATTATCAACTGGATTTTTACCTCCAATATAGTCTCATTTCTGTTCTTCACAGAGAGCCAGGTCCCAATCATTCCCTTGGCTTCCTGCAAAGATTATCCGAAGATGTAATAATTAACCTAGGGAAATGTATCATTCCAAGAGACTGTCACTCAGTGGAACATAAAATGCAATAAGGAGTTTCTGGTTTTAATTTATCTTTCAAAAAATTAAAAGGGAGTCATGTAACTGTTTGTGCATGGAAGAAAAATGGAAATATACTCCAAATAAATTCACTTGGAAGTCATAGCCTCAGAAAGGTATGCTGTTACTTAGACTTCCTATGAAGGTGAATTAATATAATTTTGATGGTACAGATCAATAATGAGGAGAGTAAATTCTGTTATAGTTTAAGGATACAAAATTACTGTGCTTTCAATTTTGAGAAGAAAGTATACTTTAAGTACATAAAGTCACTGTGCTTTTAGTCGGAAGAATAAAGTATATTTTAAGGTTATAAAATTAATGTTTTCAGTTTGAAGTATCAAGATTTGTGCTCATCTCAGGCGGACACGTTCTTCCCTACGTAAGCACTCCTGTGCTGTGTTTCAGTGGATTGTTGTATTTTTGAAGTAAAAGGAGTTACTTGACTGGAATAGAATAAGTAGAATTACTGTCATATGCCAAATTAACCACTTTCAGAAAGTTGGTCACAAACTCTTTGTTTTCTCTTGATTTTACTTAGAGTGGTGGAATATGGAATTCATTGGAATTCAGTTAATAACCTCCCCTTTGGTGACTGCATGGCTGAATGTACTGAATTCATAGACTTGGAATGTCATTGAGTATTCTCCTATTTTATTAACTCCAACTAGGACTTCTATTTTAATATGCTAGAGTCAATGCTAAGGAAAAATTACCTAGAGTTACTTACATATAGGCTTCATTCAAGTAGCACTATATAACACACACACACACACACTCTCTCTCTCTCTCTCTCTCTCTCTCTCTCTCTCTCTCTGTAGATATGAGGAATGGAAAGAAATACAGGTTAGGAACATCCCCAAGGAAAACCTTATGAATCTTGGAAAAAAAAACAAAGAAAATATTTTTTTCCCATTCCACATCAAACTGTGCTCCATTTTTGAAATCCTAAATTCAATCTAGTACTAGTGGTGTAGTCATTTGTGACATTTTTTTTTTTTTTTAAGGAACGGTGTGTTTTATTTTGTTCATTTTGTGGGAGAGGTGAAGCACTCCATAGGATTATTCTTTAAGACTCAGAATGACTTACCTGCAACATAAAGTAATGATTATTCTGACTGATTTCACAGACCTTTAGAAGTCTGAGGGCGTGCTTTATCTTATGTGATAGGCCACAAAAGATTCTAGCAATATTTCTTCTAATTTTATATGAAAGCATATTTGTTAATTGTGTGGGGTTTTGTTTTTGTTTTGTTTTGTTTTGTTTTTTTCAGTCTAAATATGTCAGCCTCCAAAAACACTTTTCCTTCAATGTTCACTCCTTTTTTTCTTTATTTGCCTTTGGCTTGGCTCAATTATAAGATGACAAATTGCCAAGGATGAGGCTTAACAAAAAAAGACACTGGAACTTCTAATTTTCCCTCTAAACAATCATATACACATGCTGCAAACAGATGTTTGAATACCAGCTCCAAAACAAGCAAAAATGAATACTAGATAATTTTTTTGTAAATTGTTGAGATATTTAAAATGGAATATACCTTGATAGTCTGGAAAGTGACTTTTGGGCCTATCTTACTGAGCAAGAGAACTTGCAAATCTAAGCTTCAGAAAACATGGAAAGAGAAAGAGAGTTGCTACTTGGTCATTAAATTCTCCTGAGGGCATGATATACCAGCTATTTTGGGAGTTATATAATCATATTAAATATAGTTTATGTACAATTCACTGCTTCATTTTCTCTGTATAATTCAGTTTTTACAGGTGTATACATACATGAAATGACCACTACCACCATCAAGAGAAAGAATATTTTCATCTCCCACAAAAGAATTATTTTGCATTCGACTCCTCTCGGCCTACACTCTCTAAGCCAGGCACCTTTTTGTCAGAGCAGTCTTTTAAATATGCAGTATTTGTTCAATGCAGGACGTTGACAAATCTGACAAGGGATAGAGAGAAGCAATGGCATTAGGGTGAGGAGGGCGTGGTATGAAGTATATTCCTTTGTCTAAATAGCAGCTGAAGAGAATGCTATTTTGATAATGCTTCAAGGACATCATCATGAATAGAGAAGATTTATAATGAAATATTATAATGTGAATTAATCACTGTCATGTCAAAAGCTAAGTTCTTTTGAGTGTACTTTCAAAACAGTAGACAAATATGAAAGTAATCACAGTAAATCCCTTTTACAAATTAGAGAGATTATGTCTATACATACACATTTCAGGTGAATTTTCTTTTACTTGCTGTATACATACTACGAATGATCTAAGTGAATCTACTAATCAAATTTTATCTGTCATAAATGTTACCCATCAGAGTCTTCCTTTTCCTCTTGTACAGAATGCTAGGGACAGCCAGTAAGTTCAAAATACCTATCAAATATCATTAATATGACTGATTGGTGATAGAGCAGAAGTCAGAGTCCACACTTAATTGTTGAATATGTTAACAGTTGTTGGTATATGTTGTTGGAGTTTTTATCAGTGTCTAAAATTTTATACTACTAATATTTTAAGGGTCCAATGATCAGTCACTGTTTTATAAAAAGAAAAAAGGATTTAGGGACATGCAGTGTGGTGATTGCTGTGGGGAGGGAGATATAAGGGGACTAAATGGTATTGGAAAAATATATAATGAAGATTAAATTTTAAAAATGAATAGTTTAATCAAGGCCAAAGCTCCATCTTAGGCTAAAAAGTGATAAATTTAAAGTCAAAATGTTACAGAAACAGGGGAGTCCAAAAATCCCCAGAGTTTGCTGCTGGGGGATGGGGAGAAGTAAGCAGCTTTTCAAATGCTTCCACATGCCTGAGGCTGGTGGCTACTGTCTTTCTTATGCAAATGGCTTTAATGCATCCAAAGCCTCAGGCAGATGGGAGGAGTCTTGAACCAGGGGACGGTATGGAAAGCACACAGAGCCTACGTAAGGTTCTGTGAATGGTCAGAACTGTTTGCAACGCCCACTGCGTCAGATGACGCAGTCAGGGATATATAAGCAGCTGCAGACATTTTAGCTCAGACTCTCTCTGGCAGGCTCGGGCTCTCACTCAGAGACTCTCTCAGACTCTCGCGCTCAGACTCTCTCTGGCTCTGGCTCTGAGACGCTCTCAAGCTCTCGTTCGGGCTCTGGCTCTCACTGGCGCTGTGGCTCTCGCTCTCGCGCTCTGGCTCTGGCGCTCAGACTCTCTCTGGTGCGCTCGCGCGCTCGCTCTCGCTCTCTCGTGTGCTCCCTCCACGTGGCTTGGTGAAGGGGCCTTCTCCATGTGGCTTGGAGAAGGGGTCTCCAGGCTGCGTTAAGAGGCTCTCGCCATGCGGTTTTGAGAGGAAAAAGGAGATCCGCGCAGTTTGCAGGAAGAAGACAGTTTGCAAGGAGGCTGAGAATCCAGGTGGTTCTGCATTGAGAGCTGGAGGGCACCATAGCACAGAAAGGACCTCCCCAATCAGATTGAATGATTGGCAGCTGCTGGTAAAGCTGAACTGTGTTGGGAAAGTAGGGAAACGGTTTCTCTGACTTCCCTAAAACTAGCCTGGTTTGGAAGGGGAGGAGGCAAGGATATGTGTTTGTGGGTATTTTAAAGAGCATAAGACTTAACAACAGAAATCTGCAAATAACTAAATCTATATAACTGTTAAATAAACAATTCTTTTTCTTTTCACCAAACTCTGGTATTGAGAGTTATAATTTTGGCGGCGGGCAATCGGGCCCCTAACTAACGAGCCCATGGTTTTGTTTTCAACTGGAGCAGACCAGGGGTTCTGTAACAAAAATAGAAAGAAAGTCTGTTGACATGTGAATGACAATACTGTTTCCTGCTTATCGTCATCATTTCCTATTGGTGCTATTTTAACACATGTATAATAAGCATATGTATTATAGACATTTTGTGTGGTTTGTTAGCAGTTAACTCCTAACATCTTGTATATGCTTTTACACTTTAAGTATGCCTATATATACAAAGAGATTTTTTAATAAAAATGATTTCATATGCTATGTGGAGTCTTTTATTTAATGTACTGATACCATATTTGGGAATAAATATGGTAGTTATATTTATTCATTCCTCTATTGTTAGGTACTTGAATTATTTCTATTGGTCCTAGCCAGTGCAATAAAGCAATAATGCCAAACAGATAACATAAGAACTAGAAAGAAAAAAATGAATTTGTCACCATTCATAGCATGATTGTAGATAATAAAAATAAAAACCCATAGACAAACTCTTTGATTAATAAATATTTTTAGGCTGCTAGATTCATGATCAATATATACTTCAACCACAAACATTGAGAAAATGAATTTTTAAAAAGTACCATTTACAATAGTATCAAAAAACATCAACTAATTAGGAATGCACCTAAGGAAAGATGTATGATCTCACTGTTGAAATGTACAAAACATTGTTGGGCAAAATAAAGGAAGACAGCTGTTCAGGCGATGTGTTTTCTGTTGGTCAGTTGAATCTTGGGAGGAGTCCTTTGTTCTACTTTCAAACTCTTGTTTAAGCTTAAGGGCAAATCAAAGTTCAGGAGCCTGGGGGAAGGGAGGAATACAAAGAGATCAAGTAGTTATTTCTGCAGCAAAGAATGGGAACTTGGAGGATCTGTGTCTGGACTTGTCATAGATAAACAAGGAGGGGCATAGTTCTTTGCAGTAAACTTTCCTGGAACACAAAAGGATGGGGAGATTACTTTGCTGTTTTCTAGCAGCACAGTGCTCAGGTCAAGTTCAACATTGCCAGTTCATTGCAGTCCCAACAGATATTTTTTGTGGAAATTGACAGGCTTATTCTAAAATTTATATGGGAATTCACAAAGCCAAAAATAGTGAAGGCAATCATGAACAACAACGAACTGCAAATTTAATGTTACAGTATATCAAGACCAATAGGCTTTGTTCAATAGCAATAATACTGTAGAATTAAGACAGTAGAATATTGGCACAAGAGTAGAACAAATAAAGAGAATAAGCTCGGGAATCTAGAAACAGATTGATTCGTATTCATATATTATAACCTGATTAATGACTGTGATAAACTGCTAATGTGAAGGTTCCTGAGTCTTCACCCCTTCCTGTATCTGTACCTACCTGCAATGTGACTTTGCGCTTTCCTCCACCACAGGTGAGAGTGTGTTTCCTTGTACCTTGGTTTTGAGTTTGGCCATACGACTTGCCTCGGCCAATGAGATATTAATAAATGTAATATATCTTCCAGTCAGGGCACATCAGAGAAGGAAAACTCTGACTCCAAAAAACCTCCGCTGGCTTGCGGCATACCTCTTCAGGGGAAAGGCTAAGGGAGTAAACCCCGACAGAAAATCCGGAGCCGGAGTCCCTAAGGCGGTTCGACGTTGTAGTCAACACCGGCAACTCCTGCGGCGCACCTGAAGCCAAGCTGTATTGACTCCGTCTTTCCCTTGGACCCTTCAGCTGCGAAGAGAGGGGGGGTCTGCTGCATGGGCAACAGCAGACCCTCCATATCACCCTGCCCAGGCTCTGTAGCTTCAGCCTCACTGGAGAGGACACTCCAGCGTCATCGTAAGATGTCGATTCAACACGGGAGGAGACAGATACCGTGTCACTCCCGAGTTGGACTGCACAGCCATTCTCGGCGGTGCAGATAGACTCTTAAGAAGCTACACCATCGTCTCTCGAGACGGACGGCTGCCGAAAGAAAATATATGCAGAGGCCAGAAAACTCTTGCCTGTTTCTGCCTCTGCTTTTTTCTCTTGGCCATCACAGTGAGGCCATATCCAGGCCAGCCTGTGGAAGGGCCATGTGGGGCGTAGAGCCATGTTACTTACTCCTGTTGTCCCAACTGAGGCCGTCCTCAGTGAAAAACTGAAGTGTCTGGAAGGAGCCCAATATCAGAAAAGGCAAATATTTAAAGAATAAAAGAGGCAGTTAACTCCAAGAAAAATGAAAAATTGAAATAGAATGAAATTCCAATAAAACTTGGAATTTCTAATATTTAGAATCATGACAATGAATTTAGAAAGCACATGTACATTTAGTTAAAACTGTAATGAAACTAAATGTAGAGGATGAAGGAGTAGAAGTTAAGTGGGAGTGCGGGCTGGTAATACAAGAGATAAATCCTCACCTACGGTAGCAAATCAGTGGGTGATAACTAAATATAAAAAAATCAATACCTGTAGTATAATCAAGTTAATTGGAAACATGAAGGCAGATTCTAACAGGAACATAAAACAGGTGAAAATACTCTCTCTGGCATCTGAGAAGTGGGGAAAGCTGATGAGGTGACAGATATTTTTCAGTTTAAGTCATCTTATTAGTTGTTTGATTTTTAAATGATACACAAACAGTACTTTGATAAAATATTTCTTTGAAAGTTTTATTACAGAGCTATTTCAGTCTGTCCTCCCCTAAGCGCCTGATATTACAATGTACCCTCCCATTTTTATTGACTTCGCTTTCCCTCCCCTCTCTAAAATTTATGAGATTCCCCAAACACCTAAAAATGTGAAGCATCTTGGTGATGGGGCTTTAATGGATTCAATACAAGTAAAAAGATCACACCACCGCCACCCCAATTTCTTGAGTCCTCCTACGCCTGCTAGTTTACCACACCCAAGAGTTCCTTAGTGGTATCTGCAAACAGAGGACAGTGACCGCCAGGACAGGGACACAGCTGATGTAGGAACACCAGCCAGAACATGACCTAGAGCTGCCTTCAGTTGCTCTAAGGCTGAGATTGGGTTATAAATCTTTTTTTCTTTTTTCTTTTTTCAGAAGGACTAATTATAAAAATAAGTTTGCAAAGTATACTGGGTTTGAAACGAATATTACAGTATTTTTAAGTCTTATAAGCCTTTATACACCCATTCAAGAAATTACTATTTCTCGTGGATACTCACTTTTTTATATCTTATTTTAAAAATCATTCTCTGAATTTTCTCAATCTAAACCAAGTGAACTCTTAAGTCTTTGGGTTTAAAATCCTTCTACAGTGGTGGCTGTCAGTAAAATGACCTGCTCTATTATACTGTTGTTCCCTCTTCCTTTCATACAGTCTTCAGCTGTGTATTCCTATTTAAAAAAAAAAAAAAAGAAGAAGAAATGCATTGATCTTCCTTTTTGCCCTTGATCAAACATAAAGGCCTGGCATTGTCTGATATGTGCAAATTAACTAGAAGTTAAGGACAACCCAGCATCTGAGTTTCCCCAAGGAAAACTTGCCAGAAACAGTGATTCATTTTTATTCAGTAACAAAGTCACAAAGGCCTTCTCTGGCAGGACCTCAACAAGTGTCACCTCTTCTGTGAGTCTTTTAAGAACTCAGTGGAATATAAGTTTTACACACCAAAACAAAATAGCCATATTTCCCATGTGCTTTTTTGTGCTGTTCACTAGCGCTGTGTTCCAGAACTCACTCAGGACCTGGGGTATTTTGATCTGCACCAAACACCTGCGATTAGACAGGGAATAATGAGCTATGATAGAAGCATCTGCTTCTCAATTTTTCTAATTGGCCACTCTTGATGGCCACTAGAGTTGGGGGGTTTTCCTGGCAAAAATATCCATTTCCAAATTTGTGAGATTTCCTCTACTTTTTTCATTCATTTGCAAGTACTTATTGAGCATTTCCTATGCCAGGGCTTGATCTGGGGAGCTGATCAGAATCGAGGGGAACATTCTGGGGCAGAGTGAAGGGGAAGATGTATATGTGGGGTAACTAAGATCTTTAGAGTCTCAAGGGTTTCCTTCTCCCTGCTAGCAGAGACGACACACACAACTTTCAAGGGCTTCCTCACCTCCTGCCCTATCATAGTTTTTTTGTGTTGTTCAAAATGCCTGGCAGCCTTACCAGACCAGGCTGAGGATTACTGGGTCAACTGGTGAGACATCTTCCTTTGCTTTTAGCCTCTGTATGAAGTTCTCTGTTAGACTGCACTGGTGAGGACCCTGCCTTTTTCCCCCTGGTACTCATTCAACTGTAACAGTATTAGAAATCAAGATCCAGGTGCTAGGTATGCTCATTGCTACTGCATGACATTCATTGCTTCTAGTCTCGTCTGACAGAGCAGGAACATACATGTACGTACACTAACCTGTGTATATATGTGTATCTATCAAGAGTAACAGCCTATGTATAAATATTGTAAAAATAGTGTAACCAGCTATTTCTACATTTAGCTAAATGTGAATTCATACTAGGGTCTCTAATCTATTAAGACAGGGATTGTTCTAGATTTTCCCTTGTTTACCCATAAACTTCCTCTCCCACAGTGAGAAACCTGTTGTCTGCCACTTACTTACTTAATTGCTCAGTTCCCACGTGCGTGTACAGCAAACTCAGAATTGTTAACCTGTATCCTGTGGGGCACAAAGTGCCAACCGAAGAGCAGCGCTTACGCACGGTTTCCTCTGCCTTCGGTCCCACAGGCTCCGTTCATTCCCAATCACTTAGCTCAGCACCTTTTACCTCCATCCTCTTCAGTGAGGCTTTTTGCTCCATACATCTGCAATATGATTGGATGGTTTTGTTCTTCTCTACTTTAAAAAAAATCCTTTAGTTTAGTCATGTTTTATTCTGGATACTTTCTTCAGACCTATATTCCAGTTCATTACCTCTCTCTGTTAACTGGGTTTATTAAAAACCTTGGGGTTCTTCATTTTGATCGTTATATTTTTCAGATACATGTTTTTCATCTTAGTTGTTTGTCATAGTTTCCAGCTCCCTGCCCAACTTCTCATTATACCCACTACCTCTTTCATCATATTAAACATTCTGTGTCTCATGACTTTACTATCTGCATCCCACGTGAGTTTGTTTACATTGTGTTTGTTTTTCTGTTTGTCCTTTGTATTATTTCTCCTTCTGCTTGGCTGAATTCTTATTGAATCCCAGGAACTCTATTTGAAAAATGATGTCAGGTGAAGTGAGATCTAAGATGGCCTTCCTCCAGAGAGGAAATATTTCTCCTTCTAGCAGGAAGCTAGGGCCTGGATAACCTTAACCTAAATTTGAGGATGGGACGATTTGAAACAGGACTTCTGCTGTTGTAAAGATTTACTTATGTATGGTGTTTTGCTCTTTTTTGGGTACCCAAGCCAAAGCCTGGGGAATCTGCAGGGTTCCCCTTCCCTGGTGTCCTCACGACTCTGATTTTTGTCTTTCTTACTCAATGTTCTCAAAATCTCTGCTCAGCTTCTCAGCCTTCTCTTCTCAGATTGACAGGTGCCCAGTGAATTCTGTAAAAAGAGGTGGTTGGCTCAGAGGATCCTTAAGACCTTTGAGTACAGGGAGGACACAGAGGTGTTTTCAGACAGAGTTCCTGTCTATTTTCATTTTAGTCTTGAGACTAAATGTATCCATGGGAAACATGGAGAGCCACTAAATGCTGTGCTAAATTGCATTGTAGACAAATAGGAAACAGGAGAGTACAGTATATGTTAAATTGGTGCTCATACTGTATAACGAATAAAGCACAAAACAGATAAAGAAGAAATTGGTAAAGGTTGCTAAGCCATGAATTGGAATGATTGAGTTTCTACACTTTCATACCAGAGATATTCCCTGGTAAGATAGGTATGTGTCCCAATCCCACTCAATTTTAATGAAATAATCCCTTTTAATTAAATCTTTATTTATGTTTGAAGTGGAAAGACACCTCTATTTTTAGATATATTTTCCCCTGGGCCTTTGGAATTTGACCCAATTTCCAGTTCCATACCTTTCCCTTTTTATATCTTGCAGGAGCTTTGGTGTGGGTAGAATTTCAGCCTTAACTTCGTGTCTTGTTAACTATGTGGCATTTTGAGCCCCTGATTCTCTATCAGTAAATTGAGTGAAATGTAGAAATGAAAGTGGAAGCTCATTGAAAGCTGAAAATTCACATGTGAATTATGCGTTATTAGTATTGCATGGGGGGCATGTCATCGTATCGGGAACCTGGAAATAATAAGATTAAAAAGCTCTGGATATGGATGATGAAGATATTCTGTTCAAAGGTGACTGAGACCCTTAGACGCCCAAACTGTGACTTTTGATTATTTATTTATTTTAATATTTATTCCTCCATTTACGTACTTTAACAAGTAACTACTGAGCGTCTTAAATGGATGTGCCGCTGCGCAGGATACCGGGGTTCGGGGAGCCGATGTGCACGCAGTTTTTGTCCTCGTCCAGTTTCGTGAGTGAGATGAAAAATAAAGAACCAAACGAATACACGCAAAGTCACGACTATGGTGGGTGCTTTTAAGGAAAGGACCATGTTATCATAAGAGTATATAAGGAGGGGTTGGAGTATTTTACCTGCTGAGTGAAGTCAGGGAAAATGTCCTTAAAGAAAGTGATGGTTGCTGTGGGACTTGAAGTGTAGGAGTTACCACAGTTCCTGTGGGAGGAAGTAAGAGCATTCCAGGCCAAAAGCCTACCATGCGCACAAGTCACAAGACAAGAGGAAGAAAGGCATGTTCATTAGAGAAGTCTAGAATGTCTGGAAGGCACAGAGCTAAGAGGAAGTGGGGCATCAGATGGGGTTGAGAGACATGCGGGGTCCAGACTGTGGGGCCGTGGTCAAGATTCTGGCCTCCATCCCAAGGACAATGGGGAAACAGTTGAAGGGATGATGTAATAATGAGGATACTGGATCCCAGGGATCATTTGGGCAGAGCTGGTCTTAATCAGGCTTCATACCAGCTAGTTGAACCCTATCATTGTGTTTATAGAAAGGAGTCATTTAATGTGAATTCTTCACTACAATGAGGGATTTGTAAGTTTACGCCTAGGAGTGCGTTATCAAAAAGGCACTGAATATAATTCCGGGTAGCATTAAGAAATCATCAGACTATGTCCACTTACTCAGTGAATAAATAGTGGCTATTTTGTAGAAGTCGTTAGGATAAAAATAGGCCAAATTTTACTTTGAGCTACATCTATTAAGTATTTATTTTAAAAAAACCCAAACTATTGTTCTATACAAACAATTAAAATCCTACCTCAATCAACATTATGAATTTCAGTAAAATCCTAAAAGAGGTGAAAGGGAAAGGCTATGTGTATCTGGAGAACACATTGCGTGCACGAGGGCCAGGATGAGCAGAGGCCTCAGGTGGGAGCGGGCAAGAGTGCTCAAGGAGCAGAGGAAGTGAGCAGAAAACCGGCAGGAATTTTGGGAAGAAAGTGGCAAAGACGTTTTCAAGCCTCCTAGGGGATTGTGAGGATCGTGACCTTGACTCTGAAGTAAGAGAACAGTGGAGGGTTTGGACAGAGGAATAATATCACCTGACTTTTATTTCAACAGGCGCCCTCTGGCAGCTGTGTTGAAAGCAGACCTAAGAGAGACAGGGTGGGAAGCAGGGAGATGGTGAGGAGGCCCTAGCGATGGCCCGGGCAGGGGCTGAGTGGGACGGGGTCCGTGGTCGTAGCATGGAGAAGGTGAGAAACGGGCTCGGGCTTTGCCGACGAATTGGGTGAGTCAAGGATGGCTTCATGGGATTTGTTCTGAAAACTGGAAGCATGTAGTGACCATTTCTGAAGGAAGGAAGACTGCTGGGGAGAAATCTCAATCTTACACATGTTGACTTTGAGAGGTCTGCGAGTCTCCACTATGGAAAACCTTTCTAAAGCTAAATATCGCCTGTCTCTCTTTAAAAAAAAAAAAAAATCAGTATTATAATGTTAACAAGACTCTTCCCTTTACTTGATCTTATCAAAGATTCTGACCATGCAGGTCAGATTCAGCCACTTTGCTACTTAAAACTATCCAATGGCTTTCTACTGAATGCGGAATAAAATCTAAGTTCCTCACCACAGTGTCCAAGACCCTCCCTATACGTCCTGCCGGCCCACCTTGCCTCGTAAGCCCCCCTCTTCAGTCATTGTGCCGCTTCTGTGGGGGCCTTATTTCCGTGTCTTGAACATCCCAAGATCATTCTGGTCTTAGGAACCTGCAGTTTCTGTTGTCTCTCTCTGGAATACCCTTGCTACTGTGTTTCTTCTGCGCCAGAGACTGTGTGATCATTCAGATTGCGGCCCTCATGCTCTCTCCTCAGAAAGTTCTTCTGTAATCATCGTTATGGTCTCGGTCCTTCTCACCCTTGAAATGGCTATTTATTTATTTACACGTTCATTGAGTGTCTCCCCGCTCCCTGCCCCACCAGGTATCTCATCTGACTAGTTTCCGCGGTACTCTCAGCACCTAATACAGTCTTTCCTGTGGGATGTTGTGTTAACAGTACAGAATCAACAGGTCAGACCATTCCCAGTTTACATATGAAAACGAGGCTCACAGGGAACAGATACCTTCCTTGTGTTCACTGTGCTTTTCTGTGAAAGTCTGACCTGACCTTTGTGGAGCCCGAGAAAGACGATGCCTAGGGAAGGGCTCCTGGTGGCTTAACTGGGTTCAAGTTAAAACTACAACAAAAACAAACAAATGAACAAACAAACACATGAGCCCAGCAGCCATGGGACACAGGGCCCTTTCACGCACACCGCGCTCTGGGAAAAGCTGGCCCTGCGCTGTCCGCATCCGTGTGCTTCTGCCCTCCGAGCTGTCCTTTAAAGGAGCACCAGGAGTCCTGTTTCAACCAGCAGGACTAAGGCTTTCCCCGTCTACTCAGACCTACACGGCTGTTTCCCCACCAGCTTCTTTATTGATCCATTAGAGTGGCTCCATCATGAGCAACCAGGACAATTCCTTTTGGACCAATCAAACTGCGAGGATTTGGAGTCCTCATTGGCATGAGGATGGACCAATCGGGGACCTGGGATGGGGACTTGTGTCTACATAAGTCAGTTCCCTTCTGGCTCTGAGAGCAAACTTTCCCTTCCCACCAAAGGCTGGAGATTGCCTTTCCCCAGTGGGAGCTAAAACACAGAAGATGTCTCACTGGAGCAGAGCGGGGAACCCCAGTGCAGCGTGGGGCAGAGCAGGCCAGGCTGTTAGGGGTCACTGTCTGACTGGAAAAGTGGTCTGGCTTCAGAACACGTCATCCCGGGAACTCCTGGCCCTGGGGCTCCCTAACAGCAGTTCTGTCTTCACAACCTGCTGTCATAGTTGAGGTGTGTCACAGCTGTGCTCTGCCACAACTGGGCTAGTTTCACAGAAAACATATCCTCCTTTACCGCACCCCAAATTGGAGATTTCTTTTGGTGTTCAATTGACACCAATGGCCTCCCGTCAATGATTAAATGCGTAACTAAAATAAGGGAATCTGTCTTTAGAAAAGGGGAAACTAAACCTAATTAGGCCCACCTGATGTTTGGAAAGTGGCTTTCAATCCAATTGCCCCCAAAGGATAAAAATATTTTAATGATGATCCATATATATTTCCATTGGGTAGGGCTACAGCCATAGCTGTTATTAAATACTTCTAGAAAGACTGACTTTTACTACTTAGAAAATGCCCACAGATCCCACAGGGATTGGGGAACCCATTTTACTAGACAAATCCTACCCCAGGTGTGCAAACTTGGCTGCTATTGCAGCAGTTTCATCATACTCATCACCTGCTGCTCTCTCGTTTTAATAGAACGAACTGACCAGATATGTAAAATTCAATTGGTCAAATCAGTTGACTCTTTTAATCTACCTTGGCCTAAAGGCTTTCCCTTGGTATTGCTTAATTAAAGATCAGTTCTTTTTGGTATATGCCAACTGTCCCCTTCTAAACTTGTGACCAGAAGGCCTGTCCCGTGAGGTTCGATCAGGGAATGTGGGGACTTGCCTTCATAAGGAGACCTTCTAACTTCCTGCTAAGAACTTACGAAGGCCCCTGAAATCAGTGCAAGCGCATATGGCAATCTTCCCACAGTGCACTTCTTGGAAATGGAACCAAGCATCACGGCCCACAACCTGGGTACGTGGTCTGTCCGTGAAACATGCCCAACAAGGATTCCCCGCAGCCCTCACTGGAGTGGACCTCACTGCATATTGTGAACTAATCCCTGAGTTGCAAGGTTAAATGGTACCGATCCATGAATTTGTTTTTTATTAAAAAAAAACAAAAACAAAAACAAATCCTAACTTGTACCTCATTCACCTAATTGAACACCCCAGCCTGTAAGTACCTCAAATTGCGGTTACCGAGAGCTTGGCTTTTGCCTTGACAGTTTTGCATCTTTTGGGTGTGTATTGACCTTGCTGAAAGAGATCAGAAAATGTTCTATTTTGACCTGGTTGGTGTGGCTCAGTGGATTGAGCACCAGCCTGTGAACCAAAGAATCACTGGTTCGGTTCCCAGTCAGAGCACATACATGCTTGGGTTGCAGTCCAGGCCCCCACTTGGGGGCTTGTGAGAGGCAACCAGTTGATGTAGCTCTTACACATTGATGTTTCTCTCCCTCTCTTTCTTCGTCTCTTCCTCTCTCTCTAATAATAAATCAATAAAATGTAACAAAAAATGTTCTATTTTGTTGGTATTATCTCTTAAGAAGCTATTAGCACCAGTTTTATAAATGGATATAAGTAACTCATAAACTGGCAGCTTTCTTTGCAGTTCTCTCCTTTTTCTCCTTTCTGAGCTTATTCTAATCTCTGACTGTCACTTGTAAACATCTGTCTATAACTGATGGAATGACTGTCCTTTGGGTCCCAGTCAGCTCTGCAACAGAAATTGTCATACTTAGGAGCCAAGTAGCACCGATATAAGGTAAAAAGTGACAAACTGAAGTGTTGGGGAGGGAAGAGCTCACAGGCAAATCCCTCAAAAGAGTCCCTTTACCACAAAGCTGAGACTTTGGAGAGACATATTAAAGGAAAATAATTCCTAGAAAACTTACACATGTGATTAAAACACCCCATATACTGAAAGTAGGGAAATTGCTGCAGGATTAGTCTGAATAAAACGTGCCAGAGACTGCCCCTAGGTGTCCTCAAGACTGCCTGCTCCCTCCATGCCACCATAAAAGGGTAGAATTGGAGGCAACATGTCACCTCACCCTCTGTCCCTCTGCAGAAGTCATTCCATCCAGAGGTTTCCAAGGGTGTTTAAAAATGGAAATTAACCAGCCTCATCATCATGTCTCTCCATAGAGATGGTTCATTTAAGTAATGCAGAAATTTACCTCAATGGCCTACTCAGAGCCACCTGAGACATCCTTTGTGTAATCTGGAAAGGGATGTTCACAATGTAAAGTGACGTTGCAGCCTCACTGCAGATCTAAACTCATCGCACCCCTAGCAAGTACCACTGGAGGGAAGAACGGATCATCTTCTTGAATCTTTAGAGCAAGGCTCCTTCCAGTTGGCCTTTCCTGAACCTCACCAAGTGTCCAGATATCTGAAACCCAGATTTCAGCTCTCCTTTTGCCTATCTTATTTGTTCCAAAGCTGAGTGACGACAGAACATGAATTTTTAAGAGATTTTTTTTAATGAATCACTTTGATTAAATAAGTAGTTGGCCATGTAGTCTTTTGTTAGCCCAAACTTGCCTATTTATTAACCACTTGTCTTATTGCCACTCACTGTGCTAGACACAGGGAAGACCACAGTCATGCTCCTGCCTTCGTGGGAAGGGCGGACAGTGAATGAGAACCAGGTGCCTGTGGTCAGTGCTGTGAAGATGACAGATGTGGTGGCCTGGGTGAGGCGGGTAGGAATGGGTGGGTCAGGAAAGTTTTCCTCTAAGCAGATGATATTTGAACTATGATGACCTGGAGCGTGAGACTAAGACTTTTCATTTTTTAAATTTTATTGTTGCAACTTACATATTTTTACGTCTAATAAAGTAAATATCAATCTTTAATATCCGACGTAAACATGAAGCTCATTGGGCGGGGATGTAGGGGGGTGTTAAAAGGTATTTCTTAGATGTCCAGCTAGTAGGCTAATCAGCTGAACTTGGGTCCCGGACTAAGGACCCCGGCGGTTCCATGCTTCAACCAAGCAGAACAAGGAACTTGACCTGTTATTCTTTTGAACAGTGACCTATTCCTTTGAGCAATGACTTGGGGAATAGCAGTGACCTATCCCTTTGTGCAATGACCTGGGGAATAGTGGAAAATTTTTGTCTATACAAGCTGTATTTCTGTCCAACTTCCTGCACCTGCAGGAACAAGAATGCACCTGAAATTCTTTATAAACCCCCCAATCCCTAAGGTTGGGGCTGTCCACCTAAGTCCAGCTTGTGGACGGGTGGGCAGTCACTGGCCAGCTAATAAAGGCTCTTTAAATTCTCATTTGGTTGTCTCCGACTGTTTGGTTCTTGGACTTGCTCCACAACAGGCGGAAATCCCTTTTTTTTTTATTCCAGAGCCAAAGGGTTGTGAGACCAAAATGTGAGAAAACCACTGTAATTTACCCCCACCCACGCACGCCTGGTCCACGCCCTGCTCTGACCTCATAGGTGCCACTGTGATGCAACTGCAAAGCCCACCCTATATATTCTGCCGTGGCGGGGCTGAGAGTTTGTCCGTTAGAGCCCAGGGAGCTGATTGTGGTGACCTGTTGGACTAGGACTTGCGAGCTTTGTTCTTGCCTCTTGCCGTTCCTTTGCGAGTTTGTTTTCTTTTGCTTACTGGTTTGGTTTTCTTTTGTTTTGTATCATTTATTTTGCATTTTCTTTCTTTTCCTTTATTATTTTTCTTTCTTTGAATTTTTCTAATTTGTTTTTCTTTATTTTTTATTATTTATTTATTTTTTCGTTCTTTTTTTTTTTTTAATCTTTTGTTTTTGTTTTGTTTTTGTTCTCATCTTGTAGCCACCATGGCTACAGCAGCCACCGCTGACCTTCAGGAGCGCATCATTGGCGATTACATGCTCCTGCGCACCATTGGCAGTGGGTCCTTTGGCGAGGTGTGGTTGGCCACGCACTTGCCAACGGACACAGAGGTGGCTGTCAAAATCATTACTCAGTGCTTTGAGAATGATTATTTTGAAGAAGTTGATTGTCATAAGCAACTAAAGCACCCAAATATCGCACAGCTATTTGAGCTGATTACCACCAAGAAGAAAAGGTACCTCTTCATGGAGCACGTCAGCGGAGGGGACTTACTCGAATACTTAGACAACTGCGGCCCCATGACCGAGTCAGCAGCCCGACCCATCTTCCGGCAGCTCGTATCGGCACTTCAGTACTGTCACCTGAAGAAAATCGTCCACCGGGACCTGAAGCCAGCAAACATCCTGATGGACGGTGAGAGGAACGTCAAAATAATAGACTTTGGGTTTGCTAGGGACTGTCGGTACTACACACTAAGCAGCTTCTGTGGCACCCCGCGCTATATGGCCCCGGAGATCTTTCGGCGTGTCAGCTATGACGGCCCGAAGGTGGATGTCTGGGCCCTGGGGGTAGTTCTCTATCGGATGATAGTGGGGGTTTTGCCATTTGATGGGGTCACGGTTGAGGAGGTGGAGAGTAAGATCCTGAGTGGCGAGTTCCGGGTACCACTGTCTCTATCCGAAGAAGGTCGAAATCTTTTACAAAAATTATTGACCCTCAACCCCAGGGAAAGGCCCTCCCTGGTAGATGTGATGCGAGACCCATGGGTCAACATGGGCTGGGGGGAAGAACTGAGGCCGTACATCGAGCCGCGCTGGGGTGACCTTGACCCCGAGGTGACAGGCAGAATGGAGGAGATGGGGTTCGGAAAGGGGCAGATCCAGAGGTCATTGACCCAAAGGACATATGACAGGGTCATGGGAACCTACCTGATTCTGAAAACCACCGCCAGGATGAGGGCCCGCACCATCCGGGTTAGGCCCTGCCCCTCCCCCGTCTCCCGCGGAGGGGAGAACACAGCGGGGCCTGCTGGTCCCTCAAGCCGCCCGCGGTCAAGGACGGATGTTCCCCCAGCGGAAGCCAGCCTGGCGTCCGGGACCGGCACTTCCCTCCCCGGCCCCCAGGCCAGGACGGCCACCCCCAGCCCCACCCTCCAGTGTGACCCCCGTGGCTTCCCCACCGCCCCCCGCCGCGACAGCGCCCGCAACAGCGCAGGAGCCCCGGAAGGACCCGCCGAGGAGAACCGCGTCCCGACTGCACAGCCCGATGGCGGGAGCCCGGGCTCTCCTTCTGCCCCCAGTCGGGGCTGGCGGGGGGCGGTTCGCAGAATCTTCGGGAGGTTCTTAAAGTGTGTGTGCTGTGGGCCGTCCACGCGCAAGCAGCGGCGCAGAAGGAAAAGAGTCGCGCCAACATAAGTTCTGAAGTTGTGGGCGGCCCACGGCACCCGGAGGAGGACACACAGCTGCGGTGAGAGCGGCGCCGGAAGCGCACACCGTGACACCGTGCGCGCGTGCAGGTGACAGGGCCCGGCCGGTGGGCGACGCCGAGTGCGAGCTGCCGCAGCGTTCTCCGCACGGGACCCCCACCAGGAGGGGATCCCGCATCTCATGGACTGTGTTCTCCTGGGGCCCTTGTCCCCTCCCCTGCTCCCCTTTGCTCCCATGTTTGTGGTGGTTCTTCATACAGTTCTTGGTTTTTGCAGATTTTGTAATAAACTTGATGATTGGATCCAGAAAAATGTTTTGGAGTCTTTGTTTCTCATCCTCTCTGCACAGATTGGGGCTGAGCACACGGTGTTTGAGAAGCGGGCAGTGATGTGGTACATACGTGGGCTTTGCCACGGGAACTCCCAACAGTTAGGAATGTGGTTTTATAGGCAAAGGCCCCTGGGTCAGCACGGGCCAGGGGCAGGGTCTGGGCATGCTGGGCAGGTTTCCTACGCCAGGGCCCAGCAGGGGGCGAAGCAGGCAGCAGTCTCTGCTGTCGGGCAGCTGGCTGGCAGCCTGGGTGCTCTGTGACATCAGCAGGAGCCACCTGTCCCGACCTGCTGGCTTTGCTTGCTTCCCTCTGGGCTGGTGTCATTGTCCCGGGGGCTTTCCCTTTATACAGTCTGACCTGTGAAGCGCTGGAGGAAGAGCGCTCCAGGCTGAGGACGCAGCCGAGCTCAAGGCCACCAAAGCTCAGTGAGCTGGAGTGAGAGCAGCAGGAGACGTGGCCGCAGATGAAGGGCAGCCCTCGTGGGCCATGGGAGGTGGGTCTGCTTTACTCTGAGAACAGTGGTCAAACCCGTGGAGGGTATTAAGCAAGGAAGTAATATGATCCAATTTGTGTTTTAAAGCCAGTCAATTATGGTGAATATTCTTTTTCTGCAAAGATTTTTATTGATTTCCACACATTACAAGACTACCTACACATATTATGATTCACCAGGCAGGGCAGGTTTTCCTATAACTGCTGAAGAAATGTGAGTCAGAAACTGTGTGTCTTTCTCACTTTAATCCTTACCACCCCAGTGCCCTGAACATGTTAGGAACACAAATTAATCGATTATTTTAAGAGGGAAAGCCCTCCCTGCCTCTGCAGAGCCGATTTGTTGTTCTTCTATCACTGATCAGCTGATCTTCTTGCCCTGGGCATTGAGGAACCTGCCGTGGTCCTGTGATGCATCTGTCCCCCTTCCCTGAGATCCCAGCATATGGCCTAGACCTGCATGTGACTCATCACTTTGCATTTGTCATTCAGTGGTTCCCTTGCCCCCTTGCCCTCATCCTCCATTCCCCGAGTTCTTGGGGGCCGGGAACTGTGTCGCTCCCCTTTGTATTTCCCCTTGTTATCAGAGAGCCAGGTCCAGAGTGGGTGCTGAGAAAATGGTGGACAGGTGAACTGTCAACCCTGTGACCATACAGGGCACTGTCCCCAGTCAGGACACATTGTAGTGAAAAAGGGACTGTGGTGAACAATTGTGCTTCAACAACAGTGTAAAGCTGGGCTGGGCTTGAGCCGGGATGTACGCGCCCCAGCGAACATTGTGAAGCCTTATGAACAAAATGGTGAAATTTCTAGTTCTGGGTTCTCTTAGGAGGCCTCATACTCACTCCATTTGCTGGAGCTGCTTTAGCCCGATGGTCCTCACCGCATGGCAGACGTCATAATATACACAATGTTTCTAAGTAGCAAGGGCATCAAGGTGAAGTCACATAGACTCACATGTTCACAGTGTGACTTCCTTTTCAAGTCTACTTTAGTATTTTTAATTACTACAAAAAGAAGCTCTCAGTTTGGTGCTAAGTTATCTTTAACCCCCTCAAGCCCCCACTGATCTTTATTTTCAAATGAAAAGTAAACAAACCTCAGGACAAGGACATTTGACTAAGAAATGGTACTTGCCAGGGCACCCTGGTTTCTCTTATTTGATAATGGTATTGTCACCAGGGAAACCCTGCTTCTTCTCGCCAATGCAGGGAAGAATGACAGATGAGTGTGCCTGTTTGCATGCACGCACAAGTTCTTAGTGAACGGGAGAGCGAGAGAAAGGTTGACCAAAGGCGGGGTGGCAAGCTCGCCCTAGGGTGGCCACAGAGGCCCTGCAGCCAGAGGGCCAAGAGCACCATGGGGGCCAAGATTCCTTTGTTCTGAGCACATACACAGTCGGTGGGATGGGGGTGAGGAAGTTACATTTTGATTGGCTCATAAAGGTGGAGCCAGCTCTCCTTGCGGGGGAGGGGGCGCGGGGGGGGGGGGGCAGCAAGCATGACTGCCCATACTTAGGTATGTGTGGGGGGCTCTTTACCTGAATCCTTACCTTGCTGCAGACTCTATTTGTCCACCTTGTTGTAAAACACGGAAGTGAGGGGAGGCAGTAAATTAAAGTCGGGGGAGTTACCCAGAGTTATTCATGGGCTCTTCCCTGTGGGCGCCTCTCCCGCCTTTCCGGCCTTGGGATGAAAGCAGTTTCAAAGGCTTTCTTTCCTAGACGGTGGAAAGGATACATAGAATTTCAAGCCAAAAATTATCCTCTTTTTTTTTTTTCATGATTTTTTTTTTCTTTTCTAGCAGCAATGGGTGTAGAATGGCACGGCTAGTTTTTTAATGAGGGGAAGGGACAACAGGTAAAAGGAAGTGAGGCTTAATACGGGTTAGTATTTCAAAATATTTAATCATCTGGTTAGTTCTCCACGAAAACCTAACATAGACCACCAGAGAAACCCAGTTAAATGAAGCCAAGAGAGGGGAGGGGGCTTCCCAGTGGGGTGTGTGAAGATGGCTTCATGGGAAATAGAATCTCTCTTGGATAGAGAAGAGTGGGCGTGATTTCAGTTGGAAGGTTTTTGGTAGAGAAGCGACTGGAAGCGGTTTCTCAGGAAGAATAGCCAATTAAAGGGCAAGGAGAAATCGGAGACCATCTAAGACTCAGATGAAAACAGTTTCCTTTTCTCTAGAATGTTGAGAGCGTTCTGTTTAGTGCACGCTCTCTAGGGTGAGGCGGCGTGGGTTTGAATCCCGCATCTGCCCTTTCCTCGCTGTGTGGTCACAGATGAAGTGCTTAACCTGTGCCACGGTTTCCTCAGAGTAAACGGGGTTACAGACGGTACCCGTCACATGGCGCTTAAGGACAGTTAGGTGCATAGCATACAGTACATTTTCTGAGCGGTGCCTGGGGCATAGAAAGCAATATCTCTATGAAATACAATAGTGTTTGTGGCAATTAGAACGTTATTAGGAAAAAGAGGGAAAAGCTAAGTTTTAGAAAAGTCATGAAGAGACTTAAATGAGATGAAGAAGGAACTGTCTAGAAATGGTTTAGTGAGAAGTTCATCTTGGCAATGCCACTTAATTCAAAGCAAATATAATTCAAATAAGATTGTGCATTATAATGATGAAGCAGCTCATTAGAAGTAAAATACCCAGGTCACCCCTCACCCCACCCCCCTAGCGACTGTGATTCAGTAGGTATAGGGGATGATGAGAAATCTGTATTTTTAACAATGACGATGCTCAGAGCTGGGATTGGGATGAGGCAGATAAGGTGCCCGGGGAGCACAATTTAAGGAGGCCCTTAACCTCCTTATGGGTGTTCCAGCGCCATGTTGGCCCTGAGAGTCAGTGCCTCTTAAATTTTGCATCCTGGTTTCCTGCCTTCACCCTGACCTGCCCCTGAGATTCTGACTCTAGTGGAGGCAGAAATCATTCATCCCTTCATTAGACATATTTTGTGGACACCTGCTCTGTGCCTAGAATTATTCTAGATGCCTCACATACATCAGTGAACACAGCAGACCAAGATCCCTGCCCTTGTAAAGCTTACATTTAGCAGAAGAGACAAAACTTAAGGACCAAATAACCAAGTTGTAAATGATGTTAGAATGTGGTACGTTCCATAAAACAGGACAAAGGGTGCCGAGCGCACGTGCGGATGGCCTGCGTTACAGCAGGACCCAGGCCGGTGCTGAGGTCCCGTGTCCAGCGCCCTTACTCAGAGCTCTCAGCAGCGACTTCCAGAACCTCCCCTGCGGTGAAAGTCCTCTGCAAAAAGCGTGTTCCACGAGCCCCTGGCACTCTCTGCCACGGGGCCAGGCAGGAGGAAGGGGCTGTCATTTCCACCCATTTGCCTCCCTTACACCCAATGCCCCAGAAGGTTGAGCTCTTTCTGCGCCTGCCATCAAGGTGGTCACAGAGTGAACTTGCCAGTTACACAGATGGTCCGGGTTTTGGACTAAAAACCTTCAGTCCTTGGAAATGATTCTGTGAAGGAAATCTAAAGGCAAACTGACTGTGCAATATCACTGAAATGAAAAAGCAGGCTGTGATGCTAAAAAAGTCAGAGAAGAGTGATGAATTCTGTGGTCTCCTTAGTGTTTGTCATGTACAAGTGTCACAGAATTTAAGGACTGGAAGGGGACCTAGGCAATCATCTAGGAAAGCAGATATGAGTGAGAGTTGGGAGTGATGAGGGCAAAGACCATTTAATTAAGAAAATCTCCTTTGCAAAAACAGTGAGGAAGGGAAAGAGCCTCTGTTACTAAATACGGGGACCACGCCCAAGGGCTGATCCATCAGAACACGTGGCAATTAGATGTTTGAAGACTAAAACAGATGAGACAAAGGGCACAAAAGGGCAAGAACATTTCAGAAAAGGAAATGAGCCCCCACCAAAGACATAAAGCACTGAAGTTCTAAAATGCGTTCGGTTCTGTGTTGTGCCGTTGCTGATGCACGGGCAGGAGAGCATGGTATTGAGAGCAGGATACCATAAAGCCCCCTGTAACAGCAGTTCTTTTAAATACTACATTAAGTGAACGAGCTGTAATTAAAGGCCACTGATTCTGTGGCCGGGAGCATTGGGGGACAGCATTAGAAGAGCGTTTTCTCGTTCATTTTGTGGTTATTTATTGGGCAGCAACTAGGTTTCCTTTGAAAGATAGTGACAAAAAATAGAGCCATCTCTGCTATCTGGGCAAGTCTGGGTATAGTTGGTTTCCATTCTGGTATTTATGAGAGACTTGCATTCGGGTGTTTTGCTACATTTTGTTACCCAGCGTGGAACTGGGCTTAGGCAGTATTATGTAGTCTGACTAAATTATCTTATCCAAATGGTCATATGGATCTGAGAGGTTCTAATAATGTAAATCTATTCCATTAGGAGTATCAACCCGTGATGCCATTCTCAGACTCAGCCAGAGAGATGACAGCAGGGAATTCATCTGGAAGTGTGCTTAGCACATAGTAGATGCTTAATAAATATTTATAAATAATTAAAGAACTAGTGATTCATCTACTATGTATTTCAGAAAGACACCACCCCCCAATAAAAAACTTGCCTGCAAATAACTTCTTTTAAATGAATAGGATTATGGGGGCTTGACTGAAACGGAACTTTCATGTGTTACCCTGTATAACTTTTTGAGATCTACTTGGGGTAGATAAAAAATTTCCAAATCAATAATATCTGCGATTATACCTATTTTATGCCTGGCATTATTCCAGGTACTTGGCCTCCATCAGTGAACATAGTAGACAAAGTTATCTACCCTTGTGCAGCTGAACAGAAGCAAAAATAATAAACATAATTGCTAGGTAAGTTGTATATATTAGAAGGTGGTGTGAATTATGGGAGGGAAGGTAGCACAGGGTAGAGGGGGTGATTCACACGTGCCCTGTTTTAGAGGAAGAGCCGGGCCAGCGCTAAGCATTTGTCTCCTGTACCAACTCAGATTCACCTGCTAATAACCATCTTTAAAATTGAAAACATAATAGGAGACTTAGCATCTGAAAAAAACTGTTTCTTTAAATAATACCAGTTTGAACATGTATGGTTTTTATACTTTTCAAGGAAATATCATTCACAAAATAAAGGATCATTGATTTTCACAATATTCCTCTGAATTAGATGGGCGTGTCGACCGGTGAATTCAATATTGTTTTCATTTTTTTTTAACGATAGTAAAATACACATAATGTAAAATTCATGATCTTAACTACTTTTAAGTGTATAGTTCAGTGGTATTAAATACATTCACAGTTGCATGCACCATCGCCATCATCTATTTCTGGGCTCTTTTTTATCTTAAAACCGAAACTCTGTCCTCATTGGATAATAGCTCCCCCTTCTCACCCCGCTCAGTTCCTGGCCGCCACCATCCCACTTTCTGCCTGTGTCGTTCTGACTGAGCACCTCAGATCCATGAAATGATACCATAGCCGTTCTTTTGAAACTGCCTTATTCAAGTTGGCCTGATGTTCCAGGGCTCACCTATAAAGTAACACATTAGGATTTCCTTCCTTTTATGGCGGAACGACCTTCCCTTGTTGGCAGGCACCACATTTTGCTTATTCAGTCATCTGTCAGTGGGCACGTAGGCTGCTTCCACGTTCTCACTATTGTGCAGGACGCTGCTGTGAACACGTGTGTACACATACCTCTTTGAGGCATGTTTTGAATTCTTGTGCTTATATACTCAGAAGTGGGGTTGCTGGATCCTATGATAACCCTACTTTTATTTTAATCCGAGGAATCCATCATACTGTTTTCTATAATGGATACACCATTTTACAGTCCCACCAACAGTGCACGAGTGTTTCAATGTTTCCATATCGAGTTTTTTTTTTTAATAGTAGCTATCTTGATGGGTATGAGAGAATATCACTGTAGTTTTGATTTGCATTTCACTGCTGATTACTGAAGTTGAACATCCTCTCATGTGCTTATTGGCCATTTGTATATCACCTTAGAGAATTTTTTTTTAAAGCCATTTGCCCATTTTTGAATCAGATCTTTAATTTTTTGGTTTTAAGTTCTACGCATTCTCTACATATTCTAGATATTAATCTCTTTTTATATACATGGTTTGCAAATAATTACTCCCATTTCATGGTTTGCTTTTTCACTCTGTAGGTACTGTCCTCTGATGCACAAAACATTTAATTTTCCTGGAGTCCAATTTCTATACTTTTTTTTTTCTTTTCTTGCCTGTGCCTTTTGCCAAATCCAATGTTGTGAAGCTGTTTTGCTTTATGTTTTCTTCTAAGGGTTTTATAGTTTTGGTCTTACACTTAGATCTCTGATCCAACTTGAGTTAATTTTTATATATGCTGTCAGTTAAGGATTAAACTTTTTTTACACGAATATCTAGTTTTTCTGGCACCATTTGTTGAGTAAAGTGTCCTTTGCCCACTGAATGGTCTTGGCACCCTTGTCCAAATTCACATGGCTGTATACCCGAGAGTGCGTTTCTGGGTTCTCTGTTTCATTGGCCTAAATGTCATTGTGCCTTTATCACGCTGCTGGATTATTGTAGCCTTTTAGTAAGTTTTGAAATCAGGAAGTGTGAGCCTTCCTTCTTTGCTATTCTTTTTCAAGACTGTTTTTGGCTATTTGGAGTCTCTCGACATTCCATGTTAATTTTAGTGTGGGTGTTTCTATTTCTGCAAAAGTGTCTTTGGGAGTTTGATAGAGATTATAGTGAGTCTGTACATTGCCTTGGGTAGTATTGACATCTTAACAATATTAAGTTATTCAGTCCATCATAATGAGTTGTTTCCATTTACTTAGGTTTTATGTCATTTCTTTCAGCAATGCTTTATAGTTTTCATTGTACAAGTCTTACTTTTTGGTTAAGTAAAGTGAATTAATTTTTATTTGATGGATATGAGCTACGTGGTATAATTTTGGTTTTACAGATACAGTAAATGCTCAGGATGCTAACTTAGCATCACCTGTTTCCTATTTCAGTAATTTAAGTTATACCTTAGAGAGATGACAACAGAAAAGGTCATAGTGCTACTGAAATGAAGATCCCACTGTTGGGATCTTGAAGACATCAAGGTATAGCCCCAGTTTCCTGAGTCTAGATTCTGGATTTTTATCAGTTAACTTACTGATGATTGATTGAATACTGAGGGGTGTGTGAATGTGTGTGTATCTATCAAATCACAAAAGATGGATTAATAGGAGTGACAACTTAGGAATTCATAATATGAATACATATCCACAGTTTCCAAAATATATGTATTTAGAATCCAGAACAGCCTCTTCCTGAGATTCTAAGTTATCATGCAAAATATCTTACATATGTTATTGGGTTGGATCTAAGACTCAGTTTGCAGGCCATTGATTTAATTTGCTCACAACCTTGCTTTACATGTCTAGTTCACTTATTGCTAGGGTTCCCTTCCTTTTTGCATTTATTTCCTTGAGAGAATACAAAAGAAACACAGCTTTGAGATGTGGCTCACGGCTTTCTTTTCCTCTCTTAGAGGCCGTACAGGTGCGTAATTAAAGGTAAGTAATCAAAGACAAAGCTCAGAGAGAGGCACTGAAGCTGTCCAACAGGATCACAGCCCAGTGGGAACCCGCTAGTTGCTTTCACGGCTCAGGGCAGGAGAGCCCGGCTGGCTCTGCGCAGCCAGTGGGGGGGTTTAGGATTTCCTGGTTAGGTCCCCTCTGTCTCTCCTTGAGGAAACACTTTTAAAAGTAAACAAAATGATGTACTTAAATACAATTCAAAGGTGATTCAAAATGATTGAGGAAGTTGTCAGATTACATAAGTTGTAGAAAGTGACTTACTGATCCAAGAAAAAAAGAGTAACCGTTTCATTTTCCCTTTGTTTCCACTGGGTTTCTATTTTATAAGAAAAAGGGAACATAAGAAAGGCAATAAGGGTCTATATTTGATCATTTTGGGGCTGTTCCTGCAAAATGGAGTGATCTTGCAATCTGATGGTGATACATCTGTATGCTAAACAGACGTCCCAGCAGTGATATATTTGTGAAATGTTAGCACTTGGTGGCGGAAAATCCCAATGATGGGCACACACCCATAAGGAACTCTATTTATTCTGTGTTAATAGGGGCTGACAAACTTATTCTCTGTAATAGCCCAGACAGTGTATGTTTTAGATGTCGTGAACATGTGGTCTCTGTTACAACTACATTCTCATTGTAAATGTAACAATAGACTATTTATAAACTAACTGACCATGGCGTTACTCCAATAAAATGTGATTTTTGGACACTGAGAGAAGTCATTCTATATAACTTCAGTGTGTCATTTGGTTGTTTTAATTATATAAAATATAAAATTTATTCTTAGCTCTTAGGTAGTAGTTTGCTTATCCCTGTTTCACACAATCTAATCAACACAATAAACTTACTCTCTTAATGTAATCAAAACCTAATTCTTCCAGCATGTTTATGGAGAAGGGAAGCTGGCATTTCGTGCTTCAGGATTCTTTTTCTAAGAGCTTTCTCGGGTTATCATTGTCACCACCACCTCAGTATTCCAGGCATTCAGGAGCATGTGGCTTCCCTCGTTGCCCTGCGGCATAGCTTAGCCCACATCTGAACAATTAAGCTAGACTGTATTCTCCGCCAATGTTCTTGTTTTGTGAAAAGACATTTGGGTCATAAGGTAGCATGTACATCTTCAGTGACTTGCCTGTGTGTGGCAAAGGCCCCCTTCTTCTGGCCCACCCATGTGTCCACTATATCTAACCACCTATGGGCCCAGCACAATAGAGGGCAGCTCAGAGACAGTAGGGTGTCCCTGTTAGTAGGCCTAATATGGAAGTCTTGTCACAGAATCCTGTTTGTAACCCAAGACATACCAGAATGTCTACTCCATTTAGAACAGATTTAATCACCTGCCTGAAGAGAAGGCGCCTCATTATTGGGTATGAACAATGAAAAAGTTTCATCTTCTGTACTTACCTGATTAATCATAAGTGCTTTCTGGGGCATTGTGTTGCGTGTTGATAGATTTTATTATGTTTTCAGTTATATTAGGTTGTAATTGACAAGTGAAGTTGAAATATATGTAAAGAGTACAACATGATAATTCGATAGATGTAGACATTGTAAAAGATTGCCAACATCTATTTAATATAGTCATTGCCTCACATCCTCACATATTTAACTCTCTTTGTGTGAGAATATTTAGGTTCTACTCTTAGCAAATTTCAATTATACATTACAGTGTTGTCACTCTGTTTTACATTAGACCTTCAGAACTTACTTATAACTGAAAGTCTATGCCCTTTTTATTATCTTCGCCCTATTTCTCCCACCCCCAGTCCTAGACAATCATCATTCTACTGTTTCTATAAGTTCACTTTTTAATTTTTAATTTTTTCAGATTCTATGCATAAGTGATACTGTGCAGTATTTGTCTTTTCTCTGGCTTATTTCATTTAGCATAATGCTCTCCAGTTCCATCCATGTTGCTGCAAATGTCAGAATTTTCTTTTTGAACGTTGAATAATATTCCATTTCATTTATATACAGGGTGGGGCAAAAATACAGTTGTGAGTACATGAAACTGAGTTTATTCTTGTACTGTTATCTATTAATTATTGTATTAATTTTCCATAAAAGCAATGTAAACCTTCTTTGCCCAACCAGAATTTATTTATAAAAAATTGTATATTTATTCTTGCATGATTAAACTTTAGTCACCTTGAAAGTACTCTCCATTTGATGCAACACACCTATTGAGACAGTTTCTTCACTACTCAAAACAGTTTTTGAACGCATCAGTTCTGTTGCCTTTTAGTGCTTCTGCCACTTTTTGTTTCATGTTTTCCAAATCAGCAAAACCTTTCCCTTTGAGGACTTTCTTCATCTGGGGAAACAAACAAAAAAATCACTCAGGGTGAGATCAGGTGAATAGGGAGGGTGGGACATGGGGTCATGCTGTTTTGGGTCAAAACTGCTGAACACTCAGTGGTATGGGCAGGTGTGCCCATAAATCACCTATCATGAAATGGGTAAATGTGTTGAAAGAGACTTAAAAAAAGAAAAAAACCACTGAAGCTGAATGCAGCCTCTCACAACAACTCCAGCTAGCACACTGATAGAAATGGGTTCCCAGAATATTAACCTAGTAGGGGAAGCCTGTTCTATAAGGAGCCCACCCTCTAGAAGATAATTCTGTTTTTTTTTGGGGGGGGGTCACCCCTCATATATGTGTGTATGTGTGTATCACATTATCTTTCTGTTCATGTGTTTACAGACATTCGGATTGTTTCTATACCTTGGCTATTGTGAATAATGCTGAAACAAATATGAGAGTACAGATATCTCTTAGACATAATGACTTTGTTTCCTTGGGATGTATACCCAGAAGTGTGGCTCTTGGATCATGTGGCACTTCTGTTTTTAATTTCTTGAGGAGGCTCCATACTGTTTTCCCTACTTCTCTATGAATTTACATACCTGTCAACAGTGTATAAGGTTTCCCCCTTTATTTTAACACCCTTACCAATATCTGTTATCTCTTGTCTTTTTGATAAAAGCTGTTAGAACAGGTTCAAGGTGATATCTCATGGTTTTGATTTATATTACCCTGTTGGTTAGTGCTGCGGAGCACCTTTCAATGTACTGTTGACTATTTGTATATCTCCTTTGCCCATTGTTTGATTTGGTTATTTTTATGTTACTGGGTTGTATGAGTTCCTTTTATATTTTGGATATTAAACCTTATTAGATATGTTGTATATATAAGTGGGGGGCAACAATCAAAGGTATTATAGTATATGTATTGAAATTTAAGCTGTTTAACATAAATGAACTACAGATGAAGTAACTCCATTGACAAAATAAATAATTGAAAATTGAAATAATATATTACCTTGGAGTTATTAATATTATAATAGATTTAAATTCATTAGTAATATAACTTAGATCGAGGCGGAAGCAGCGTCAACAGCAGCAACAACAGCCATCTGCCTTCACCTGTAACAAGTGCGGCAGGGATTGTCACTCCCGAGTCGGACTGCACAGCCATTCTCGGCGGTGCAGATAGACTCTCAAGAAGCTACGCCATCGTCTCTCGAGACAGACGGCTGCCGACGACGACGAGTAATATAACACCTTACATTGATTAATATTAAATATATTAATATATATTACCCTGCAGAAATTAAGGTCCTTTGGACTCCTTTTTTATTTACTGCCTGCATGATCTTGGGAAAGATAGTTAAAGCCATTTATAGCTCTATTTCCTGAACTAAAAAATGGAAATGATGGCACAAAGTATATAGGATTATTATGAGGAGTAAAATCAAGTACAACACATATTGAGCATATAATCGTTGGCAGCCGTCCGTCTCGAGAGACGATGGTGTAGCTTCTTAAGAGTCTATCTGCACCGCCGAGAATGGCTGTGCAGTCCGACTCGGGAGTGACACGGTATCTGTCTCCTCCCGTGTTGAATCGACATCTTACGATGACGCTGGAGTGTCCTCTCCAGTGAAGCTGAAGCTACAGAGCCTGGGCAGGGTGATATGGAGGGTCTGCTGTTGCCCATGCAGCAGACCCCCCCTCTCTTCGCAGCTGAAGGGTCCAAGGGAAAGACGGAGTCAATACAGCTTGGCTTCAGGTGCGCCGCAGGAGTTGCCGGTGTTGACTACAATGTCAAACCGCCTTAGGGACTCCGGCTCCGGATTTTCTGTCGGGGTTTACTCCCTTAGCCTTTCCCCTGAAGAGGTATGCCGCAAGGCAGCGGAGGTTTTTTGGAGTCAGAGTTTCCCTTCTCTGATGTGCCCTGACTGGAAGATCGAACCAGCGACACTTAGCTCGCAGGCCGACGCTCAATCCACTGAGCCAAACCAGCCAGGGTATAATAAGTGCTCGATAACTAATAGCTATGGCGGTGGTGGCAAGTGATAGAGGTGATTCTTAGGATTACAATCATCAGATCATAGGGAAAACTGAAGCAAGCTGCAGAAGCAGACCAAGATAGTATTCATTATTGTTAAGTTTTAATGTTCTTTAAGGAATGCTTCTTTCTATAATAATTATTTTACCTTATTTTCATTGTACATAGTGCTGCCAAAATTATTAACCAGTTGATTAATATTTGGTTTTCATCTAGTAACCTCATTCACACCTTATGCTAGCCTATTTCGGAAAACCATTACCATGCTCAAACAGAGAAAACTATTCATTAGTCTTCCCATACGCTTCCAGGTGCTTAGCATTAATCATTGTTTAGCTGGGTAAACAGAGGCTTGCCTTTTATTCTTGATGCCATTAGGGAAATTAGTCTAAATGAGAAATTTTATTCTAAAAAGCCCACAAAATATACCAGACTCTTTCCCATCCAAATGTCACATGATATCACTTAACAATCTTTTAATCGGAAGTCAGCATTTTGGTATAATTTTAGAAAATTGTTATGACTTATTTTTTGTAGTAGACTTAGAAAATAAAAGCATCAAGAGAATTAAATCATAATTTTTTCACCATCTCATAACAACTATTGTTAACATGTTGATGTATATCATTTTCGCTGTAAATGTGTGTGTATGTATTTGTACGTAATGTGTGTGTATGTGCTTGTGCTGGGGTAGCAAAGGAATGAAGTTACAATTATCAAAAAATGTCTATCTCTATATCTCTCTCTATATAGCTTTGAATAAGTCTCACTCAACTCCAAACCTCCTCTTCTGTACCTGCTTTGTGACATTGTGGCTGGGACTGGGCAAACTATAATCATCCTTTCCCTGGTAGGCCTTACCAACTGGGAGAGTAAGAGGAAAACTGAAAAAATGGCAGGTTGGGACAGGGAATTGATTAATTAGCTTTTCTTACCTCACCCAAGGCTCTACTGCCAGAGGCAATAGCTGATTCCTGTTTGTTGGTGTCAGGGCCTGCGTTCTTCCTACGCTCCCAGCATGAAACTCCTGCACCCTTTGCTGAGGGGTGTGGGTTTCAGCTCTGTGCATTCTCCATCCTGGACCTCTGGGGCATCCTTGGAGACGCTGAGTTCTGAATATTCCTGTTGCATTCCTTTGTCATCAAAGCCCTAAAGGCTGCAGCTGCCTGATGCAGCTGTTAGCATTGTAATGGCTGGATGTCGCTTTTAGCCTCTGGTGCCCTTGGATTTCGGAACTAGTTCCATATATTAAATTCTATTTGTTAAAAATGCTGATGGACACTGACTACTATGCTCAACAGAGAGATGATTCTCAGCCTTTTCATTCAACTTGCATTATCTGTTTGAACATCATGTGAAACATCAAAGGACCGTTCGCAAAGCAGATGCAGACTTAATGTCTGTGCTGAAGTACAAACATTTGAGACCTTAGCGTCATGATGCTGCCGACCAGCCCACTGGTCAAGCTCGTGGCCAGCTGGTCAGCTTGTCAGTGTCACAGTCTTTGTGTATCTTTTAATATTACATCTATTTGTTCTTCATGTTAGAAATAAAAAGAAGGACAGCAAAAAGGTAAAAGTGTTGATACTGACCATGCACCTTGTTGGTTATGAATTTAATATAACCTGGGGAAAATGTGAAGCTCTGGAAAATTTAAGGAGATATATTAATATATTTATCACTAATGGGTGCTTGGCCTTAAGCCAGTCAATACTTGTGTTAATTATGAGGGGAGAATAACAAAGATTAGTAATGTGTCCCAAATCCTAAAAATACATTTTATAAGATTTTCTCTGAAGAACTAGATATACAATAATTAGAAATGGAATACGTGTTTTAGTTCTCTGGGATTAAAACCTGCCTTCACATTTGGAACTATGGCTGCCATAGTTTCTCATACTAAGTCTTATGGACAAATTGCATTTATCAGAGAAGGAGCTTTCCACGATTGTTTTTATTAAAATGGCATATGGATTATGCAGTCTTTCATCATCTGCCCATTAATCACTCTCCTAATAAATGGCTCTTAAGAAGAATCTTTCTTTGTCAGATATTTACATTGTTTCTAATTTTCCCATATAAAAATAAAGCCTTTTAAACCTTCTTGTAGAGAAATAATTGCATACACTCTTAATAATTCTCTTTATAAAATTTATCCTAAAAGAGCAATTGAAAGGTAAAAGGATGTAGATTTTTTTTTTTGAGCCTTTTGATGCCCTTGGCCCAGTTGCCCTCCAGAAATGACACCCCAGTGGCAGTCACATTAGCAGCAATGAGGAGATGCATTTCACAACTCATACCAATTAGTTTTTAACAAGAACATAAAGAGTTTAAAATATTATTATCACCTAATTTATAGCATTATCTTGCTTAATATTTTTAATCATCGTTTGAATCACTGTTTGTTCCCACATATTAAAAACTTCTATTCATTATTTAGAATCAAGTTAAGACATTTTCATTTCCTTTTTTTTTTTTTTTTTTGGTAAATTGCTTGGTTTTTATATCTGTAGTAGGGCTGACAGAGAGCCAAAGGAGTAACTGATTGATAAGAAAGGGGAAGTAGGAAATAAAGGCCTCGTAAAGGATGAGCTCCGTGTTGTTCAATGAATTTTAAGACCATGAGAAATCATGGATTATATTTTTTCTGTTTCTTGCAAATGTTAATTATATATGATTTTTTTGTGCCTATTTACTTGTGCATGTGGACTATTTATCTCTCCTGGGTTCTCTCTCTCTTTGATTCAACCTGAAATAGTCATCCTAGATGACCCCCAGCCTCAGCCAGGAAGGAGGAAGGAAGGGAGTGTCCTAGTCCAAGTCCATTTGAACTGCTATAATAAGTTACCACAAACTGGGTAGCTTATAAGCAACAAAAATTTATATCTTGCATTTCTGGAAGCTGAAAGTCCAAGATCAAGGCACTAGCATGGTTGTGTTCTCTGGTGAGAGCCTTCTTCCAGGCTCTTAGCCAAGTGATTTTCAACCAAGGTACCCAGGCTACACAATGGGGAAGGGCAGTCTCTTCAGCATATGGTGTTGGGAAAATTGGGTGCCTATATGCAGAAAAATGAAACTGGTACCTTACCTTATACCATATACAAATATTAAGAAAAAATATATTAAGTACCTAGGCATAACATCTAAAACTATAAAACTCCTAAAAGAAAACATAGGAAATATTTTCATGACAGTGGATTTGGCAGTGATTTCTTAGAGATGATGTCAAAAGCACAGACAACAAAAGCAAAATTAAACAAATGGGACTTCAAGTTCTGTACATCAAAGGAAATATCAAGAGAGTGAAGGCAACCTATGTAGTGGGATAAAATATTTTCAAATTATGTATCTTGTAAGATTTAATATCCACAGTATATAAACAGCATCTACAGCTCAACAACAAAAAATATGATTAAAAATGGGGAAATGACTTAAATAGAAACTTCTTCAAAGAAATATATAAATGGCCATAAAGCATGTGAAAAGTTGTTCAACAGATAAATGAAAATCAAAAGCACAATGAGATAATGACTTCACACCCATTAGGGTATTCACACTTGAGAACAGAAAATAACAAGTGTTGGTGAAGATGCATAGATAATGATAGATGATGAAATATGCTATGCACTGTTTGTGGGAGTGTAAAATGGTGTAGTCATTACAGAAAATAGTATGAAGTTTCCTCAAAATCTAAAAATAGAATTACTATATGATCTAGCAATATCACATCTGGGTATATATAGAGCCAGAAGAATCCAAAGTAGGATCCTGAAGAGATATCTGCACAATTGTATTCATTGCAGCACTGTTCATAGTAGCCTCAAGGTGGAAATCCGAAAGTACATATATATACCCCCCTCGTCAGCAGCCGTCCGTCTCGAGAGACGATGGTGTAGCTTCTTAAGAGTCTATCTGCACCGCCGAGAATGGCTGTGCAGTCCGACTCGGGAGTGACACGGTATCTGTCTCCTCCCATGTTGAATCGACATCTTGTGATGACGCTGGAGTGTCCTCTCCAGTGAAGCTGAAGCTACAGAGCCTGGGCAGGGTGATATGGAGGGTCTGCTGTTGCCCATGCAGCAGACCCCCCCTCTCTTCGCAGCTGAAGGATCCAAGGGAAAGACGGAGTCAATACAGCTTGGCTTCAGGTGCGCCACAGGAGTTGCCGGTGTTGACTACAACGTCAAACCGCCTTAGGGACTCCGGCTCCGGATTTTCTGTCGGGGTTTACTCCCTTAGCCTTTCCCCTGAAGAGGTATGCCGCAAGGCAGCGGAGGTTTTTTGGAGTCAGAGTTTTCCTTCTCTGACATATATATATATATATATATATATATATATATATATATATATATATATATATATATATATGCATATGCATGTGGAGGGTTAATGGAAAATGAAAACATGGTATATACATTCAAAACATATTTTGCAGTCTTTAAAAAGAAAGAAATTCTATCACATGCTACGACAGGGTTGAATGTGAAGGACAATATGCTAAGTGAATTAAGGCAGTCACAAAAGGCCAAATACTGTATTATTCCATTTATATGTCATATCTGAAGTCATCAAAGTTACAGAAACAAAAAGCAGAAAGGTGGTTGCCAAGGGCTGGGTGAGGCAGGAGAGGTAGTTAGTGATTACTGGGTATAGATCAAGTTTTTCAAGATTAAAATGTTACAGAGATCTGTTAAATAACAATGTGAATGCACTGTACTACTGAATTGTACACCGAAGTGCTTTAAGATGGTAAATTTAATGTTGTATATTTTACCACAATGAAAAAGTGATATGATGGAGCATGACACACAGGTTCACAATACATGTCAGCTATTAACAGCTATTTTTAAAGTGGTATTCTTGAAAAACTGAAAAACCCAAAGTATCCTCTTTGTGCCAGGGAACATGTTGGCATGCCTTCTTTCCTCTCATTGTGGCAATGAGCAAGGCTTGGAACCAACACACAATGCCAACATGCCTCACACTGACATGACAATATAAGTGTGAAACGTTTGGGTTGGAGGGCTACTGTTTAACGAGGAAACCACTGTCTGTTGGTAAATTTGCCAACATCATAGGACTATGGCAATTACAAATGAGTCCAGTTTGTGAGGTAATGCAATGAGTATTTTCTAAGGGGAAAATCATCAAAATCCTATAAATGGCTCATGCTGCAGGAAGGAGAAGGATAAAGTGTGTGTGTGTGTGTGTGTGTGTGTGTGTGTGTAACTCTTTAACACTTTAAGTATTCTCAGCTCAGGCTAGGGATGCTTGGGAGTTATGATGAGATTTGAAAGAATGTCAAGTTTTTGATCTTGTCAATACTGAAAGTGCTTTATAAATGTCAGAGTTGGCGTTTGGGAATCTAGGACACTGCTCCAGCGTGTACCTTGCGAGAGTCAGCTAATGAGGCCACAGGAGAGCAGCCATCTGAGCCCATCCTGGAGTGGTCCTGACTTCGAAAACAGCCCTGCGAGTTTGCTCAGAATTTCACTCTGTTGCATTGTTGTTGTATCGCAAACAAGTATCCAGGTTTAAATTTAGTTCATCCTGAGTACCGCTCATTTGCAATCTTGGAAATATGGCTGATACCCTACCACCTCCTGCTTTCAGGGAAGACATCTCATAGGGCTTTTTTGACCCTTACCCTAAAATAATCTCTTGACCAAGTGTGACCTCACTCCATATTGAACTCCTTTGGGTAGTTTCCTTATACTGGATTACAAATTATTCTTTGACTCCCCAGAATTTGGTACTGTTCTCAGTTTAATTCCAAACACATAGTGGGCTTAAAATAAATACTTGTTCACTGAGTGAACGAAAGCCAAGCTGGCTTGCAGTTTTGAGTTTACCACTGTTATCCTGTTGTTTATATTCCTTTTGATCTTTAAATGGCTTCAAGCTTTATCATGGCCCTTGAGATAGTTGAAAGAGGTGCAAGTTTGTTTTTAGTACTGAGATTCCTTGACCCTCAGTGATCAAACTAAGACCATAGAGAAGCTTTTAAATTGGAAGAGCCCTTCCAAGTCTCTTCTAAAGCATTTCATTTCGAGAAGAGGCTTGTGATTCCAAATAGCAAGGTTACAGCTCCCAGGTTTTGAAGATGCAGCTCAACTGGCTGCTTCATGTACGCGGTTGTGGGGGTGTCAGGATCGAGACTCAGTGAGGAATACTAGGTGTCCATGGATAGTTCAGTAGAACAGCAGGCATTCTTTTGTTTGTCGTGCCATGTGTGGGGACAAAGCGGGAGTGAAGCTCTAATCCCAGCACCATTGTACATGAACTTTGTGAGTAAGGACAAGTGTTTAAACTTCTCTGGACATATGTTTCCTCATTTGTTCAAGGGAGGTGGCCTGTCCTGGCCTATCTATTTTGTTGAGTTTTTGTGAGTCTTACAAAAGGTAATGCATGAAACTTCCTTGAAAACTGTAAAGAACTAAGTATATGTATATATGCATATAGAGGATATAATTATAAGGTTATTATGGTAAGTGTTTATGGATTCTTAATATAGTTGAATTACCTTAGAACACTTAATCTGTGAGTCAGAAACTACAGAATATGCTATGTTATTCAAATATTTAATTCCACTTTTTTACCAGAATAAAACAACAGAATGGTAGCAACAACAACATCTAATGTTCAGTTAGTGCTCACTATCTGTGAGATGTGTGGTGATTTTTATTTTCAAATTAAATTATGTCTTCTGTGTCAGGAATTATGATAAGCATTGTACATACTTTCTGGTTAAACATCTATTTCAGAATAATTTTAGGACTATAGTACAGAGGATTTCCACATACCCCACATCCAGTTTCTCTTATTTGGTACATATATTTTCATGTAATTCTAAGAAAAATCCCATGAGATAGGTGTTATGATCTTCTTGTTTATTATACACACTAAATGAAGTTTAAGATATTTTTGCAGTTCTTTTTGTCTTTAGAATATTTTTCACCAAGAGTTATTATGTTATCAATTTGACAGAACATTCAGTTTCTTTCCTCTGTGGCATTTTTATTAAGTTTGGGTTTTATATTAAGTTTGGCTTTTTATTCTTTTTAATTTAATTTAACTTTTGGAAAATATAAAATATATATTTGGAATTAAAGCTATATAAAAAGTTATACTCAGAAAAGTCTCAATTTCATCTTTATTTTTTCTACCTTGTTCCTTAAATTCCCATAGGTAATCATTTTATCATTTTCTGATTTATCAATAGTGTGGATATTAAAACACACATGCTACATATATGAACACACATCATATATCTGTACATTCACATGACTATATTCATGTGTGTATGTTAATATATATATATATGGTTTACCCTTATGTTTTACTCAAATGATATACATGGTAGATATTCTTTCACACCTTGATATTTTCACCTGACAGTATGTCTTGAAAATCACTAGGTATTTGTTTATAAAGATTTTGTTTTGTATACTTATATAATACTTCCACTGTGTGAAGATATTATAGTGGATTCGATTAATTTTCTATGCCTAGACATTACCATTTTCCTGATATTTTGCTGTCACAATTAACACGAATATGGCGCAAGTTTTCATGCATATGTTGCTTAATTCTTGTGAAAATATATCTTTCAGGTAAATTTCCAGATTGGTGTGTCTGAGGGTGAATATATAGACAGTCTCTTAAATATTGCAAAATTCTCTCCATAGAGGTTTAATCATTATGCACTCTATCAGTGCATGAGATTATCTGTTTCCCTGTAGCTTGAGCAACATAATTTTTGGTTAGGCTCTTAAATATAACTAGTCTGATAGATGAGAAATATAAAATATATTTTTAATTAATACAAGGTGAGTGTGGCTAAATGGTGTTATACAACATTTTAGAAGTTAAATAGTTGCCAAGCCGAATAGAGGACAACTTTTCATTTCACCAGAATACCCTGACAGTTTTGTGTACTGTAGCTTTGAAAATGTAAAGTATTGTTCACTTCAAGAAAGGCTTTTTCTTTGTGTCTTACTTTTCTCTTAGAGTCCTTGTGTAGCATGTAGCACATAGATATATGTCCAAAGGGAACAAGTGATTTTTTACATGTAAATGCATTGTATTGTTCAAAGGCAACTCCCTAGGCTCTTGAAAAAGCTAATATTTTTTCCATGCACTCAGCCATGCGTTTACAGGCTCCATTATTGGGGTGATTGAATGATAAGACCTAAACTGAAATGTTTATTGTATCCAAAAATTCTAATAAAATATACTCTTCTTGGCGAACATATCCCCTGGAACTTGCCAACTGTGTTTCATTTGAAATATTTTTAGAAAAGAAGGTTTAGATCAGAAAAGCACCTGCCTGCAGATGTCCTTTGGGAAATTTAGTTTCCACCATTTTGAAAAAGGCAAAAATCAACCAAACAGGTGGATGTGAGTCCTTTTCTTCTTCATCAGAGATCATTGCACCTGCACTCTGGTGTTTTCAAGATGCCTGTGACTCAGTAAATATATATTAAAGAAGCAACACATTGTAATAGGACAAAAATCAGTAAAATCTTAAGGGACATGCCTGACTTTTGATCCTTGCACTGTTCTTGCTAACCAAAAGCAAGTCACTTTATATTTCTGGATCTAAATTTTTCCCACTTCTGATATGTGAGCAGTTTGGAGTACTTGACCTTTAATGTCTTTTCTGGTTTAAAAATGTCTTCTTGATTCTGCTTATGTCATCAGTCTTTTTGTCTGCAATTAACCCATGGCCCTTCCATGGGGAATATATAGGTCCACATTATTATGAGTTTTTCTTGAGCTTTCTGAATCTTTCCTAAAATTATTACTTGAATACCAATTGTATATACAAATAACTCCTCACTTAATGTCATTGATAGGTTTTACAGCTTTAAATAAAACAACGTATAATGAAACCAATTTAACCAATGGCTACTTGATATAAACAAGAGTCAAGTCGCTACAGTATATTACCAACATTATAATGAAACGACATTGAACAAAACTTTATTTGAGGACCTGTTGATTTTTTTAGGTACCCTAGAAAATTGAAAATTGTGAGACAGAGAGGCTACCATTTACCTATACCTAAAATTACAGGCATAAACCAGACATAGGGACAGAAAAAAAACTTCTTTATTGATCTATTTGCATTTGTTGTTGTGCTTATCACTATAGCAACTGGTCACCTTGACAGGCTTGTTTTTTTACTTAGAGATGTCAAAAAGTGAAGTGAGAGGCAGAAATGGCTGTGGTGTTTATATATATGCTTTTATATATTAAAGCATTATTTTCAGAATGCTCTACATAAAACCATATTTTTAGATGTTAAAAATTATACACAGATGTCAGCATTATCAATAAGGTGTATTTAACTTGGGAAAGATAAAATATAAATATATGACAGGAATTACAGGCACAAATTCTAAAAATGCATATTTTAATTACTGTGTAAAGGAATTTTTAGAATAGGTGGAATTAACCTAAGAAGCTTCTTTCATGAGAACAACTTTGACATAAGAGTTGAAGTGAATCAGTCTGCTTTGCACTATGGACTGACATGAAGCTCTCTTTCCTCAAGATTTTGTCTATAAAATCACCTACTAGAAAAAAATGCAATAAACATCAGGCCTACTCTATGTTTTTGTTGTTATATGTTGATACGATACCTAAAATAAGGTCATTATTCGTAGGTGACTCTAAAGCTCCTATAATTTTCTCTGTTTCCTGCCTTTTGGAGTTGGTCCACCCAGCCATCATTCTTACTAGTTTCAGGGAGTGATTAGGACTTACGTTTCAGAACCTTGGAGAGCTACCAGGGGATGCAAGTTTATCAGTTCTTTGAAGGAACTGGGGCTGCTTAGTTTCATTGAAAATGTTCCCTCCACCCAAGGACAACTTTTTTGGAAAGTTAAGCATTTTTATTGTTTATATCATTACAGTTGTCCCAATTTTCTCCCTTTGTCCCCCTCCCTCCCAGCCTGCCCCCCCCCCCCGATTTCCATAGTCAATTCCCACACCTTTGTTCATGTCCATGGGTCATGCATATATGTTCTTTGTTTAATCCCTTCACCTCCTTTCAACTAGTTCCCATCTCCCTCCGCCCCTCCTACAGCTATCAGTCTGTTCCATGTTTCTTTGCCTCTGATACTATTTTTCTCAGTTTATTTTGTTCATTGGATTACAGTTATAAGTGAGATCACATGGTATTTGTCTTTCATTGACTAGCTCATTGCACTTAGCATAATAGTCTCCAGTTGCATCTATGCTGTCGCAAAAAGTAAGAACTCCTTCCTTTTTGCTGCTGTGTACTATTCCATTGTGTAAATGTGCCACAGCTTTTTTCTCCACCCATCTACTTAGGCTGTTTCCAGATCCTTGGCTGTTGTAAATAACGCTGCTATGAACACAGGGGTGCGTATAGTCTTTTGAATTTGTGTTTCAGGATCCTTTGTATATATTCCCAGAAGTAGGGTCACTAGGTCAAAAGGCACTTTCGTTTTCAATTTTTTAAGGAAACTCCTTACTGTTTTCCAGAATGGTTGCCCCCATCTGCATTCCCACCAACAGTGCACTAGGGTTGACTGGACTGTTTAAGAAGGACAGTCTCTGCTGACTGTCTACTCAACAGCTGTAGGTGTGCCTTAAAATACCTAACAGTCGCTCCATAGATAAACATGCTGATTGCTTTTGCTCTTACAATTATTACACTAGTCATTTTTGTAAATATATATAGTCTTATGTCCTGGTGCTTTTACTTTTGTATAGATAAACTAAATTTGAAATACTGGATTTGTTTGTTTTTTAAGCATCTTTATAAAGGAAAGGCAGTAGTTAATCTATTCCCAGCTCTCTCTTATGCTACCACCTATGAGTTCCCTGAATCATACGTAGCATCTTCAAAGTGTAATGTGAGCTTTTCCAAAAGACCATGGAGGCATGGATTTAAAAAAACTTTTGTAATTTTTATTCTGTTTTACTAATCTCAGGAACCTTAAAAACATTTTGTTACGGAGATGAGGTGAAAATATTTTGAGTAATTCCAGGAAAAAAAAAATACCTTAATAGCACTTGTTCTGAAAAAAAGTTGAAGTATAAGAAAATGAACAAAATATGTTAATATTAAGGGTTCTGTGGCCCAAAAAGTACTAGCATGATTGGAAACATATTGCATGTCTCTTTAAACAATGACATATATGAAAACAACAAGTGTACTTTTGTTAAGTGACTTGATGTGCCAGCCTTAATTTACTCAATTATGAAAAAAAATTAATTGGGGTCTTAATATTGTTATGAAATATATATTTGTTATAAGGATTACCTAAAAATCAAAATTCAATTAGTTTAAAAAGTATAATGTTACTCTTGATATATTCCAAGACAGATCATATGGTAGACCACAAAACAAGTCTCAATAAATTTAAGAAGATTGAAATTATAAAAAGTATTTTCTCAGACTGTAAAGGTGTGAAACTGGTAATCAGCCTCAAAAGGAAACTGAAGAAATCACAAATATGAAAAGACTGAAAAACATGCTACTCGATAGCCAATGGGTTAACAAAGAAATCAAGGGGGACATCAAAACATACCTCAAGACAAATGAAAATGGAAATATAATATTCCAGAGTCTTTGGGATGAAGCAAACACGGTTGTAAGAGGAAGTTAATAGTGATACAAGACTATCTAGAGAACCAAGAAAAATCTCAAATAAATAATTTAACATTACTCCTAAAGTAGAGCTAGAACAAATGAAGCTCAAAGATAGTAAAAGAAAGGAAATAATAAAGATTGAGACTGGAAAACAGTAGAATCTTCGATCAATGAAACCAAGAGCTGGTTCTTTGAAAAGATAAACAAAATTGACCAACTTTCAGCTAGACTAGCCAAGAAGAAAAGAAAGCGAACTCCATAAATAAAGTCAGGAGTGAAAGAGGACTTACAACTGATATCACAGAAATATAAAAGATTGTAACGAACTACTACTACACAGCAACAGGTGGGCAGCCTACAAGAAATGGATAAATTCCTAGAAACATACAGTCTTCAAAGAGTGAATCATGATGAACAAAGAAACAATAAATCTCAATAGTCCAGTTACTAATAAGAAAAATGAATCAGTAATACCACAAAACAAAACAAAACCTCCCAGAAAACACAAGTCCAGGACCACACAGCCTCATGGGGAAATTCTATCAAACATTCATGAAAGATTTAATATCTATCCTTCTCAAATTCTTCAAAAACTTGAAGAAGAGAGAACTTTTCCAAACTCATTTTACAAGGCCAGCATCACCCTTATACCAGAACCAGACAAGAACACCACATCAAAAGAAAACTACACAGACCAGTATCACTGATGAACATAGATGCAGATACCCTCAAAAATACTATGAAAGCAAATTCAACAATACCTTAGAAGGTTATACATCATGATTAAGGGGGATTTATTCCAGAACTACAAGAATGGTTCAGCATTCGCAAGTCAGTCAGAGCAATGCACCACATTAATAGAACGAATGATAAAAATCATATCATCTCATAGATGCAGAAGAAGCAACTTCCACTTACAATAAAAATATTCAACAAAGCGTATATAGAGGGAACAGTTCTTAAGAAAACAAAGGTGACATACCCTCAGCTAACATGATATTCAATAGGAAAACACTGAAAGCTTTACTTCTGAGATCTGGAACAAGGCGACCATGCCTGCTCTTGCCCTTGTTATTCCACATAGTATTGGAAGTCCTCGCCAGAGACGTCAGGCAAGAGAAAGAAGCAAAAAGCATCCAAATCAGAAGGGAAGAAGTAAACCTATGACTGTTTGCCAATGATGTAATAATATAGAAAACTCTAAAGACTCCGCCATAAAATGTTAGAACCCAATGACTGAATTTAGTTTAAAAAGTCCACATTTTACTCATATTGCCTATACTATTCAGGCATTAAAAAAAAAAAAAGAGGAAGTCTTGCTATTTGCAACAACATGGATGGACCTTGAGGGTGTTATGCTAAGTGAAATAAATCAGACAGAGAAAAAACAGCTCACAGATAGAGAGCAGAGCTCTAGCTGAGGGGAAGAGGGCTGGCAGGAGGGGGACAGGGCTGAAGGGGGTCACTTGTGTGGTGATGGATGGTAACTAGACGGAGAACAGGGGCAGCTGTGGAGAGGACACAGATATTGAATTACATTATATTGCAATACTGCTGACATGTGTGTAACCTTGTATACCAATTTGACCACAATGAAAAAAGGACATTAGATAAAAACCAAGGCAATATGAATAAAGTATGGACCTTAGATAATAAAAATAAAGTATAATATTACCACACCTTCACAGATCAGCAAACCTGTTGAACTCTACAAACGTTTTTAATGGGCTCAAGTTTTTTTAATGAGGCAATTTAAATTTTTAACACAAAAATTACTTCTTGGTTTTCTTTTTGCTGAAGTAAACAGCTTAGATACAAAGCTGGGAAATCATTAACCCAGGGATCCTTAACCTGTTGAACTCTGCAAAAATTTTTAATGGGTTCAAATTTTTTTAATGAGGCAGGACACCAGTTAAAAAGTAAAGGTGTTATTTTTTTGGCCCATGCAAATTAAGTACCAGAAAGATTAATAGCTACCTGAAGAATGTAAGAATAATTGACTGTGTACGTTAGCATTTTTATTATTTATTTGTATTTTTATTTATTTGATTTATTCATCATAAAAATAAGGCCTGAAATCTTAATGATTAGCTTAATGAAAGAAAAGTCTGTTTAACAGAATTTTAACATTAATAATATTAGTTATTAAAATGGTGTTTTGTTGTTATTAAAGCCAAATGAAAGACTTTACATAAATCACCCCTAAAAAATAGAGACAAGATGATTCACATTGAATTAAAGGCTGCTCACAAAGAAAATTGCCATAGATTTGCTGGCAACTGACTATTTTATAAGATGACAACAGTTTATAGAATTAACCTCATTACATTTGAAACTGGGACAAAACATTGTTATGGCCAGCAATTTATATTTGGCAAACTTAATTTGCCAACTTCAATTTCCTAAATTTGGGTTTTGCTGATATGGCTGTTGTTTGCTGAACCCTTTCCTTGGTGAGGTCTTGGTGAGGTTGGTCTGAATCTTTTGTGTGCAAGACCAGCCCTGAGTTAGATCCCATTCTCACTGTGTTACTTGGTCACTTTTTGTACAACTAGCCACAACCATTTCTTTGCAGTCTTTAAAACTGTCTACTAATGGATGAAAAAAAAAGGCTTAGTTTCTCTTCACTGTGTATGTGTGTTTGCTTTCATCCTGCCAGTATAAATAGTAAGTGCAGTGGCATAGTTTATATGGTTCTTGCAATAACTCTGTTAGTAAACTTCCTGAAAAATAGAACTATGCCCTATTTTTCCAGCTCTGTCAAGATTTAATTGACATATACCATTGTATGAATTTAAAGTATACAACGTATTGATTTGATACACATACATTGCAAGACGATTACCACCGTAATTGCTAATTATGTGATCACATCACATAATTAACAATTCTTATTGGTGGTAAGAACCATTAAGATCTATTCTCCTAGTAACTTTCAGGTAGATAACATCATTAACTACAATCACCATGCTGTGCATTAGATCCCCAGAAGTTATTTATCTTACAACTGAAAATTGGTACCCTTTGACCAACATAACCCCATTTCTCCATCCCCTGGTCCTTGGTAATTACCATTCTATTCTACTTAGTTTTATGAGTTAAGCTTTTTTTAGATTCTGTATATAAATGATATGATACTTTGTCTTTCTCTGATTTATTTCACTTAGGGTACATCCATGTTGCCACAAATGCTGTGCACTCTTTATATTTAACTCCTATTTCCATTTCTATTCCACAGAAACTAGCAGAATGTTTTGCATGTAACAAATTCATGCATCCACTCACTGATATACTCATTGTTCTGACCTGAAAATTAGCCTAATGATTGATGTTTAGTCAAAAGAGATGAGAGGGTCATAAGGTAAGAAATGTATTTTAATCATGTAAGTTTTTCAGGATAGTTCCTCACCCTTATTTTTTGTAACGCTATGTAGTTGGGATTTCCAAAGCCAAAGATCAAGAGACCTGCATTTTCCCTCTGTAACCTTGTGAAATTCCTTGAGTCCTTATCTTCCTCAGTTTCTTCATCTTTAAAGTGATACACATGTTCAGTTTTCCCTATAAGAGTATTGTAAGGATAAAATTAGGAAAGAGTTGTAAAAGTGATGTGAAAAAATAATTTTTATAAATGTTTATTTAATTTGATAAAATTGGAAAAAAACACATTGATCATTGACATATAAACAATTATACATGTGTATGTAAGTGTATGTGTGTATATATTCATATATATGCATGTAGCATGTTTTGATTAAAATTCATTCTTATAGTCATAAGTTACATTAATTATTGTTACAAAAGCATTCTGAAGTATTTTTTTACCTAATTCCTTCATTGAGAAAAAATATTTTCACATGCTTTAAGAAACCAAGTCTGTTAAAATGAAACTTTGTGATTTGCATAGCCCAACCTTCACTGAGAAGTGGCTGGAACTCTGTAATACTCTATTGAGGTCAGACTAAAAAATAGAAGCCAAAATCTTAGTTATATTGTTATCTCCTAGGGACATGGCTAGGAAGCCGTTTCTGCCATCTAGGCCCTGGCTGACCGAGTGACACCGGTGGCCAGCCATAAGATTTAGTAATGGTGGAAAAAGTTGCTCATCTGGTCCGCCTCTGTAGCTTCCAAAGTTTTAGCCCTAGAAGGGAACTATTTTAGACGAAAACATGCAGAGGTACAATTCACAAAAACACCAGGGCAACAAATACACCATTGCAGTGGCAGCAACAGCATCGATTTAGGGTATGATTTTTATATTTAAATTCCCAGGGGTAGGCTTACCATATTTGAGGTCTTAGGTTGGTTCAACCTCTCTCTAGATTTTCATAAATGCTGGAGGCAGAATATAGGAAAAATAAATATGCATGTATTGCTGCTTTCAGTTAAAATCTGGCATCATTTTTAGAAGTATTTGAGAATTCACACATATTGGAGCTGTCATGGTGATTCAAGGTCTGGGGAAGAAACATTCCCAGTTTTATTTGTTATTTGCTTTGCAAAGCTCGGCCTTTATGAGCACATACTTCTGGAGTTTTATTGCTATAGAACTGCTACTCCTTGGGTTTTTTTTTTCTTTCTTCTTTTTTTTTTTCCTTTAATTTTTTTTTCTTTGAAGGGAAAGGGGTTAGAGGTAAGAGGGAAGCTCCTGGTCCACATTGAGGGGCCCTTTGGAGCAAGGGGAAGGGGAAAGGAGGAAAGGAGGAAGAGGGAAGGGAGGGGGAGAGGTCAAGAGGAGAAGGGGAAGGGGTGGAGACTCCCAGTTGCCCAGAAGGGCCCATGGGGATTGTCTCCTGTTTTCCTTTGGGTTTTCAATTCACACTTCAGAGTCCTGGTAAGGTATTGGAGTTTGTTGCATTTTGATACTGTGTGTGTGCATGCACTTAAATCTTACCATGTTCTGATGCTATGAAGAATTCACTCATGTACCCAGTGGTCTATTAAGTATACTGACTTTTTCTGACTTTATCCCTTTAAATCAAAAACTTCGTACACAGTCATGAAATATCTATTGGAAATAATGAGAAAACAAAAGTTTTTCTTAAAGGAAAGCACTAATAAGTGATAGTGCGAAGGGCAGATTGGAATATGCCAGCTGTACAGATGCCATGACAGTAAGTATGATCAGTTATTTGGAATGACATCCCTAGAGATAATGGTGAAACAGATCTATTGTAATAACAGCAAATCTTTTTTGGAAGTTTTTATGTGTGCTTTAAGCAATTTACATACAGTATCTACTGATCCTCATAACAAAATTGTGAATTAAATGGTATTCCTCACATGTGAAAAGTTAAGTTTCATGGAGGTTATGCAACTTGGCCAATGACCTGCAAGCTAATGCAGTACAGAGCTGGTACCGTGAGCTAGATGAGTCTGACTGCCAAGCTCAGGATTTTAACTTCTCTCCGTTGTCTTAACAGAACTGTTAGAACAACTGGTAGCTTAGAGAATGGAAGGCTGAAGTTAGTGTGACCTGGAAAGATTTGAGCATCTGTTGTGTTGAAATGGTTAAGCTTTTCCTGTGTGGCTCCATATGGCATAAGTAGGACCAATTTCTAGGTGTTGCAAGTAGGAAATTTCCAGTTTTGTTCTTTTTATTTAAAAAAAAAAAAAAAAAAAAAGCTTTTTCTGGAAGGAATGAGCTCCCTGTTTCGAGACTTCAGATAAAAGTCAAATAGAAAAGGTGCTCATGTGGGACACAGATATTGGGCTAGATGATTTCTAAGTTTTTGTCTACTGCTAAGAGTCTACATGTTAGATTTCAGTTATTTTGCAAGTGTTGATTGGGGGAGGCAAAGTGGAAAACACTAATAATTCCTGCCATTTGGGATTCCTACATATGGAAATTCCACTTTATGCTAGTTACTGTATTGAATTTGTTAATATTTCCTTTTGGAGGGAAGAAAGGGTGAATATTGACAAATTCTTACTTTCAACATCTTCCATGAGTTCTTATTGGACATTACACTGTGGCTAGGGAGGTTTATGTGCTCTTTTTCAGTGATAAAAATATTTAGGTAGAAGTTGGTGTTTTAAAGAGCCCATTAGTGAAATAAAGTGGTTAACTCTGATGGGGTTCATTCTGGACTTGTTTTTCTGAATATTTTACAAGTCCCACATCTTTTTATCTTCTTAGGAAGTGTAAAAATGGAGTGCTCTCATTTTATATTATTTGAAATTTCAAAGTAAATAACATATCTTTAAATACATACTAAAATCAAGAAGCAGATACAGGTCTTGAACTTCTAAGGATGCATAATTTTGAAAAATTTTAGATTATTGGAAATTGTTAGGCCCATCTGCTTGCCCAAAATATTTTTTTCTACCTAGTATGAGTAGTGTAAAAGATAAAGCACCATTCAAGTTATGTTTCTTATCAACCATTTTTCACTATTTTTTTAATGAACTTCCTCCATCTTGATTCTAATATGTCTCCCTGGTGAACACCCCTCCCCCCACATACTACTATTGCAATTCACTGCTCTTGATGTAAATAATAAAATAATTATGATAAATATGCAAGTAGACCTTACATTTGGAAGAATGTAAACAGGAGTGAGTGGTTGGCAATGGGCAGTTTCTCCCTAGTTTGACTGTATTAATTTATCAGATATGGGAGAAAGAGTTGATACATTTCATAATAAGTAAGGAACTGTGACTCTTTGAATGAATTGAAAGTAATAGAATTCATGATACAGGATTGTGAACACTCAGTTGAATAGATTGACCAAAGAAGGTGAATTCTATCAAATGATCAGTGGAGATTGCTGGGGGTCAGTGATAAGAGTATCTAGACACTAGATGCTGTGATAGACCTATGATACACTGCAGGAAACACCCTCTTCAAATAAAGAAGCTCTCTATGATGTAAGCAAACTGAGTAACGCTGGCCTGGCGTAACAAGAAAGCATGTCACACAGAATTACAAAACAAGACTGTTAGGGGAGGTGAGTGCATGTTTTCTGTTGCTCATCATTTGGGTTGGAAGTTCTTAGGGCAGGATTCCAGAAATTGGACAGGACGTTGGACCTGCTGATTCCTTAAGAAAACAGTGGATGCGAATGAGGTAAATGATAGGAAATAGGTTGGATTGATCTCGAATTTGTGCTGACAGGGGCTGGAATGCTGTGTTTACAGGAATGAAAAACCTGGGGCTGATGCTGTTGAAGAGTAAACAGCAGGATGTGGTGACAGACTGAATACAGAGAGGCAACCTAAATGACATGACTGGCCTGTGGCTAATGTGACAATAAAACAGCAGGATTTAGATTGTGCGACAATTGCTTTCTGTCCAAAGACAACCACGAATGGAACAGCAATCACAGCCAGGCATGTCTTTCTAAATAAATCAGCATATGTGATAAGGTATGCATCCAATGATGGTTAAATTAAAACTAGCCCATAAATTAAGGAATCCAGTTGTGATCTATATCTTCTTTTACTTATGCTTGGCATTTGTGGCAAACATCAACCTAGAGAAATTATGGATTTGTGTTAACAGGTCTTATTTATTGATGGCTCATATACTGCATAACAAGCACTGTGGTGTTTTACATGCATATTTTTATTTAAGTCTGTATAGGTACAGTGTTCACCCCCTAGTGTACAGATGGCAACGTTGAGGTCTATAAAGGTAAGAGACCCTTGCCCACAGTTACACACCAGCAAATGGTAGGGCCAAGATTCAATCTTCATCTCTCAGACCCAGGTCCGTTCTCTTCAGAATTTGGCAGGCTACCTCATAATTGACTTTCTGATCAGGACCTACCCTCAGGGCAAAAGTGTTATTCCTCAGTTAGCCCTTGAAGTGGACAAAGCAGGAACGGGTGTGACCAGACAAAAGGGAAAGGATATTTGAGCCAAAAAACAAGCACACAAAGCAAAGAAAAAGATAGTTTTTTGTGTGTCCAACCTAACATCATCATCACCACTATTAGTAACAACCATATTCCAGTAAGATTTATTTCCAAATTATGTTTTAGTTCTGATTGGCTACATTTTCATTTTGTGAAATGGCAGTTTTATAAGAACCAGGAAGCCTTGATGTAATTAGTCCATCTCTAATGAACCAAAGAAAGAGCTACAGGAAAAAGGTTATGGAGAAAAAACAAAACGAAAAGCAAAATGGCCTTCTCACTTCAGCTCTTTGTAGAAATCTCTTCATGAGTTACCGTTCAAACCAGAAAATAAGGATAATCAGGATCAGGTATATTTTATGTCAGTGTTTTCATTTATTATGGGAGAGTCACGTAATCTTTGCACCCATTTTACCATCTCTGAAGTAGGAATGAAAATGTGTCCACCTTATGCAAGACTGTTAAAGCTGTGAGCAACCAGGGTAAGCACAGCCCAGGTGTGAAAGGGGACTTTTGTCAGAACTTTTTTTTTCCCCTTGGTGTTTCAGAGTTCACAGTTAGTTAAACTTTAGTATCCAGTGCAAGACCTGCTTCTTGACTGGAACTCCTTCTTTATGTTAAAAAATATCTAGCTTTCAAGCTACCTTGATATATTAATTTCTTAATATACATAAAAACAGTTGGTGCACTGTGAAGCTTAATAGGGTATTTGTCAGACACATGAAGCTACTTACAGAAAATCTTCTATGAGCACAATCTGTTGAAAAGACTGATTATTATTTTTACTATCATTATAATTAGAATCATCTATCCCAGTATGATATTAAGCAATGTACACCGCCATTTGAAGAATATACAGTACGATGACATGGCGTTTTGTGTCTTCCGCAATTCTGTCTTGAGGACACTGAGTCATCATCGTAAGTGTTTGCTGCTGTCACTAGCCCAGAAATAAACAATTGTTCAGAGAACGATGCCACATTCACCTGTAATCGCAAAACTGCAATTTGATTTTTGACTCTTACAACAGTATCTTTAAAATGTCTACTGGATTGAAGGGATAGAGCATAATCAGTATTTACTGAAGTAGTTATTGAAACTGACAGAAGAGAATTTTTAGGCTCAAAAACAGGAAGATAAGTAAGCACAGATGGTATAGGGAAGCTGCAAAGCTAGGAGAGACCCTCCCCCCTCGTTGTTCTGCTCAAGAGTTTGCCTCACTTTTGCAGAAGAGCAGCAACATTTACACCAGACGTGATTTACACAGTGGCATGATTTCTGTTTTTATAAGGGAAAGAAATGAAAAGCTGTTGGGCATATGGGACACTTACTTGAAGTCATTTTGTGTGCAAGTATTGGAATCAGAATAGAAACAGCAACATTCACTTTTTTTTTTCTTTTTTTTTTTTTTTTTTACCTCCAGTGCCTTGCACAGTTCTGAGCATGCAGTGTGCACTTAATAAATGATTAGTGGTCAGATAAATGAGTTCTGTAAGCCCAGCACAGTTATTGGTTATCACCTGTGTCATTGGTATTCCTAATGATCATGCGAGATATTTGGCTATGCAAACATTCCTTAAAGTATATGTGTCATCTTCTCAGTATCCATTGCACAGAAGTAATCAGCTTTGTAGAGTTTTCCCCATCTCAACAAGGGATGAGAAAAAACAGAAGTTAAGCTAACTTTGAATTTGAGTGGAATTGAGACAAAGGGGGTTGTTTTACTAGGGAAAGCATAGGAAATATTAAGGAAGGGAAGTATGATAAATTTGGTTTGGGTCATAAAGAATTTGAGGTGCTACTGTGATACACAAGGAGAAAAATTGAGTAGGTGGTTGTTGATGGTCAGAATTAGCAATAATTGTATCTTGGGTTCCTTCCATGGAAATACCCTTACATGCTTCACTGAAAGGCAGGGCCTGGCTGCCTATTAGTGGAGTTGAACACAGAGTAACCCTGGAAAAGTTCACTGAACCAGAGGATATACTGACCCAGGGAAAGCTGCTCAGATTATCTTGATGATTTAGATGAAGAGTTAAAAACCAGAGCTATAGGATAGAATACTGGAGATGTTGACTTACAAAGAATTGAGAAGAAGGTTGGTACCATGTAACCCAAACTGTAGGCTTACTTCCCTTAGTTGGGTGGGAGCAGGACTTACATAGTGTATAGACATGCCAATCAGAAGGACAGAAACACGGCTTTAGAACTTGACTCTTCTTCTCTTCCCAGTTCCAGTCCTCATGAATTCCAGTCCCTCCTCCTTCAACCACCCCCACATAGACACACATCCTGGGCTTTCTGTCCTTGAGGTCTCTGAGGTATTCCTGTCTTTTCTTGACATAGATTGATTAAGACAGCATGAGGTATAGCTTCAGTAATGATCCTCAGAGGCATCATCAGGAGCTTTAAGAATGTTCCTGAGAGGTAATATCAGTAGCCATTAGAGCATTAGATTGGGTAGCAGAAAAAACAAGTCCCCCAATCATGGCTAATAAAATACGCTAAGTAATTCAAGAGATTCTATCAAGGAAAATAAAAACCACAAGTAGAGACAATGCAGTCTACATCTGAAGGAGTTGAATGTGCCCAGAGATTTCCTTTAAAACTTCCATAAGTTTCTATTTAACCCACTTTTGCTTTTTGCCACAATTAGCTTATGTTAAGTGTCTGTGACATTTTAAAGTGAATAATGACATGGGTTAGACCTCTCTGGAAAAAGCACCTATCTGGTGAGTGAAAACTTCTGCTTAGACACATCTAAACTCTGCTTCTGAAAGCTGTTCCACCCTCAGTTCCAGCTGGCGGACAGCTGCCCAATACTGAGGCAAAAACGCATCACTATGTACTCGCCCGTGGATTCTTCCTGTCACTCTCAGGGCCACCAACAGTCTAGCCTTTCACATTCCATCTGATGACCTAATGCTATTAACTCTGCTTCCCTGAGAAATTAATGGCAACAAACCATTTCTTTAACTTATACAAGCTGTGTCATATACAACATGTATCATAAATTCTCTTATTTCAAACTCGGAATATTTGGCTCAGACCATGCAGTCTTAATGGAATTGTGGCCCCTTCTGAGCTCGTTAGCATGCCTGTTAGTATGTCCTGCAATGCACACACCACATTTCATCTCAGGCAGTTCTGGGCCTTTGCATGCCCTTATCCACCATGCACTCCATGTGTTTGCCCTGGCTGGTTTAGCTCAGTGGATTGAGCGTCGGCCTGCGAGCTAAGTGTCGCTGGTTCGATCTTCCAGTCAGGGTACATCAGAGAAGGAAAACTCTGACTCCAAAAACCTCCGCTGCCTTGCGGCATACCTCTTCTGGGGAAAGGCTAAGGGAGTAAACCCCGACAGAAAATCCGGAGCCGGAGTCCCTAAGGCGGTTTGACGTTGTAGTCAACACCGGCAACTCCTGCGGCGCACCTGAAGCCAAGCTGTATCGACTCCGTCTTTCCCTTGGACCCTTCAGCTGCGAAGAGAGGGGGGGTCTGCTGCATGGGCAACAGCAGACCCTCCATATCACCCTGCCCAGGCTCTGTAGCTTCAGCTCCACTGGAGAGGACACTCCAGCGTCATCGCAAGATGTCAATTCAACACGGGAGGAGACAGATGCCATGTCACTCCCGAGTCGGACTGCACAGCCATTCTCGGCGGTGCAGATAGACACTTAAGAAGCTACACCATCGTCTCTCGAGACGGACGGCTGCCGACGACGACGACTCCATGTGTATTTACTGAGCAACATTGTCTGGAGTTCTTCCTCTACACTCCCTAGCTCTCCAGTGTTTTCCCTCCCATTAAAAGGACCATTTATCTCAGCAGAAAAGAATGGAGACAAAGATACAGAAATTCTAGTTTTATATAAACAAAACAAGTGCCTTTTAAGTCATCTCAGATGTATGGCAGCTGGAGATAAAGAGCTGGTATGGGATTGGCTGAAAGCATTTTCTGATGCATAGTTTTCCCTCTTTGGAGGATAATATGTATATTTTCTTGACAAGAGGAAACCAGAGAAAGCTTGTTAAATTACAATGTATTTTACCTTTCCTAATACAACCATGATACAATTTGTAGCTAAATAGAAAAATGCTACATAAGAAAAATTGATATAAGCTGTATCTGCTGCCTGTGTAAAATGCCTGATTTTCTCCAGAGAAACGCAGTGCCTTTGCTGTGAAGTATAATAAAACTGAGTCATAAATGTGCTGTTTGAAAGCTCCTATACCTTCCTGTAATTAAACACCATAATGGAAGTGCTCCAACTGCAGCTTGCCTCGCAGTTATTCTGCATATGGATTTCTGCTGACTCAGGCTAAGGCGGTTGATGAGCAAAGCTGTCTTCTAGAGGCAATCACAATCACAGCATTTAATTCTGTTTGCCTCAGTGATTGGCTCGCAGGTGGGCATATGCTCAGTCACGGACAATCGCAGGATTCTTGCTAGAGAAGTTATAAGAACTCATGCATTTCTGCTGGATTTAGAGCTGGGCAGACACTTCTGTGGTGCTTCTGGAAGCCATGGTGCTATCACATGGAATTTGAGTATCATGCCTTTTTGGAAAGAAACAAAGGAAGGAGATAGAGGAACAGGTAGAGTTTTCATTATATTATCCCCTTGGGTCAACATCTGTCCCTGAGCTTTATGTCGCTTGCAACCAGAAGAGTCAGTATACAAGAGTAGATGGGAATGTTCTACCAGTGTATACTCTCTGGTAAAGGACATTTATGGATCCGGAGAGGTTTTCCTATAATACCAGTGAAAATTGTTTATAAATCAAAGTCTGTAACCTTGTAACATAGGGTCCTTCCCCTCCTTAACTCTCTCTGTTGGGGTTTACCAAGAAAAAACAATTTCCGTGAGGAAGAGGAACTATCAACAGAAATGACTAAAGCATGCAGCTGGATAAATAATGTAGGCCTGTTACTGCAAATCAGATTTGGGTAACTGTGGATGTGGTCTACTTGACCTGGGCTTTGTCATTCCAGTTGGTGCTCAGCTTTGTGCTTGGGCAGGAGATCAGTCTTCGAACCATATGACTCTTAGATAATTTATATTGGATCAAAAAAAAAAAAATGAGCAAGCAAGGAAGCATGGTTGTTCATATTTAAAAAGTGTTTTAGCCTTTTGGTTTGACTTGTCACCTCTACAAATTACTTGCCGACGGGGCAGTAAGGAAATGGGACTAGAGAAATATTCAGACCTGGATATATTTGTAGTAGCCAAGTGTAAACATGTGTCTGCTGCACAAATGTAACTCAGAGCTTTGTCAGAGATAGAGTTGTTCTTCTACTGATTATGAGTTAACTTCATTTCTTAATGAAAAAGGCAGCTCTTTTCTTCTTCTCTTCTCCAAGAGGTAATTTAGGTTAAAACTACAACATGGTCTGTCTTCCAGTTAAAACCACTATAATTAAATAACTCAGTTTTAGGCATTTTGGTTAACATGAATCTATTAAGTAAAAGTTTTATTAGAAAGCCAAATGTACTTCAAATAACAAGGTTATAATTGAATACTGTTTTATATGAAGTATTTTATTTCTCTATTTTTTGGTCCTCAAAATGTACCATACCTGGGAATGAGACAAGATCACAATGTGTCCACTATTATACACTCAAGACAAACCTTACTAGTTTGTAGTTATTATCCCTTTGGGTTCAGTGAAGGCACAGAAATTTGAGCTCTAGTGAGTTTTCAGTCTGCAATTCTTAACTTTGCTACCAACTAAAGTTAGTAAGATCAACTGATTATTTTACACATACAACTCAGTTTCAAGTGTATATCGCAAATTTTACCTACATTTATTTTTAATGCTCCCTGTTTCAACACCAAAAATACAAGGTCATAACTAGTGGGGTCCTGCAAACCTAAGCAAGAATTGTAAACAAAAATGTGTTTTTAATAAAATCTGGACATTTTCTCTTTTAACGAAGCACCTGAACTGTTAGATCAAATGTCAGATATACGAGGTCTGTTTCGAAACTGTTCAGCCATGTAATATGAAAAATAGAGACATTTATTAAAGAATATACAAGACACAAGAAACATTGTACACAGGACAATGATGCCTCAGTCCCCTTCAAAGTAGGCACCTTGAGATCTCACACAGTTCTCTCACTCACCATAAGCTGCTCTGTTGTGTTTTCCTGAATCTCATCAGTGGTCTGAAATCTCTTCCCTTTCAACAGTGATTTTAGTCTTGGGAAAAGCCAGAAGTCACAGAGCACTAAATCTGGGCTGTAGGGAGGCTGAGTCACCTGGGTGATTTGGTATTTTGCCAAAGAACTATACGAGATGTGATGCATGACCAGGTGCGTTGTCATGATGAAGCTGCCAGTCACCAGTGGCCCATAGCTGCAGCCTTCTGATTCATCCGAATAGTTTCCATGGAGGAGCGTTCAAGCTTAATGCAAAATGTGATGCAGATTTGGCGCCCTACTCACTCAGTTATTCTGAATGCAATAGCCACACAGTAGCATACTCCACAGCGTCTACCGCCCCCACTGACTAGTACAGTGAAAGCATCATTGTTCACGCATGTGCATTCCAGTCCATTTGTGTTGGCTGCCAGGTTACATCAATGTCGTGCAAACCATTCTCATTACATTAAGAATGGCTGGGCTTTTTCCGGACAGACCTTGTATGTATATATTGAAGGAGTTCATTCAAGTAGCTGTTAAAGCCATTCAACCTGTTTTCATTGTTTTCCTGCCACCTTGGTATATATATATATATATATATATATATATATATATATATATATATATATATATATGTCCTTTAGGCTAGAGGGACCATATCATTTATAAAACAAACTGGGACACCTTTGAAAGGAAGGGAGGATTCTATTAATAAACATGTTAGAGCAACTGGCATAAACTAGAATAGAGGTGGCAAAACAGATTCTATGTTCACCTTAATTATAACACTTAAAAATAGTTGTTAAAGTCAACACTCATTCTGTGAATACTTACTGAACACCTAATAAGTGCCGGACACTAGAGATGCAATGTACAAAGAGTCACAGCTTCTGCCTTGGCCGGGTGGCTTAGTTAGTTAGAGCATCGTCCCATGCACCAGAAGGTTTGCTGGTTCAGTTCCCACTCAGGGCACATACTTAGGTTGCAAGTTGGGGCCTATATGGGAGACAACCAATCGATGTTTCTCTCACATGGACGTTTCTCTCCCCACCCCCCTCCCTTTTCCTCTCTCTGTAAAATCAATAAGCAGATCCTTGGTGAGATTTTTTTTTTTTTTTTTTTAAGTCATAGCTTCTACCCTCAAGGAGATTATAGACAGGTGAGAACCAATAAACTTCCCAAAGGTACAAGGAAAGGCAAATAAAGAGTAAAATGAATAGTTTTACCTGATCAATTTTGTATTCGTCACTTAAGTTTTTGTTACGTTTTATCTGGTGAACTAATACAACCTGCAGCCCTCTGAAGTAGAGAGTATCGACGCCTATGTTCTCTTCATCCGTTGGGCCATCCGTCTCCCAGCCGTGTCAGGAGCTCATGGCTCACAGCTGTCCACTCTCTGGACCACTGCCTTTACTCATGCACATGCACCCTGCCTGCCCTGGGGTTGCGTAAGGCTGGCCTCCGCGGCTCAAGCCCTCTTCCTGTCAAGCCTAGCCAGACATTATGTGATACTACCCATTGGCTACTGAGTGTTTGAAATGTGGTTTATAACTAACTAAAATTTGTAATCTTATCTGATTTTAATCACTTTAAACTTAAATAGCCATATGTGGCTACTGTACTGAACAGTATACTTCTGTTTTAAAAGAAGTGTGTAGAACCAGGTGTCTCCCTGGCTAAAATGACCTTCAGGATCACAGAAAGCCAAGAGCCCTCATGTAAGTTTGATGGTCTGTGTGTTATGATCCCAGAGCATTCGTGTCCTGCAGTCTGTTCTGAAGGATTATTAAAGGGAGTTTGGAGTTGCTGCTTTTGCTATGGCATTAGGCAGTCTGCCCTGGTGCTTCTGAGTGAGACACTGCACTTTGGCTTGTAAGGAAGCACCCATATTTCTTTCTAGCTTTTGAATGGTCTAGAAATGAAAATGTGAAGCCTCCATTCCTGAAATCATTTCATTTCAGTTGGGATCTCGGTTCATTGGAGCATCAGATTTGATCCGTGCGGTGGGAAACAGCGTAGAGCAAAGTAGTACATAAGGAAAACTTAACAAGACTCTATTAGTATGAAACTTAAAAATAAAACCTCCTATCAAAAATGCAATGTGAATTATGAGCAGATGAATATGAAAATATATTTTCTACATTAGAGATAATAAATGTTGGTTTTCATTATCTTGTGTATAGAAAATGCTTAGGGAAGAAAACTCTTGAAACTAGTTGGTGTATGTGCAGTATCCTGTTACAGAGAGATACTGGCTCTGCCTCCACACCTGATCACCTACTTTAGGTGGAATCTAAAGAAAGTTACCCTGTGATCCTCAGTTTTTTTGCCTATAAATGGGAACACTGAGCTTTAAGTGGGATAACAAAATGTTTTGGATATAGCCTTGGCTGGATGACCCAGTTGGTTGGAGCATCTTCCCATACATCAAAAGTTTGAAGGTTCGATTCCCAGTCAGGGCTCATACCTAGGTTGTAGGTTCAATCCTTGGTCAGGGCACATATGGGAGGCAATTGAAACGCATGGATGTTTCTCACATCGATGCTTCTCTCTCTCTCTCACTGCCCCCCTCACTTCTCACTTTCTCCTTCCCTCCCCTCTTCTCTCTCTCAGAATAATTGATAAACATTCCTCAAGTGAAGACTCAAACAAATGTTCTAGATCTATACACTGTTAGAGAAACAAGCTCCTGTGATAGTGCATTGGGCTCTTGTGTTTGTGCTTCCTTTGTCTTCTGTAGGGTTCATTGACCTTGACTATGTCAATCTAGATTCGTGGCTGTAATTTCCAAGTCTAAAGGTTCCAAGCAGGTAATTTCAACAGTGGATCAACCAAGTAAAGACTGGGGAATTGAGGGGCTTACCCATCTAGAGAGTGCTGTGCTGTTGCTGCCTGTGAATGTGGGTCCGGGGTTGCCACTTTTTAAAGTAAGTTAAAGGCTGACTTTTAATAGATTCTGTGGGACAAACAAAATTCATTTATTGTCCACCTCCAGGCCACTAGTTTGTAACTTCTGTCTCCTTCCAAAAATGAATTGTGTTCAAACATAGAATTCAGTAGGGGAGAAAAACAGGAGAGTCAAAGGGACAGAAGAAGTTGTTTTCTGTTGATCAATAAGAATTTATTATACTCTATCAGGCTGAATGCTTTGGGAAATGCTAACAAAGTAGAAAACATTGTTATTGGCCTCCAAGAGCATGGAAGGTCCCTAGAGAGAGATGCAAATGCATGAAGTCTTAGAGAATGAGAAAGAGTCAAGATATAATTAGTGTAAGATCACTGTAGACCAGTGCCACTCAAAGTGTGGTCTGTCTGCAGGCTGGTGCCAGGCTGTGCTGTGTGTTACTCAGCTGTGATGTGATAAGAATAAAAATTGGCAGTACATGCTTAGGAACTTCCAGACCAATTTGACAGAGTGCTTTTTTTGTTTGTTTAATAAAAAATTGAAGCTTCTATTTTGTAGATCTTTATTTTGTCTTTTAAATTTTCATTTTTCTAATCATTCGTATTTATTATTTCTTATAAAAAATTAATCAGCAGCAGATTGGCTAAACAAACAAAAAACAAACAAGCAATAAATTGCTGTTTCTTCACCGCAGGTATGTTGCGAAGCACTTGAAAAGTTGGAGAACGAATAACTTGCTATTAGTTAGCTCTAGATTAATTTACACAACGATTAATTCTGTAAAAACTATCAAGAAAAGTATCTTAAAATGCATTTATGAAAGTTCCCCAAAGTTGTTCCTTTATTTTTTAAATTGAATTTATTATGGTGACATTGGTTCACAAAACCATATAAGTTTGAAGTGTACCACTCAATAAAACATCAACTGCACACTGCATCCTGCACCCATTGCCCCAAACAAAGCTGTTTCATTGTGAGAAACAAGGCAAATACAGGGTGGGGCAAATGGAAATTTACAGTTGTTCGCATGGAAAATAACACAATAATTCATTTGAACCCTGGTTTCCTTCCCTTCACCACTGGTTTTGTGTGGATTTTCCTTTGTTTTACTTAGCATAGCCTTCATTTCTTCTCTTATGCATTTTTCTTACTTAATCTTGTCTGTCAGGCCTGTGAGCATCATTATCAGCAGTGTTTTGAACTGTGTATCTGTTAGGTTGGCTATCTCCTCTATAAAACAAAAACAAACTAAGCAAACAAACAGAATAGGAACAAAATCATAGGTATGAGCATCATTTGGAGAGTTATCAGCTGGGAGGGAGAAGGGGATAAAGGGGGAAATGGAGTAAGGATTAAGAAGCATAATTGGTAGGTACAAAAAAAGATAGCAGCATTAAGAATAGTGCAGGAAAGTGTAAAGCCAAAGAACTTCTATGCATGATCCATGGACATGAACTAAGGGTAGTGGGATTGCTGGAGGGAAGGAAGGTACTGGGCAGAGGGAAGTAAAGGGAAAAGAAATTGGGACAACTGTAACAGTATAATCAGTAAAATATACTTTAAAAAACAAAACAAAGCTAAAAATAATATAATAAATAATAATACAAGAATAAACGCTGTGTTTCGTATACTCACAACTGTAAGCCTACTTTTGCCCCACCCTGTATATAGAAGACAGGCAACTGTATTTAAGGGAAAACTTAACCAATTACTTATAAATTATTGGGAAATTGCGATTGGCTGAAATTTGGACATCTGAAATGTGAAAAACAGACATTCATCTCAGCCACTCTGATAAATTCACAGCTAACTGGCCATTGGAAATTCAGAGTGAGATCAAAACATTGCAGGGAGGAAGGGTCCTTAATTATGTAGCTAATGGATTAAAAAGTTAATCATTCAAAAACCTGATTTCCAGTGATTCAGCTTAATTCCAATATTGAAGGAAACTTTGCTGGGACAGGAAGGCAGACCACACATTTCTCTCCTCACCCTGTTGACATGGAGCGAAATGACCCCGTGGGCTTACAGGGCTCCTGTGGGCATAGAGAGTGGAGCAGGGATGACGGGAAGGAGAACTTAGCACAGAACCCCGTTTCGGGTCCTTGTCACTGGCCATTCTAACTCTTGCTTCTGTAAAGACTTTTCTAATCTTTTTATCTATCCCTTTCTCTTTTATGGCATCATTTTTCTTACTTCTAATCTAAGGACTTATCATTCATTAATTACTGAGTTAATTAATATCAGCTTTGTTGAGGAAGCAAACACTCAGATATGCCTTTTCTCTTTCACAGACATTCATTGAGTTATTTAGTGCCAGTCACTATATTAGCAGGCGCTGGAAACATGTTCTCTGAAGTAGCTTCTGCACAGTGTTTGAAGTCACATAAGTCCTTCGATATTCCTCTTTTATGCGATTCTGCCCTAAAATTCAGTAAGTAAGATGGTGCACCAAGAGAGATGGGTCTGTGAGAGCATGGAGGTTCAGAGTGGGTGCTGGCACTCCGAACCCCTCTGAGGGTTTCTGAGCAGGAGTGCAGGTCTTTGCATGGTGTCAGAGCCGAGTAGGTGTTTGTACAAAAACTCCCATACAAATGTCCACAGCAGCTTTATTCGTAGTAGCCCAAACCAAAAGGCAACCCAGATATTCTTCAACAGGCGAATGGTTACTCAGCAAATCCAGACATCGTATCGTCAGTAACATTCTGGTGCCTGTCTCTATATAATAACATGTATTTTTTTGATATAACTGTAATAGCGTTATCATACCCTACAAGCAAGGGTGATAATTTCTTGCTCTCTTCAAATAGTGTTAAAATTTTATCTATTTGTCTCGTAAATGATGTTTACAGTTGCCTTCTTCAAAATAAGGCCCATACATTGCATTTAGTTAATATATTACTTAGTTATCATTTAATCTGTAACATTTTCCTCCTTTTCTATTGAAAAATTATTGTTGTGTTCTAGAATTTCTCACCTTTTGAAAATTTGTGGTTTGCAGCCCCATAGTATTTCTTAATGTGCTCGTTTATCTTCTTTATTTCCTATAAACTGTCCTTTAAACTAAAGGCTTTATCAGATTGAGGTTCAAGACTTTGGCTTATTTTGAAGGTGATTCATGTATTTCTTATGGCTCTATATTAGAAGATGCATGATGTCTGGTTGTCTGTCTTTCTGTTAAGATTAATCATCATGTTTTTATGTTATCGGTTCATCTATTATAAAACTCCCCATAATGTTTTTACTTTACTTTCTTTAAGCAATTGGTTATTATTGCCTTTATCCATTATTCCAATGGTATTATTCATACTCTTATCATTCCTCGTTCATCTATTAGCTGGGATTTTTTTCCCCCTGAAGAATAGCTTTCCCTAAACAATGATTTGATTGCCCTGAGGTGCCATTCAAACAAGAAAGAATACATGTTTGACTTTCCCTTTATGTATCATCGTCAAAAGTTTTTAAGGTAAGATGATGATAGGAAAATTGTTCAGAATGATGAAAATATACCAGGCAAAGCCGTGTGAAGTAAACATCAGGCAGAAGACTGTTATGAAAGGGTGCTTGATGTCTTTTTTTTCATGCAGTACTTATCTTACTAGCTAGCCTCCCAGTGTACACACACCCCTCCCACTGTCCCCACCCCTGATGTTAGCAACTGGCTGTCACTCTCTTTGAGGATACAGCAGTGAGCCAAATGTGTGTCTTCCATCCGCTCTCAAGAAATGAGTTGCTACACATAGTCTCTAAGTTAAATATTTAGAGACTTTGCTAATGTGAGACAATGGATATGGATCACTTAAGCTTGGGAAAAATGCAAACCATATACACAGCCACAGTGACAGGATCAGAATATATATATTTTTTCATATAAATGGTGGCTGGCTTTCCAACATGCCTAATTTCGATATTTTTATCCTGAACCGTGGTTTATTTCTGGTATGTATAAGAATATTGGAAGATTATCAGCTCCTTGCTGTTACACAGATGATTCATCCTCTAAACATAATTTATGCCCATCACCCAAATTACTTTTAATGTTCCTGTGATCTAAATATTTTATGTTTACACTTGTTTGCTCTACTTCTGTGGAGCACTCTGTAGTGAGCTTGTATAAAACCACATTTTCTTCCCCACCACACAGATCATGGTACGGGACTGAGGTTTAAGAGTGAAAACAAGCCTTAAAAACAATAAAATTCTATTGGGAAAAAAAATCAATAGTTTGTTTTCTATTTGGAAAAAATAGAATTCTAGATCCCCCCCCCCAACACACAATATTGATGAGTCCCATTAAAGCCTCTGGGAACTTTAATTTTTAATGAAGTTGTTCTTTCACGTATGCTGAGCAGATTGATTTAGGAAGTTGTTATTCATACCAGTTGAAGGCAAGTGTGGAAACTGCTTCATATAAACAAGGATAAATGGTGACGGGCAGAGACTTGACTTGGGGTGGTGAATGCGCAATACAGTGTACAGGTGATGTGTTGTGGAATGGTGTACCTAAAACCTGTATAATTTTGTTAACTGGTGTCACACTGATAAATCCAATAAAATGCTTTAAAGTAAATAAATAAATAAAGATGTGCTAAAGCTAAGAGAAGTCTCTCAAACCCACAGGCTAAAGATGGAGTATCTCTATATTCCAATACATTTAACTATATACAAGTATATTTTAAATAACTTTATTTTTTAAATGTCCTCTTTTATTGCTCAATTTAAGCCAGTAGATAGTGAATCACCACAGTTCGATTTAACGCATCTTTCCATACATGGTGTTGCACATTCCAAGAGTTTTTATCACGCCAGACTCCAGAAACACTAATAATAGCATCCCATTCATGGTTATTGTCTGCTCACATCTTAATAATGACCACTTTAGCCTGAAACATATAATTAAGCTCCCAGCACTGAGCATTTCAATGAAGGATATTGCTAAGTAACCAGTGTGCAACCTACTTAATTAGCATAAACAAAACAAAAAAAAAAGCTCCACTTAGCCTCACCATCCTGGGCGCCAGTAGGCCCTTTACATGCGAAGTACTCGGTGAGCAGTTTTGAAGAGGAAGAGATAATGAAGATCATTACCCTGTTGCCCCGGCAGCCATACTTATCGTTAGGACCAGGAAGAATAAGAAATTAGAGGATCCCATGAGGCCTCTTTCATAACAATTCTGAAAGTCATAAATTGTTATGTAGGTTTTATTCAAGGTTTAATAAAACATTCGGGGGGAACCTAATCATTAGAAGGCATTTCTTGTCCCCTCCTGAGTTTTCTCTGGTTTTGGAAGTTCAGGGAGATACCGAGGGTAAAGGGGTCCCCAATTTTATTCAATAAGCAAACCTCTTCAACATGTTTCTGAAAGAGGATTTTGGCAAAATAGACTCTCCAGTCCCCATGCACTCGATAATTGAACAGTAGTTTTAAGCCCCCACCGTGTGCTCGACGTAGTAGGTGCGCAGAGCAGTTGCTTACCTTCCCGGAGCTCTCGGCCTTGTCAGAGCCAGAAAGAATTAATCAACGACTGTCACGTGATGGCAAGAGGAATAAAATGGGGACATGATGGAGAAGAATGATGTTGAAAGAGATTTTTTTAAATAGTCATCGTCGGCAGCCGTCCATCTCGAGAGACGATGGTGTAGCTTCTTAAAAGTCTATCTGCACCGCCGAGAATGGCTGTGCAGTCCGACTCGGGAGTGACACGGTATCTGTCTCCTCCCGTGTTGAATCGACATCTTGCGATGACGCTGGAGTGTCCTCTCCAGTGGAGCTGAAGCTACAGAGCCTGGGCAGGGTGATATGGAGGGTCTGCTGTTGCCCATGCATCAGACCCCCCCTCTCTTCGAAGCTGAGGGATCCAAGGGAAAGACGGAGTCAATACAGCTTGGCTTCAGGTGCGCCGCAGGAGTTGCCGGTGTTGACTACAACATCAAACCGCCTTAGGGACTCCGGCTCCGGATTTTCTGTCGGGGTTTACTCCCTTAGCCTTTCCCCTGAAGAGGTATGCCGCAAGGCAGCGGAGGTTTTTTGGAGTCAGAGTTTTCCTTCTCTGATGTTCCCTGACTGGAAGATCGAACCAGCGACACTTAGCTCGCAGGCCGACGCTCAATCCACTGAGCCAAACCAAATAGTAAAGATTTTTTAAACAGGGAATTGAAGTGATCTGATGTATTTATTTTCCATAATTATTCTAACTTCTGAGTAAAGAAATAGGAGGACAAAAAGGGAGAAATGGAAAGACTAAAGGGCATTGCAGTCAACCCAGCAAGACGTGTAGTGCCTTAGAGTGGGTGATTACAGTGATGCTAGAAAAAAGGGAAGGGAAGGGACTCTGGATGGATATTGGTACACAGAAAGAAAGAAATCAGAATGATTTTTAGGCTCCTGCCATAGACAACTCAGTAGATCCAATATTATTAGTGCGATAAAAATACCCACAGAGAGGTTCGTTATTTAAAATGATAGTTTTGGAAGCAATTAACCTTTTAATTTTTAGCGCTGTACTTTCTTTTGGGTTGTCACATTGGATCCTTTTTAAAGCAGAAATTGATTCATTCATTTATATTTATGAGTGCCTACTATGCCTTGTGCTTTAACAGGCCCTGGGGACCCAGGCCGTGGTTCACAGAAGGAACAGACATTAAACAAATAGCCACACTAATGAAACTGGAATTATGAACTGAAGTAAGTCTCTGGAAGTATATAACCAGTGAACTAGCCAGAGGCAGGGGCGGGGGCATTGGAAAAGGTTTCCCTGAATTCTCTCTTGAGGTCAATTTTAGAGGGTAAGAATTAAGGAGAATAAAGTGTGTAGTAAGTGTGTGTGTATGAGAAAGAGGGAGGGAGGGAGAGAACAGGAGGGAGAGAGAGGGAAAGAGAAGTTAGAGAGAATGAGTACAAATTTGAGTGACTATGATGGAAAGGGATGGAATGTTCCAGGTAGAGGGAACAGAGTCTGCTAAAGCCCTGTGGCCAAAGGAAGCATGGCTTTTAGACATTAAAAAGCAGGTCAGTGGAATACAGAGAGCAAGAGGAGAGAAGTACAAGAGGAAGTTCAAGAGGCAGGTAGAAGCTCGCTCATGCTGAGCTTTGTAATGCAAAAATAAGGACTTTTGGACCTAAGGTAAGAGCAAGCCACTGGAGTCTGAAAAGATGACTGATTATTGGGTGGAAAATAAATGGGGATGTTGTTTGGAGATTGGTTAGGACACAATGAAAGTCCTGGGGCAAGAGACAAGATGGATTAGATAAGGATGGTAGCAGTGGGGAAGGAGAGAAGCTATTTTTGATGGGGGCTGGTGTGGATAGGATGTTAGGGCTGGGGTTGGCAAGCTAGTGTTCAAGGTGATTCCAGGCTTCTTGTGTAGCTGAATGGGGTGAAGTCGCTGCTCACCAAATGTGTTAAGCCTGGAAGGAGACTGGTTTTGGAGACGGGAGACAGCAGTATTTTTTGAGACTTCCTGAATTCTGGAGTACCTTTGAGACATTAAGTTGAAGATTTAAAGATGCCTTTGAGTCTGTATGTTGGGGTATAGGAGCTCCTGGAAGTTGACAGGCAGAAGTCAAAGCTTTGGGTATAAGTGGTCAGGTATGGAGTGACAGGCGGAGAGCGGCTAGGACTCAGCCTGGAGGGGCTTTAGCAGCCGTGACTCGGTGAAGAAATAGGAAATGAACAGCAGTGAGATGGCATGGAAGCCGGGGAGAGAGTGTTTCAATGAGCGGAGAGGGGGGTGTAGGAGAGGGGCATGTAAGGTGAGGACTGGAACATGTGTTAGATGAGCAACAAATAAATGACTGTTTTGATAGGAGCAGATGCCAAATGGGAGTACAGTAATTATCCTGCTTTTGTAGTCAGTATTGTGCAAGTTTCTAGAACCTTAGAATTTTTCCATGTTATGAGACTTACAAGTTCCAAGACAAGGAGATGATACAAGGCAAAAAAGCTTTATAGCTCTGAGATTAGAAGACTTAAATTCAAGTCCCGGTGGCTCTGCTTATCAGCTGTGTGGCCGCACTCTTTCGGCCTCAGTTACAGAATTCTGCAGGAGTTCAGTAAGGTTACTGTGACTAACGAAGTAGATGATGTATGTGCATTATCTGATTATCTGTGCCTGGAACATACAAAAGATACATCTCAATTGTGTGTGTACATATATATGTACACACATACATACATATATATTGCATTTTCTGAAATTTTGTAAAAACGTACCATTCTTCTTTTAATTAGAGGAAAACCAAAATCACAAACTATTTAAATAAGGAAATGTATAACAAAATATATCTTTGGAAAATCTGACTATTTCATAAGAAAAGATTCCTGGCCCAGTGTTCATACAGGTTTTAAGTTACATGCCTGTACATTTTGCATATTTAAAAAATGACAAGACTAAGTAAGAATTGTTTTGTGTGATGTGGATCTCTGTAGGCTCTCCTAGAGTTTTGTAAGTGTAATAATGAATGTTGAAACTTCGATTCATTCTCCTGGTTGGATATTCTTCCTTGTTCATGAAAATCAACACTGTCAATTTTGATTTCCTCTTTTTTGGCATTTACAATAAAGTCAGAAATAATTTTTAAAGAAACATTGGACCATCTTTGTCACCACTGATATTTCCCAGAGATAGTGAGGTGCCTTTACAAAAATGAAAACTGATGTTTATACAAAAGAAGAATGACAGTTATATTCTTCATATGATCAATACGAGAAACGTGTGAAACCCACAAGGACCTCTGAGAAAATTAATGAGGCTTAAGCTTACAGATGTCAGAATCCGATGTATAAAACCCCAATAATTTTCTTTGCTTAGAGGCAGGGCAGCGTAGAAAGAACATTCTAGATTGGGAATTGGTGTCCAGATCCTGCCCTATCTCTAATGTGCTGTGAGACCCTGAGCAAAGCTCTTTGTTTCTTCTGCAAATAAAAAGATAAATAAGATAAAAAAGAAGAAAGAGGTAAACCAGTGTTTGTTCTGTCTGTAAAATTCACCAACTCTACCATTCTCTAACAGAATTGAGAAATCTCTTGAAGGAGGACTTGGGTAGTATGTTTTAATGTTGGTTACAGGTTATTAACTGTTTGGCACAGAATCAGAGGTTGGGAGTTAGCAGGGGACATTTAAACTCTTTTCTTTGGAGTCAGTGCCAATAGAAAATGATTCCAGACTGAAAATAAAGCATATCTGAAATTACCAAGTAAATCAACAAGGAAGTGGTGGTAATAAAGAGACAACTCAGTATCTTGTGGGTCTTTTTATAGAAATTTAACCAAGAGCTTGAAAACAAGCATTGCTCTGGAGACAGTTTAATGATACCTTCTCCTTTAGTTTTATTGAATTTAGCTCAGTTTTCTGGTTTACCAAATTACTCTTATCTTAGGAAACTTAAGCTACAATGTTATTAAAACATAAACAAATTTTACATTAATAAACTTTTAGTAGAAATTGGAAAAGCAAATCATTAAAGAATCTCTTCATGTTTTAAAGAAGCAACCAAATAATCACACCTTTTTGTGTATTTTTTTAACTTGTGCATTACAGGCAGGAACATCACAGATTTGGCCCGCCTGCCCTCCCTGCCTCCCTCCCTCCCTCTCTCTCTCTCTCTCTAGTACCCAAAGCAGATTGAAAACATTGTGACTGAACAATAATTGCTTTTAGAAGTAAAAACCATGTTTACATACAAAAGAATGTGAATGCAATGTTAATACACCCTCTAATTTGTATTCTCAAAGTACTGTTACTAGTTTGCAGTGTATCTTTCCAGACCTCTTGCTATGGATTTTACACTCATAAGTAAATATCTGTGGAAAATATATAGAATTACTTAACATTTTGTATGTATTGTTTTGAAATTGGTTTTACATGACTTATGCTGTGACTTTATTTCTCGTTTTTTAAACTCAACACTATGTATTGGACTGATACCATTAACACTTACCTTATTGTATTAAACCATGGTTTACTTAACCTCCCTTGTAAGTAAAGTCTTCATTTGAAAATGCCCTTAAGTTTAGATACAAAATTAATGACCTTGCTTTTAGACTTCAAAATTCTAGTTTGAATTGTTTACATTCATTAATATTACATTCGTTTGGATATTAGTACCTTGGATCCAGTAACATGTGGAATGGGAGTACATCTGATAATGCAGAACGTTGCAAAGAAGCTATCATGGGCCTCCAGATAATTTGTTTGTCTCTTTTCTTTAATAATTGGAAGAAAATGAGAGGTTTAACTATGAAGATGATCTGAGACTAAATTATACATGCTGGCAAATGGAATTGCTTCTTGGACTGTTCTGACTATTGGTGTTAAAATGCATGAGTATTGTCCAAACTTCTCTTCTCAAGAACCCCTAATGGCTGGGGAAAGCAGTGGGAACCCCAGGAGGCTCAAACATAGCCTCCAACTTAGCCTCAAGCAGTGTGCCAACAAGCAGGAACTTTCTTGGAAGTCTGATATTTTATCTTAAATATTCATGCAAAGTCTTATTTTCATTTTGTTTAAAAGTATTTTAAATTACGTAATACCTAGTAACTTTGAGCTGCAAGAAGATGCAGCATATTTATCCTGTGACTTCACCTGCCTTCCCGTGTGCTGCTGGATGCCCTTGGAGCCCACGGCCCTAGTTATACCAAGACAAAAAGGCTGCCGTACAAGGTGCTGCTGTTTAGAAGCATCTGCCAAAGGCAATAATACATACTCTTTTTAAAATAGAATATATTTTTAATGCATTAAGACCATATATATATATATATATCTTTGTCAAGGCTCCATGCTTTAAAGTAGAAACTCACACAAATGACTTGAACTGCTAACGACGTTTGTGTTGTAGAGGGAGGGTTTGTTACATGGAGACAGTGTTGACGTGTGGCATAAAGAACTGAAGCTGGGACCAGGAAAGGGGACAGAGCCCAGATGACTCAGACTCTGTCTTTCTGGGTCCGATCCCTTTCTTCTCTTGACTTTCCTCTGACCACTTGAGCCATGCTTCTCTGTCTTTGCAGACCATGACCCACCACACGGGGCAACCTCACAGTGCGAACAGTAATGTGCTGTCTATTCAGATCATGGGACAGACAAAACTAGTGCTTTTCAATTCCACTTTTATATTCTCAAGAGAGAGACTCTGTGCCCAAAGCAGTCCCTCAGAATGGGTATTCTTTAGTTGGGATGAGAGTTAGGACTAAGGGAAAAAGCCACCACGATGAGAAATGTATTACGAGTGTGTTTCTGCTTTTTTGTAATTGATCCCCGTGCCTTTAAGTTGTCAGGAGGAGGCTAGGTGTTGCTATGTGACTTCCTATCATTCAAAATAACTTATTTTGAGCATCTATAATGTATAACACCTACTAAATCAATTCATCAAAAATATGTCTGACCTGTGTGCTACTACTCAGGTACTTCAGGTAACAAGAACTATAGTTCAAGTCAGCTAACCTCAGTTAAACTAGGGAAAATGGCATAATTTAACTGTCCTCTCGCTGAAAATCAGGTTCAGTGTGGTGTACTAAATACAGTTCTGTAATAATTATCATTTATACTTGGACAGCTTATTTAAGAGAGACAACTAACGTTTTCCCTAACTCCAAGAGAATAAATTTTTTTTGAATGGTCAATCTGAGTATAGCAATATCACTGAAGTCACAGTCAGTGAGGAAAATAATAAGCCATGTTACTAAACTCTTCTATCATTTTTAATGCATTGTTTATATATTTCAGGGAAGAGAGGTCTATGTAAATTACTATGTCATCTGCAAATAATGTCAGCTTTAATATTCCTTTTTATTTCTTTCATATCTACTTCTATTGTAATAGCTAGGACATTGTTCATTGCAATATAATCGATATACAGTAAAATGCACAAACCTTAAGCATTCAATTCATTAAGGCTTGAGAAATCTCTCTTCAGACCCTTTTCAGTCCAGACACTATGATTTCTATCATCATAGACCAATTTTCCCTGTATTCACATTTTACATCAGTGAAACCAGGCAGTATATTCTCATTTATGTATTACTTCTCTCACTTAACATGTTTTAGACAAAAGCATCCAGTTGTTTCTTTTTTTTATTGTTTAATATTATTCTTTTCCTAATAGATAGAAGAATTTGTTGATCCTTTCCCTTATTGATAGATATTTGCTTTGTTTACAGTTATGAGTGATTTTGAATGAGGTTGTATAAACTTCCTTGACAGTATTTTTGTCAACACACATTTTCACTTCTTTGTGTAAATATGTAGGAATGAAGTTACTGGGTCATAGAGTAGATATATGTTTAAATTTTAAACAGTGGTTCTCAGAATGTGGTCCCTGAACCCATGGAGACCTTAAGACCATTGCAAGGGTTTCACAAGGTCAAAACCAATTTCATCATAATAGGAACATGGTATTTGCCTTTTTCACTGAGTTGACATTTACAGTAATAGTGCAAAAGCAATGTTGGGTAAAAATATGAATGAAACCTTACAAGCAGTTATGGTATTACTGTATTATTCTCCACCACATGCCTTCACTACGCTGCTTTAAATTAAGTGTCCTTGATGAAATCAGTAAAAATTATTAATTTTGTTAACTGTTGACTCTTGCATACTCATTTTTTCAATAATCCGTATGATGAAATGGGAGGTACACAAAGACCACTTCTGCCATATACTGACGTATGATGCTTGTCTCCAGGAAAACAGTTGTGTGATTGGTTGAGTTACAAGCTGAACTAGCCAATTTCTGCATGGAGCACCAATTTTTATTGACAGGCAAAGGGATTATTCAGACTTGTATGTTTGCCAGATACTTAACTTATAAATACACAAAGTGAGCCTGTCACGTCAAGGAAAATGACTCACTGTATCTGTCTGTTGTCAATGATTAAATTTGAACTTTGAAGCAAAAGTTAGAATTTCAGAAAACATGCATTAGCAACTATGAGCTTAACAGCTTTTCAGTATTGCTCTTTTCTGCTGAGATTGTGATGATATTAACAAATGTGATATCAAAATATTATATAATGAAATGAGTCAGTGTTTAGAAGATCCACATAACTCAGAAAACCAATATTTTCCAAATGGTCACTGCCTAATATTACAAAATCATGCATGAGGTGACGGTCAGTTGATAGTATAAGGTGGACCAATGGATTTTAATGTAATTGAGAACAAAGTTTATTGATAGGACTTGATTCTACACTGAAGCTAACTTTTGAGAATTTACCACTGAGTTCTGATTCAGTGTCAACAAAAATATCCATAATTACTTGGAGAAAAGGCAAGATTTTCTTCATCTACTTCAACCTAAACAATATTAAGTGAGAATGCAGAGAAAAACAAGAATCCAACAGTCTTTTTTAAAGCCAGATTTTAAAGAGATTTCTAATAATGTATAATAATGGAAAGCAGTGCCACTCATACTGATTCTTTTTGTTTTGGCAAATGTTTCTCATTAAAATATTATATTGTTATTTTAAAGTGAATTAATAAAAATATTTCATTTTTTCTCAATATTAATTTCTAATATGTTAACTATTGTTATATAATTACCATAAAAACAAAAGTTGCTCAGGCTCCTTAATAATTACAAGAGTTAATTATTAACCACTGTTTTATGAGAAACCGCCAAACGAGTCTTCAGTGTGGTCATAGCATTTTGCATTCTTACCAGCAATGTTTAAGCATTTCAGTTTCTCTACCTGTTCTCCAACATTGGCGCTGTTTTTTTTTTTTTTTTTTTTAATGTAACCATTATAGTGGTGTGAACTCATCTAATCGCAGTTCCAGTTGGCTTTTCTCTGATAGCTAATGACGTTGAACATCTTTTCATGCCCCTAGTGGCCATTCGTATATCTTTTGTGATTTGTGTGCTTGAGTTTGTGCCCTTGTTTTATTGGATTATTTATTATTCTATTGGTTTGTAGAGTTCTGTGTCTATTCTGTATACAGATTTTTATTAGATACATCCTATACAGTTAGTCCCTCTCTATATCGCGGTTCACTTATCGCGCGTGGCCTCACTGTATCGCGGGATTTTTTAAAATATTATATTTAATTATTTATCGTGGATTTTTCGCTATATCATGGGTTTTTGGGGTACTGTATACATATGCTTTTAAAATTACATAGGTTTAAGAGTGTAAAATAAATGTAGGGTTCCTTCTTCACGGGGGGATCTAGAACGTAATACTCGCGATAAGTGAGGGAATACTGTAATTTTCTCCTACTCTGTAGCTGGTCTACCTACTTTCTTAATGTTTCTTTTGTGGTGAGCAAAATTTTAAAATTTGAATAAGTACTTGATCATTCTTTTGCTTATGGTGTTTGCCTAGACGTTGCAAAGGTATTTTTTATTTTCCCTAAAATCTTATTATTCTGAATTTTAACTTTATATTTCTGATCAATATCAAATTAATTTTTGTGTATGGAATAAAAATGGATTGTTTTTTCATATGGCTATAACATTGTTCTAGCAATAGAGAAAAAACCCTTTTCTCACTGAATTGATGGCAGTTTCTATGGCATACCTCCATTCTTTGTTTTTATATGCATCTCTTGTCTCCGGCACCTTCAGTAGACTCTGTTTCATTCTTTGCATTTCTGTACTTAAATTTTTCCTCTCTTCAGATATTCATCATTTTTATTATATCTTTTGACACTTTTAACATACTAATTTTAAAGTTTCTGTATGATAATTTTAACATCTTGGGCCAAAAGGAAAACATCTTTAAGCTACCAGAAAGAAAAGACGAACTACGTGGGAATCAAATTGTCTGTTAACTTCAGCAAATTCTCTGGAAAATATAGAAACTGCCTTTGCTGGGAGGGAATATCTCCAAAGTTTTCATAGTGGTCTTGGAATAGAGCCATCTTTATTATCAAAGTCCTTGGAATTAGATAGGCACCTAGGATTAAATTCCAGTGGTATCTCTTCCTATCTCCTGAGACCTTGAACAAGTTATTCTCTATTTTCAGCATTCCCTCTCCTCTTTGGAAAAAAAAAAAATGGGCAAATTAATAGTGTCCAACTCAGAGGTGCTGTGAGATTTACTAGATAAGACATAAAAAGTACAGCAAGTGTCAACTGGGAATCATTGAAATGTTTCCACTACAGAGAATAAGCTTTGGAAACCACAGGATCGAGCAATTATTGAAGCTCAGAGAGCAGCCCAGGCTCCTGGAATCTAAGCTCCATAAAGCAAGGAATTGTGTCAGTTTTGTTCATTATTTCCCCCCTGTGCTTAGAATAGTGCCTGAAATACAGTAGACGTCCAGCGACTGTGTGTAGAGATGGAGGGGAGCAGAGAACCTTAGCATGGATATTACTTGTTGTGAGTGTCCCATCACCACCATCACGTGGGGACTTAGACGGGTGGGGAGAGCTGAGCGACTCAGTAGCCACAGAGCCAGAGTATCTGAAGGGGGTTAGAACCCAAGGGTTTTCAGGCTTGGCTGATGAATTGTATCACAGAAGGCAAATAGATACAATAACTTTGCATCAGTCTGTGAATTCCAGCCTCAGCCCTCATTCATTGTTATGACTGGGGTTTCTCTACTTCTTTCAAAACCACTGTTTTCATCTGTTTCTGAAGCTCGTACTCCAAATAGCTGAGCCCACTCTGAGTCTTTGTGGAGGACAAACAACAGCAACAATAAAAAGGTTCCAAAAGGCAGTTCCATTTTTAGTTTTCTGAGGAAGTTCCCTACTGCTTTCCACAGTGGCTGCACCAGTCTGCATTCCCACCAGCAGTGCACTAGGGTTCCCTCTTCTCCGCATCCCGCCAGCAGAGTATCATACTTAGTGAAATAAGCCAGGCAGCAAAAGACAAATACCATGTGATCTCACCTAATACAGGAAACTAATGAGTAACACAGAAATGAGCAAAATAGAACCAGAGGTGTGCAAACAAGGAGCATACTGACAGTGGCCGGGGCGGGGGGGAGGGCAGGGGGAAAGGGGGTGAAAGAAGGGGAAGGATCTAGTCAAGGAACTAGTATAAATGACCCACAGACATGGACAATGGGGCGGGGACTGACTGTAGGAAAAGGGGTGGGCGGGGTGGGGGGGGAAGCAATGGGGGGAAAAGTGGACAGCTGTAATAGGAAAACAATAAATAAATTTAAATAAGTAAATAAATGAATGAATGAATAAAAAGGTTCCAGAGTAAAATCCATGCATAGTATCAGTGATGGGTATGAAGAAGTCTTAAGAAATTTTGCTTCTTAATCACTGAATGAGGAAGGGTGGGTTTGCAGGTTTTTTGAAAAGCTTACTACATTAAATGTAATCGATCCTGTTCACATGTTCTGCCGGAAACATTAAAACAGTTTAGGTAGGCCTGAAATGTGAAATGTTCAATTGCTTCTTTAGGTCGCCAGCTGACTATTTAAACCAAATAAACTGGAATTTGAGTTCCATCCCTAATGAAAAATTTTCTAGACAATTAAATATGTTTTCTTTCTCCCCTTCATTAAAATTAAGAAAGCTTATTACTAATTCTAATAGTATATTATGCATTTCTTAAAGACAGTGTAAGTGAGCTTCCTATTTTTATCTCAGCACTTTTTCTGTGTCACAAATCAGCAACTGCACAGGCTTGATGGTTTCAGAAGCACACAGTAGGGCAGGATAAGGGATGCAGAAGATTAAGTCTTGACCACAGAGAAATCCTGGGCTGTCCAAGGATAATTGCTTGCAATTCTCTCATAAGTCAGCTAGTCTGTAAAAGCAAAGCCCCAGGCATTTAGCTAAATAATGAGTATCAATGATAGATGCAATTATCAAGAAATGAAATTGACCAAGACTCCCTTGCATATGATAACATTGAGATCTTCAAACTTTTCACTTAGGAAAATCGTACTTTGGGAATCAAAAGAAACGTTTGCTATGGTCAAAATGTTTAATAAAATCCTCCATGAAGTCTACACAGAAAAGGCTGGATCCCAGTGAAAATATATTTAACAACATAAAAAATCAAAGAAATAATTATCTTATAGGGCTGGGTAGAATATTGGTCAACGAATTAAATTGACTTAATGTAGTTCACTACAAAACATTTTTTAATAGAATATCCATTTATGTTGGTATAATGTTAATAGTATTTTCACAAACATGGAGTTGAAACATCCGCAGAATGGCAGGGCGCAAATAGTGGGGTCAAATTGTCCTGGACTTGTGCAGAACATTCTAGTAGACAATACACGCTTTAAAATGTTGTTGTCAGGAAACACTGCATACCATGTCTCTCTGACATTTTAAAATGTTATTGAAAATATTAATCCTGTTTCTACGCCCGGCCCTGTTACTTTCCCCGCAACCTTTGGCAAGTCAGTCATGGATGTTCTCAGGCTCCATTTCCTCATAAGTAAGTTGGGAATGTCAAATCTCTCTGATTTATTGTGCAGAGCGAAATATGTAGCAGGTAAGGCAGCACTTTAGTCACTTCATAAATGGTCATTTCCTTAGTAATGGCGTAACTTCATTGCGTTTAAGTCTTTCTGTTACTGAGGTTGTGGAATTCTACCTGTTCTTCCCACTTCACACCTTCTCTTAAAAATCCCGTCATCCCTTAATGTTATTCCTCACTGTATGTTTGAAAATGGTTTCTCTGCTCTGAAGCTTTCATCTCTATCCTAATTATCTGAAGAAATGTATCCGGTTACTGCCAGAAAAGGGCACACCGAGATGCACAACTCACCAGCAAAAGGATTGACCTCTGTACTGAATACTTCCGACCCTCCCCGTTCCAGGTTTCCTGGCAGGTTGGCAGAGGCCAGCCCAAGGCCAAGCCCTGGTTCCCCTCCCTGGGCAAAGAGAGGGGCTCCTGCACAGTGATGCTGGGCAGTCCCATGCCCCTTTCCTTCCACCTTCTCCAGCCCCTGACAGAAACCTGTGCAAGATTAGAATTATGTTGATAAAGGTCTACTGATAGATGCCATCTTTACCCAGTAAAGCAGCACCCTAATTACACGTGATAAAATTTGACCAAAGCAAATTTGAAAGTTCAGGTTAGCATCCCATCTTTCAGGCTGTCTTTTCTTTGTTGTTGGTTTTTACATGTGAATTATTGAAACAGACAATAATATAAAAAGAAAGCCAAGGCCATAATGCTATTAAGGTAATCAAAAATCATACTTTCTAAAATAAGATAGCTAATAAGTATATTTAAGATTGCCTACTCCCAACCTTTTTAAAATTTATTTTTTTAATTAAGGATATTGGTATGTAGTCTTATATTGGTTATATTTATTTCAGGTGTATAGTATAGTGATTCACCACTAATTCTAGTCATCATCTGTCATTATGTAAACGTATCACGGTGTTATTAACTATATTCTTCTTCCCAATTTTGCACTCTTCTCCACCCCCTCCCTTCTGGTAACCGTCCCTTTGGTCTGTATTTCTATGACTCTGTTTTTGTTTTGTTTATTTATTTGATTCCACATATAAGTGAAACCATACAGTTTGTCTTTCTCTGTCTGACTTATAACCATTAACATAATACCCTCTAGATCCATCCATATTATTACAAATGGCAAGATTGCATTCTTTTTTATTCCATTGTATGTGTGTATATACCAGCTTTTAATTTAGGAGTTGAACCATCCCCTCAAACTGAGGGACCTCTCTATGGCTTCTTAGTTATGTGTGGAGGCCTGACTAGAATTAAGACTTACCAAGTACGGGCTGTATTTGGCTTCGTACCTGGTGCCAGAGAAGTGGGGCTTGAATCCCCACTGCTCTACTTACTAGCTGTGTGATGCAAAGAAAGTCACTTCCTTTCTCTAAGCCTCAGTCTCCTCGTCTGTGCACCAGGGACAGTGACGGTACCTCCTGGATAGGACTATGGGAAGGACTCTGTCACCTCATGCAGTGAGAGCACTTTATAAAGTGCACAGCCCTCAAGGAATGTTAGCTATGGTTAGTTTTGGTTCATGGGCACCTGGAAGGTAGGAGAGATCCTGCTTGTAATCCTTTCTTTATATAGGCTTTCCCTAAAAAATAAACACTGAATCACACTTTCTTTTTAATATCAGCCAAACTCAGGCACTGTTCAAATGGCAAATGAGACTTAAGCATGTCACCTCTACCACAGGCATTGATAAAATGAAGTATGCTAAATTAAGGAATTTCTAACAGAGGCAGCTTTGGGGAAGGAAGGAGACCATCTCTACTTGTCTCAATTTAACTCCACAAAAGAAAACAACTACCCTGTGTCCTCCCTATGAGGAGTCCATGGATAAGTGTCTTTGAGAAACATAGATCCAGTTCCAGGATGTTCTTGGAGAACATCACAGGCAGGGACGTTGATTCAGGGTGTGACCTAGAAAGCTCTGGCACTTAGGGCTGGCCTTCCCAGGGAGGGCGAAGGGGAGGCATGCTGCCTCCAACCTGGAGGGATTCTGGATCTTATGGGCAAAAGTGGATTGGCCTAACCTTGGCTCTGTTCTTACATGAGGCTAGGCAAAACCATTATCTCTCTGAGGCAGGAGTTTCTAATGCTGGGATCTGGGATTGGGGCTGGTGGGGGGGGCAGTGAGTGTGTGTGTGTGTGTGGAAGGGGGCTATTTTAAGCTTTTTAAAATTATATATAAACACGTGTGTTTTTGTTTTTCACTGGCATAATATATAACTTTCATTGTACTTGAAGTAATCCCAGATCCCCAAGTATTTAAAGTGACTACATTGGAGTGTCTTTTAGCTTAAGGATAAAAGAAAGGTGCGTGTGACTTTCCTTTTGCCAAGGAGAGCAGTCCTTGGAAGCTATTTCTGTAAATAGACCAGGATCCACAGGGCATGTCCCAGAGAACATGATGGATTCCTGCGCCCCCCTTGCTCACAGTCTAAAGTTAGCTTGCTAAATGCTGCAGCAGCTGCCCAGGCAAATTTTGCAACAGGTGCAGTGAGCAGGTCCATGAGTTGCAGTTTTTTCCAGAGAGCTGATGCCAAGCAAGAACACCATCACTGTGGTAACGGAATACAACATCTGGCAACTTTTCACTTAAAGCTTATGTCTGAAAGAGGAAAGATGAAATCCAGTATGAAAGTTTTGCTTTCCTTTCTGAGCAGACACAAAATTCCACTTGTCTTTGAATTTTCCATTGCAATCAGAGTCCCATGGAGATCCAGAGATAAGTTCCCCATCATAACATCCACGGGAAAAGCACAAGCACGCGGTTCCGGAGCTTAGGAATGCGTTCTGTTCTGGCAGAGAAACAAGCCTCCTTGCTTTCTGCTAAAGACTGCCTGTTTCCGTTTATCGGTAGTAGGGTGCTTACTGTTTGCTTGCTTGGTTGTTTTTAATGTTCAAGAGGCAAGGGGGGGGGGGGGTTCATGACAGTAACTTTTGGAACAAGGGAAGGCCAACTGTGGCCCAGGCCGGTTTTTGTAGTTTGGTTTTTGTTTAAATGCAACCACACTCGTTTGTTCACGTGTGTGGTCTCTGGCTGCCTCTGGGTGCTGCAGTAGTAAACTTGAGAAGTCACAAAGAGAAGGTATGGCCTGCAAAGCCAAAGCCTTTAACATGGGGCCCTGGGAAAGGATGGCTGGCCTCTGCTTTAGAGGGCGAAGATGCCCTGGAGAAAGCTGACGTTTTCTTTCCTTGCAGCTTTTCTAGGATGACCTTCTCTGCCTAGAAGAGGAAAAGGGCAGAACTGGGCTCAGTGAGGACGGTAGCGGGTGGGGGGTGGGGCAGGAAGCCAGGAAGGACAGCAAGACACATTGAGGATAGTTTCCTTCGTTTTACCCACGTGCGGTCGCCCAGGATGACCGTCCCAGACTCCCTGCTTTCCTTAGCATTCCCTTGAAAGCAGCAAATACAAAATAATTGCTATGCTTGTGTTTATTTATAGTCTGTCTTTCCTCACATACGGAAGGAAAAGCAAAAAGCCCCAACAGGCTGATCTGAACTCATTTTTCTTGCAAGTCAATGGGAAGCAATGCCAAGGTCAGCGAAAGGGAGAGGCTTTGACAACGTGGGAATTTCGCTCCCAGCACACCGGCAGCTCTCCTCCGCCGCCTTTGGATCAACAGGGCGGTCTTACCGCCTGCATAGCTTTTCCGTCGCCCCGGCCTCATTCACTGATGGGATCTTCCCACGTTTCGGCCTGCACTAAATTTATTTCTCCTCCGACCTTTCAGAGGGTCTAATCATCTAGAAGAAATGAATTTTTAGTATCCCGTCTGCCATGGGAGAGGAGGAGTCTTAGTTATTTGCCCTGTAAGGTACTTGGAAGATTGGCTTTGGAGTTTTTAAAAATGGGGAAGTAGTCACTGCTGACGAATGCAGATGCGTCACTTGGGGGTTATCACAGGATCCCGGAAGAGTGAGAAAAATTGATAAAAACTTTAAAAAAGACCCAAAGGTTCCCGTAGCTATAATTAGTAGCTTGAGAGCTGCTGCTGCTGCATTTGTAAGGCTGTCATGTTTTTGCTGGGAGCGCAGGCAAAGGAAGAGACCCAATTCTGTCCTCAGTGCAGACGGAACTGGATTCCAAGGCTACCAATGCTGTGGGCCAGCCCTGCCTCGCTGCCCTTCCTCGGGCATCCCTGTTTGAGTCTTCTCATCCCCTTAAAATGTCTGCTTTAAAAGTCTGTGGTGGACATACTATATTATTACAGAGCACGTGTGTATAGTGAAGACATCTTCGTGTAGCAGTGACACACGCTTAAAACATCTTGATTAGAGCGAGGCACATCGAACAAGCGCAGAGAGCGTCAAAAGTGAATGACGCGCCTGCTCTTGCCTGCCGCCTGCGTGCTCCTTGCACACTCGGGTGCTTCCCGGGGTGTCTGTCTCCTTTTCTCCGTGGGCAACATCACCAGAGGCTCCATTCTGTTGTTCTAGGTTCAGTCTGTGCCAGGTTCCAGGGTGGAAGGGAGATGAGGATACTCTGTCCTAGACGGCATGCTTCGAATTACTTTTCAGGAATGAAAATAAGTGTAAGAATCACGCCAAGCCCCATTCCTGTTGGCCCCTTCTTTGTGAGCTGTGTCATTGTGGAGGTGCCAGGTTGGTTCAGTAGTCGGCTTGAAAATGTAACAATACTAAATGAACCCTCGGGATGTAAAACAACTTGTCAGAACCTCAGATAAAACCACATAACTACCATTTATTCAACCCTGGCCATGTGCTGGCTGTCCTGAATTCCATATGCAGGCAGTCCTTTCTTAAAATGATTTTGTGTCAGTTTGAGGTATTATGCCCATTCTTTAAGATGGTGGCACTGAGCCTCAGAGGGAGTAAGTGGTTTGCCCAAGGTCCTTGAGTTACAGCAAGTGGTTTCAGCCATGTTGATCAGAATGCCAAACCTACTCTCACTCTCAGAACCATTTCATTTTGTAGTCTGTGCCCAGCCAGCTCAGGGCACCAGGCATACGCGTATCTGCCTGCCTCTCTCTCTCTCTCTCTCTCTCTCTCTCTCTCTCTCTCTCTCTCTCTCTCTCTCTCTCTCTCTCTCTCTCTCTCTCTCTCTTTCCCTCTTTCCCTCTTTCCAAGTTAGCATAGAGTCTGTTTATGGGGAGGCTCAACACTTAACTAGATTTGTCCATTTTATTCTAAAAAACATCTTGGTGTCATAATTAGGTGACGAACAGCTCACTCTGATGCAGGTCAAGATTATGAAAGAATACTATGACAATATTTATTTGATTTCATAAAAGGCTTTGGATTTCAAAATATCCGCCAAGGTTTTTAACTTTCCATCAGGCTACAGGAGCTTCTGCTTTGAAGGCTGTGGTAGTTTGGTGCTCGGCATCAATTCCCCCCCCCTTTCTAGTGTGCCCAACGTTGCTACACGGGTGGGGAAGTTAAAAACTACATTTCCCGGATCCTTACACACAGCACACCCCCTGTATTTTTAAAAGCAAATACGAGCAGTTTTTAAACTGTCTCTGTTTGTTCGTGTGGATATACTGTGCTTTGTAAATGGTGACATGCTTCATGCATTCAGCAAACATTTGTCATGTGCCTGTTATGTACCCCCTACTGCTTTGGGTACAAGGTCTCTGCCTCATGGGCTTACATTTTGGTATTGAAAATGGAAAATAAGTCCACGTAAAATGTATAATAGATATGTATAAATAATAATAAAATGTATGCAATGTCAAGCAGCAATCACTGATGTGTAAAATTAATAATAGCGAGGTAGTAGCATTCCAAGGCACTGATTTACCAAAAATTTGTGTGACATTCTTCTATGATAAGCATTTAGATTGTTTTCAGATTTTTATTATTAATCCACAAAGCAATGAACATCCTTGTGGATGCCTTTTTTTCTCCCATTTTCAAATATATTGTTGTGGAAGAACTTTCCAAAGTTTCAAAATAATGGGTTATATTAATTTAAAGAAATAAACGCCTTACAGCTGTTTGGCCTTATGAAATGTAAGGCCTGCCAGGCTGTGAAAATTCTCTAATTCTAATATTTAATATTTTGAAGGCTTTCAGAGGGTAAGGGGAGGGAGAGGGGGAGGGGTCAGTGCTGGCCTGGCCCGGTAAACTTGCCTGACCATCTACCCCAGGACAGCGCCTTCACTGGGTTTCAAGGAGCCTCTCTTCCCTCCTGACACCTTCCCCTGCCCCTCCCTCACTCCTGAGTCCTGCCGTTATTAACAGCAAGCTGGCTGCAGTACAAGCAATGTTATTGTTACCTCAGCTGGCCCTTGTCATATTTTATTCCCAGCCTGAGGTTTTGCCAATCGTTAGCAGCTAACAGGTATAAAAATAGCCCACTTGTTGTAATGAAGGACATAAAAATGCAAAGAGGGTTGTGGGTTCTCTGAACTGGCCTGTTTACTTTTGCAGGCTTTGCTGCAGAGTATTGATTGACCACAGCATAATAAAACTTAGGTGAGTAACAGAAGGACAGAAGAGAATACGTGGGTGACAAATGATAGATCAGTTTCGCCCTCTGAAGAGGCGGGAATACAGAGTGGTTTGGCAGTCAAGCCCTCCTTTATTCCCCTGCCTCTCCCTTGAGAAATAGCAGGCTGGATTTTTTTTTTTTCTTTTCTTTGGGATAATTAGGTTGTTTTATCCTCAGTGAGGGATGTTTAGATTTATAGGCAAGCTAGTTTTTTCTGTTGCACTTAAGAGATATAAGAATGACTGAGGAGCAATTAATCATTCATATCCCTAGTCATTTGCATCTCACTGGTGATGTGGGGGTGGGGGGCACTATGCTGTCACCAGACACAAGCAAGAGTCCTATGCTCCCTGACCTCGTGGGAGTCAGAGTCAGATCTAAGAGCCAGATATCATGCGTATAATCGTCTAAGTAGTAAATGAAGCACTGGGCTGCGTTGGTGTAAGATAGTTACAACAAAGGGGGAAAGCGTCAGATTAGAACATCAGGGAAGGCAATGCTGGCTGGAGCTGAACCTTACAGATGAGGAACCAGTCATGTGAAGACTGGACATAAACATGTCAGGCAGAGGGAAAGAGCATATGTCACGGGCCTGAGATGGGTCAGTCATCATAGCCAAGGCATCGTGAGCAAGGGAAGAAAGTGGCAAGAAATAACGTGGTTGGGTGTAGGCTGGACACTAATTCTGTCGGGTCTTTGAATGGAGGTCAGAACCCTGGGCTCATTCTGAAGCACTGGGATATTACGGAGGTGTTTTAGCCACACACAGGCCCCTGTGATTGGAACGATATGGTTTCAAGGCTCCTCTGGCTGCTCTTGCTTGTGTTGATCGGAGTGGGACGGGGGCGGGCATGAGGAAGCTACTTGGGAAGAGTTCACCACACACCCGATGGTGAGGGCTCGCTCTGGTAGGCTGTTAAAGGTCACAGAAACGCAGAGGATCAAAACGCATTATTTTCCAGGCAAGACTGAGGAGACTTGGGAATGGATAGGAGCTAGGAGTAAGAGGGAGACCTCGTGGGACATGGGACTTGAATCCCTTACTTTCATGAAGTCACATGTGATGCAGTCACTTAGTGGCAGCTTCGCAAATACCTTCCAAACCTATCCTCTTGGAAATTGTACGGGACTATTTTTCACTTATTTTTACTTTCATGGCAGCATAATGACAGAGCAGTGCAATATGGTTAACTTTTCAAGAGTTAGCAGTGATAGAGCCCCAACATTCCACCCTAGGGTTCACTTCCACCATCAGGTTGCTTGCCTTGGATGTTTCTTTTGCCTTTGGACAAATGGCTTGCCATGGCAGAGACTGAGTTTCCATTTTGAAGACTATGACAAATTTCTGTTCAATGTATAAATGAGACCATTGGTTTTCATACCACAAACAGTGGTGATTTTGTCCTTGAGGGGATGTCTGACGGTGTCTGGGGTTGATGGTCACAACTGAGGAAGCGCTACAGACATCTAGTGGGTAAAGGCCAGGGATGCTGCTCAACATCCTCCGACACACAGGTCAGCCCCCGCTACAGATCCAGTCCAATACGTCAGCAGCGCCAAGGCTGACAAAGCCTGAACTAGAAGGATGTTTACTGACTTGGGGTTCTGTGTGTAGCTAAAGTAGGCTCAACCTGTATCAGTTGATTATAGTCTGTTATGGGAAGCATAAGAAATATAAGGGGCCCTAAGTGCTTTCAAATATTCAGAACCTCAAACATTGTCCAGAGTGCTCAATTCTGTAACTTTTACAAGACAGGTTGGGACAAAAGTAGGTTTATAGTTGTTTGTATGGAATGTAATACAATAATTAATAAATAATAATATGAGAATAAACTTTTGCATACTCACAGTTGTAAACCTACTTGTTTTGCCCAACTCTATATAAATAAAAATTACATCTAGAAAGTCAAATATACAGCTATAGGCTCTAATAGTGAAAATATAAATATTCAATTAAAAGCTTCTATTTCAAAATTAGGTCATGCTATTAGCAAATCTAATGGTTAGGGCATATAGCCAACAGATATTTCTTCAAGTTTCTCCCAAATTAGATCTCTCTTCCTTCCATACTTGTCAACATGACATAATAAATACTTCCCCAGAATAACTCAATGATCAAACGGACAAAATATATAAATAGACAATTCCTAAAAGAAGAAATGCAAAACCAACAATATGAAATATTTACTCAAGAGTTTCAGTAATAGATGCAAAATCAACCAGTTTTGGCATATCAAATTTACCTATATTTTTATAAAAACAATACTACATAGGGAGCAGGGAAGGATGCCATGGGCGGTGTTTGCTTCTCAGAACTGCCAGAACTTATTCTTCTTTGCTTGGAGAACAGTGGTTCTGAAAAGCGTTGGAAAGTGCGAGTATCCTCAAGCTTTTGCCATGAAGAAAGACTCGTCATGTTATTTCAAGGTCATCTTATTATTGGGGAAAGGGAGACAAAGCGATGAGAGCAGAGAGGGGGCACTTCCTGTATTACTCCCGCTCCAGGTGGGGATCTCCAAGAAGCTGCAAAGAGGAGGGTGTGGCCACACATTCAGGCAAAAATGATGTCCCCAGATATGACTTAAGTCATGATGGCTATTCCAGGAACCGCCCACACAGGAATCCACTGCTCTGTGACATGGTTGCAGCCTCAGTTTTATACTAATGAGCAGTACTGAATAGCATGCATAATAAGGATTTCTTCCTCTTTAAAATAAAATATTTTGGTGCTGGAGTATTCTCTAACGCATTGTCTGATCTTTTCTTCCTCCCGGATACCATGAAATGTAACACTGACCAGTATGTAGCAACTTCAGCAATAGGCATTTTTGTTCCTACTTTAATGAGAATGGGGAAAAAAACCACATTGGCTAACAACTAGCAACAGCGTTGCGCTGCCGTTTGTGATTCTGAGAACTGCTCATCCAACAGATTGGTTTTCCCACAGCATTGTATTAATAGGCATCTGATGCCATTATCACTGGAAACCCACAGAGTGTGTTTGATTTGGGAATAAGAGCACACGCATAACAGTGTGCAATTAGAAGGGAAACTCTTAAAACATTCATTTGCAGGCTCAGGCTGGAAAGTGCCAGGCAGTTTCAGGAATTCTTCTTGGGCTGCAGAGATTTCTGAATATTTTATATTTCAGAAGACCTCATAATGGCATTTTTTGTTTCCTGGCTTTCAAGTTGACATTTATTCAATCCAATGGGAAGCCAGATTTGGGGAACCGGTCCTTCTCTCTGGGTTCTGCAATTACATAGGGCAGAGAAGAAACAGTTTTAATGCTCCACTGGATATTTACAGTTGGGTGATATTTTCCTGGTTCAGGGGCTGTATATGCCCTGGTGTGCTGTTTTAAAAATCAATCATAGATACATTTACATAGTTAGTACAGGCATAGCCAATCCGCAGAGGGGGCACGCTTCACTATTAGGAAAAACGAATTAAGAGTACAGTTCCTGCCAGGAACATTTTGGACTCAATCTACTCCACCCTTTTTCCCTTTAATGCAAAGAAATGTTTACAGTGAATGTTCCCCTGCTGCATTGTATTAATTGAAATCAAGTGTCATTATTAGAGAAAACCCATAGAGCAAGGTTGTTTCATTAGGAGGCAGTTCCCAGAATTAAAGGCATAGGCGTTAGTGAAAACTCAATATAGTGTTACAAAGTGAAATTTCAACCAATTAACTTGATCTATTCGACATTCAGCAGGAAGATTTTGAGTACATACAGAAGAGAGTACAACCAGACACTAGGGGCTGCTGATAGAAATACAAATGAGGACAAGAAGGAAGGGAGCTTACACGTTGATGTTTTGGAGAATGCAACATTTAGAAACATAAATGTTGAGTTCTAATTCCAGCATATTCATTTAGGGGGTGGTTTATTTTTTAATTTTATTTTTCAATTACAGTTGACATTAAATATTATATTAATTTCAGGTATACAGCATAGTGTACAACAAGGTGATCTAATAATTTTAGTACTCACCTGGCACCATGTATAAGTATTACAATTATTGACTACATTTCCTATGTTCTACTTTACATCCCTGTGACTATTTTGTAATTACCAACTTGGAATTAATCCCTTCAACTTTTTCATCCAGCCCCCTGACCCCTTCCCATCTGGCACCGTCACTGAGTTTGTTCTTGGTATCTATGGGTTTGTTTCTGTTTTTGTTTGTTCATTTATTTTGTTCTTTATATTTTGTGTATAAGCAAGATCACATGGTATTTATCTTTATCTGTCTGACTTATTTCAGTTAGCTTACTGCCCTCTAAGTTCACCCATATTGTGGCAAATAGTAAGACATCATCTTTTTTATGGCTGAGTAATAGTCCATTGAATATATATGCCACTTCTTTTTTGATTGTTCATCTATTGATGGTACTTGGGTTGCCTCTATTGCTTGACTATTATAAATCACACTGCAGTGGACATAGGCATACACATATCTTTTAAAATTAGTGTTGTAAATTTCTTTGGATATATACCCAGAAGTGAAATTGCTGGGTCATAAGAGAGTTCTAATTTTTAACTTTCTGAGGAACCTTCATACTGTTTTCCATAGTGGCTGCACCAGTATGCAATCCCACCAACAGTGCACATCCTGGCCCACACCTGTTTGTTGATTTATTAATGATAGTCATCCTGACAGGTGTGTGGTGATATCTTATTGTGGTTTTAATTTGCATTTCTCTGATGATTAGTGATGTTGAGCATCTTTATCTATGTCTATTGGCCATTTGTATATCTTCTTTGGAGAAGTGTCTATTCAAATCCTCTGCCCATTTTGGAATCAGATCTTTTTTTTTTTTCTTATTTAATTATATAAGTTCTTTGTCAATTTTGGATATTAACCCCTTATCGGATGTATTATTGATGAATATCTTCTTCCAGGGATGGGCTTTATTTTAACTACTACAAGTCTGGTTTTCCTGATTTTATGCTTCCCCCCCCCCAAAAAAATCTAGCAACTCTTATATCTCTTTGTGATAATTAAGGCCAAGAAAAAATATGAAAATTTTATAAATTGAATGCAAGGAAGGGCCAATGATGAGCATCCAGCATCCATGTGTGTGTGAAAGCGGGTCGTGATAGTAGTGGAAATGGTCAAAACAAAATGGTTCCTGTTTATTCTTTGAAAAATAAGTATTGAGTGACTGCCGTGTGTTACTTCCTGTTCTACAGGCAGAGATGTGATAGTGAACAAAATGGACCTTCCTTTAGACATTAAAAGGTCTTTGCAGACCTTATATTCTGTTGGGGTGGAGGGAAAGGGTCCTGACAGAAAATAAATATATAAAGCTTATAGATGGTTAGATAAAAAATAATGAGGCAGAAAGAATGATATGGAATGTGTATATGTGCCTTCTAATTTAAATCTTGAGGTTAATTCTAGATTCAGGCAGGGCTAGATTCAAGAAAATGATCAAATGATGTCACCCACAGTTTTGATTTTTCTACCTCGGGCTTGATTTCTTCCTTCTACCATAGACTCTCTCACTGTGATAACTCCAAGAGGTCCAAGCTTGCATCATCAAAAAACTAGCAATTTCAGTGGATAATGCTTCTGTTTCTCAATATTTCTAATATGAATCCCACACATGACTCTTATTAGCATAGTTCAGGTCATATCCCCAATATGAACAGATCTTTGGGGAAGCGAATATGCTGATAGACTGGGCCTGGGACACGTGACCATTTCTGGCACCATGGGGTGGAGTCAGCACCAGTCAAACCAAGTCCATTGGAAAGACAGAAGGGCTAAGTCTGCAAGCTAAGTGAAGGATTCTTTGATAAGAGGAAGGTGGAATGAGTGTTTGGAAGGGAAAAGCAACAGACATCCAATACACTTTGACTTGTCATGATTTTGCTTTCTGAACAATGCAAAATAGAGCCATGATAATGTTTGTACTGCTTGTGTAGGGGGAGGGCTGTTTATGTTCTTATGGAACCTTATATTTTCTGTAGTCCCTGGGATAACGTAGGAACTCACACTTTTACTAAATGAACAAATGAAAAAATGAATGGCTTAGATACAGGATTATGGCTGCCCTGGTTAAATAAAATTTTCCACCACTGCTAGCACAAGGAAAATTGTAAAGCATCTGTGTGTATTTAAGTGCCTCAAAAGAATGAGCAAAGTGACTCAATTAGTTGTAATATGGTTGGGTACCATTAGCTACTTAATTAAATAATTACTGATTTGGGCCAGGGGATGTTTTTATCCTTTACTATGATTCTCTTATGTCTGGTTTATATGCATTCTTTAAAAATTCCCTTCTTTTGAAGAGAGAAATAGGTATACTTTGTATCTGTCCACACTGTCTGAGACTTTCAATTGAATATTTACAGTTAAAAATACATGCTTTTAGTAAAAGCATATTATCTAACCAGTAAATATCTTAAGTAAGGAAAATATATTATTTTTGAAGATTTCTGTACCTGGTATTGTTGGCTGAAATTCTCAGCCCATTCAAATATTATTCTGGGTGATTAAATTAATGTTGCTAGAAAGAGTAAAAGGAACGCTTTTCATTAAGCCCAATAACAGACTCTGCAGACTTACATTCCTTAAATTATTCCCTAGAGAACTTTGTGTATAACAGGGACATTTTACTAATTAGAAGCAAATTCACACATGGTGGTCATAGGGGAGGGTAGTTAGTGTTTGTCCATGACCGTGTAACCCATTAAAGAGAAGGCGATCAGTATTGCTTCAGAGGAAAGAGCCACATAAGCATTTTATTATTAAATGGTATTTGGAAATTGAAAAACTAAGTCATATTTCTTGGCCCCAAATTAAGCTCTAGCTCAGCATAATGAACAGGTTAGTCTCAGCCAGAAGCTTATTCATATTTCTTTTTCAGTCTTCTTTAAGATTTGTTGATACTTTCTTGTTCTGTTATCCATTCTTCCTAGTGTTTTGTTTTTGTTTTTCTTCTTCTTCTTCTTTGCTATTAGAGAGAGAGGAAGGAAGAGAGAGAAACACCAATCGATCGCCTGGTGTATGCAGCACCATTCAGAAACAGGGCTTGAACCTGCAACCTGGTATGTGCCCGGACTGGGAATCGAACCCATAAACTTTCAGTTCTGAGATGATGCCCCAACCCACTGAACCACCTGGCCAAGACCCTAGTGGTTTTTATTTGTTTTTGTTTTTTAGCACTTAACCACAACACAGAAATTATCCATGCATTTTAGTACATTATGTCTTACTGCTGTGATATCTGCTAATCCTATGAAGTTCTCTTCCTGTGTTATTTTTTTTTTTTTTTTTTTTTTTGGTTTTTCAATTGCAGTTGTTCCCTTTCCCCCTAATTTCTCTCCCCCACCCAACCCAACCCCTCTCCCACAATCCATATCCCTCCCCGTTGTCCATGTCCATGAGTCATTTATACGGGTTCTTTGACTAAACCCTTCCCTTACTTATCCCTGTGTTGATTATTAATGACAATTGCTCAGTGCATTTTTTTCTTCGAAATAACTTTTCCATTTTAGCAGTGGCTTATTATCCTAACTTGGTAATTCTCTAACTTGAGTGTGCACCAGAATCATGTGGACGGCTGGTTAAAACAAGTTGTTGGGTCTCTCCCCAGAGTTTCAGATGCGGTGGGTCCAGGATCCTTTCTTAAGTGTTTGGATTCCTAACACATTCTCAGGTGACACTGGTGATGGAGGGCCATACTGAAAAGATACAGCTTAGCCTCCAAGAAGTACTTGAGAATCTGTTTGGTGTTGTAAGGGCAGAGTTCGATGTGGGATGAGTTCTACCCCAGCTCTCTCACTTAGGGGATAGATTGTTAATTTAACTATTATGAGCTTTGGTTTCTTGAATGGCTAATGTGTGTGTATGCTTGCGTAACTTCATAGGGCTCTTTACGAGGATGAAAGTCAAGAAAGGATGTGAAATACTTCTGAGCTGAGAGTATTTCAGCTCAGATGACTGAATGAGCATTTAGAGTGTTGCCCGGACCAGTCAGTGGGTGTCAATTGGGGGAGGTTAAACATATAATGGTCCTCTTCCCTTATTTTACTTATTCAACAAATACTGATCACACAATGGGTGCTAGGGGAGAGAGACAGCAGTGAAGAAAAGAGATAAAATCCATGCTTTTGTGTTTACATTTTAGAAGGAAAATGCAGCAAAGTAAACACGGCAGGCACACTGAGGTAAAAAGAGAAATGAAAAATAACGTAGAAGGGCTGTGGCCATAGGTATATGAAAAAAAGCAATTTTAATTTATGTATAGTACTTAGGCTTTTATAACAATTATACCAGCAGTTTTAAAACTTTGCTGTGCATAACAATCTTTGGGGAAGCTTGATCAAAATACAAATTTCCACATTTCACCCCCAAATATTCCTGTTCAACAGGGCTGGGCAGGAGTCCAAGCTTTCCCCATATGATTGAAAGGTGGATCTAATGCGAATGGACTCTGGATCTCACTAAGAATCAGGGAACTAGAGGACAGTAAGAAGGTTTAGACATATTGCTAGCAAGAGTGAGAAAGAAGTGTGGGAAAGGGCTGAAAAATCAGAAACATGGAGAAAAATGAAGACCGAAACCTAATGGGAGAGAGGTAGAGAAAAGCTGAGGCAAACCGGCAGGAAGGTGCGGTCCAAGGTACCCAGATGTGAGTTCGAATTGTCTCTTACCAGCTAGGTGGCCTTGAACCTGTTACTTGGCTTCTGGGACCCTTAGTTGCACATTTGGATAATGAGTGTCTACGTACGTGCGCGCGCTCTCACACACACACACACACACACACCCAACAAAGAGGGTGTGTGTGTGTTTGCATGTGCATTCTCTTCGTTGGTATTCTTTCAAAGGATAAAGATTATGTATGCTAAGCTCCAAGCATTGCCGGCATCTGGACCGTAGATGATGGTGGTGGTCTTGATGTGCAGGCCTCTGAAGTTCAGTTAGAATAAATTCTCAGAACATTACATGAGGATTAAGAAAACCTAAAAGCATAAAATCTGTGCAAGGTGGATCTTGACACGCAGTTGTGTGCCACAGCACATCTCTTGAATGTAGGCATATGGCAGGAAAGTTGTCGTGACAGGAAACAGCTTGGAAACAGTCACTGGGCTACAGCTCCTGGGAGCTTTTGAGTCGCTGAATTCTCTTTCTCTAAGTTTTCAGAGTAGCTGTCAAAGACCTAAGGAAACCAATAGTTCTGAGTCCATTACTTGGCACATAAAATATCTAACACAGTGGAACTAAAAGTTTTTACGTGCTTCCATTCGTACCATTAGGTTTGCTTTCTGTTCCCAACTGAATCCCAGGATGTTAAGGAAACGTTTCTTTGCCAGCCTGAAATTAACTTTACTCGGCAGCCTCACTGCCTTTTGCTGCCTGTTCTGAGTGTTTGTTTTCCACACTAAGTGTTGTGTGGCAGCCTGAAGAGCGATGCCGGGCTTGGTGTTTGTGCGAAGGAGAACCACCCAGGCACTTCACTCCCGAGTCTCTCTGCATCTCCAACACAGTAAAAGACGTACAGTGGTCATCGCGATGTGGAAGTGATTTCATGGGACTGGAGAGCAAAAGTGCCCTTCCCTCTTTCCCACGGATAAGGAAAAGATACATTTGGATTTGAAAATGAACATGTCTTTAGCCTACTTTTTTGTTCTTGACATATATTTCAGGTGTGTAGCATTTGCTCCAGGAAATTTGCTCCATGCTTTGATTCTGACTGTGAGAACGGCACTCCCTGATTAAGTCTGTTAGATCTAGAAACTAGCCCCTTGAATCCCACTTTCTGATCTTATACCACATTTCCTTTACATGATGTTCCTTTTCTTTTGTCCTGTAGAGAAAGCCATGGCTGCCTAGCACAGGATTGGACATGTTACTGGTGTTGGGCAATTACTTCATTATATTGCATGAATTAAAACAAGGAGTTATAGTTCTTGTTAACTCACCTCGCTTCCTCTGCAATAGGATTTTCCAAAATATGTTTTATAGAGTATTGGTGCTATAAAATGATCTGTTGTTCTGAAAGAGTCTACGAAATGCTATGATTGCTAGTCCCCTCTTGGAGGTTTACAATACACGTTGGACAGGAAGCTCAGAGAAATCCAGCATTAAGGGTCCTATTTAACATGATAGACTTACTTAGCTTCCCAAACGATTTTGACTAAGGATCCCCTTTCAGTGGCAGCATTCATTTTGCTGTGAGAACTTTTTTGGAAACTCAACTCTACTACTCTTAAATATTCTTTAACTCACTTCAAACTTTTCAACATCAGCTTATAAAAACGATTGGAAAACCTTGATCTGATCCCATCGTTTGACTCAGTGATATGCTGGACCCAGCTCTTAACTCACTAGCACATATCTTCTCAACACCATGTTGGGATTATGTGTAAAGCACTGCCCCTCCCTCGCAGCCTATTTAGCAACCTACAAATGGAAGTAAAGTTTCAGTACCATGTCACAGCTGACTAAGGACATGGTTGAGAAAAGAGCCCAGACCTTAGAATTCTGATTCAGGGGTGTGGCTTTTTTCTATTTGCTTTGTTTCCCATCCCCCAGCTTTACTGACAAATCTTTGACAATAAATATTGTATCTCTTTAACATGTAGAACATGATGGTTGCATATGCATTTACTCAGAGGTTTCACTGGGATACCCAGTATTAAAGGCAGGTGAATGAAGTTCGCGTTTGTTGCATGCCTGTGGGTACCGAAGGCACTCGTGTAGTTTAAATAGCTTTATGGTGGGAAAGACTCTTAAGAAGTGAAATTCTATCCACATTTTTCAGATGTAGGCACTGGAGTCAGAAAGCATTTGCTTGACCAAAAACGTTCATTTAGAACGTGTAGGTGCAGAGTTCCCAGATAAACAGACAGAGCCAGCTCTGTCCCTTCGACCACATCAACATTTTCCAGCCTGTGACCTTGAACAAGTCCCTTCTTTAAATACGAATTCCCTCACTGACATACTTAGAGGATAATCCTAAACTACCACACAGAGATAATGTAAAACTAGTGAAATGTGTGTGAATGCATTTTACAAATTACAAAGTGCTATTACATTAGTCTATTACTCATATAAAATATTAAATTGTGACACTACTCTACTTTAATTTCATATTTGTTACTAGGAATGAGAAGCAGTTTAGCATAACAATTAAAGGCATAGTCTTCATCATTAGGCAGTCCTCAGTTAATCCTATTCTTCATCTCTTACCTACTATATGATTTTGGAGCAGTTTCTAAACTTCTCTATACCTCACTTTGTTCATTTATAAAGTAAAGATAGTTGCAACACCTAACTCATAGAGATTGTCCTAGAGATTAAATTATACAGGAAAAATACTTAACACACTGCCAGGTGAAAAGTTAACTGTTAAAAAAATTAATTCAATTATCATTATCTGACTCACCTACACTAACTCAACTAGTCCTGTAAGAGAAGATGTCTAAGCTCCCTTCTCCCAGAGACACTGGTCAGAAGACCATTCTTTCATTGCCCAGCCCACTTCAAGCTTGATTGCTTTTTTGGTTAAGTTGAGATATAATTGACATATAACATTATATTAGGTTCAGGTGATTTCCTATTTCTATATATTCTGAAATTATCACCACAATAAGCCTAGTTAACATCCGTTATCATACAAAATTACAAAATTTTCTTTACAAAGCTTTACAAGGTTAACTGCTTTTCAAAGCCCTTGATGGCTCCTCTCTTCTGGCCTCAGAATTGCTTTCATATTTCTGACTTCCTTTTTCTCTCACCTCCTCCAGGCAGTGTGCTCCAGATCCAGATGGAGCTAAGTTTGCCACTGGTGGCTGAGACATCTTTTCCCTCTTCTTTTCCTCCTTCGTTTTTCCTCTTTTTCTCGTCCTTGAAAACTTACTGACTGATTTCATATCCATTTAACAAATAATGATTAATTATTGAGCTATGATGCTTGAAGTGTTTGATTGGAAAAAAAATTTAAAAAACCACATAGCTTTTGTCATGAAAGCTGTAAATACATTGCTCTTAAATTTCAAAAGACCCAAATTTAAAAGAGAATTTTAAAATGGAACATAATTTATACTTGACTTCTCGTATCTTTTTCTTCCTTACGTTATTTTCCCCCCTTTCCTCTAGAGGTAGGCTTCAGAATTTTCTTGAGTTTTTAAGCAATAAAAAAGTTGTTCACAATTCTAGAGTATGTAAATTAAATCTATAGTAATAAGAAAACTAACTTGTTTTTATTATAAGGACTGATGAGTAAATCCAAGCATGATTTACTGGTTTTGATTTGCCAGGACCACTTCCCTTCCAAATGAGCTCCACTGAAGATAATAGTCTTTGGTTGATTTCATCACTTAAAGAAGAAACATATCAACTCATTTGTCAGTCAATTTAAGATCTTGGCTAGAGGAGGCTTTTAGCTTTCGCATTGAATATCCACCATAACACACCCAGAAGCACATGACTCAAAAGGAGAAGGGGCCCTTGAGTTAGAATTGTCTCTGTGCTTCTCAGTAGTAGCTCTGTCTCTCTGAACGTCAGTTCCCAGCCCTGAAATATTTAGATGATGCAGAGTCTGATGGTCTGTCTCTCCCTGGGTCCGATCTGGCCCACCACCTGTTTCTGTAACGCTCATGAACTAAGAATGGTTTTTATGTTTTTAAATAATCAAAAGAGAAGTAACATTTCACGACATACAAAAAAATATATGAAATTGAAGTGCTGGTATCCATAAAAAGATTTACTGGGACAAGACACGCTCATTCATTTATGTGTTGTCTACGGCTACTTTCACACTATAATTGTCTACGGCTACTTTCACGCTATAACTGCAGAGCTGTGAAATTAGAACAGAGACTGCGAACCTAACATATTTGCTATCTGGCCCTTTACAGAAAAGGTCTGCCGACCCCTGAGACTGGACTGATCACGCAGGGTTTCTGTGAGCTGAAGAGAGAAACCGTAATAAGGTCCCCAGCTCACAGCGGACTCTCAGTAAATGCTGGCTGCTAGGATTGTATGTAAATCTTATGTTAATAAACGAGTCTGTGCATCTTCTCCAGTCCTCATTACAAAACATAATGTCCTGTAAGGTCAGGTTTCCTGAAATAAGTCTGAGTACCTCAGAGTGGCTGTAAGAAACAGATCTGAGGTAGAGAAGCCATCTGAGTCCTAAGGGCTGAAGGGTGGTGTTATTTAAATGGTTTGTACATCCTCGAAATCTTGGTTAACAGTTCCTGAAACTCTTCAGAGACTGCAGTTGTATAATCACTGAATTGGTGTTGAGGTGTCTCAAGTTCCTGATAATTACAAAAAATCCAGTTTAGTCAAAAACAGAGAAGTTAAACATAAAAGGCTAAACCTAGAAGAGGAAGGGCACTGTGTTGGTGAGTTTATTCCAGTTGAACCTCAAGGATGTGGTATTCAAGGTGTTAATTAATGTAGCAGTTTAAAAGGGTTTGTTCTGTCTTCTGAAACGTAGTCTATGAAGACCACGTTGGAGAATCAAGTTTAGATGGAAGTTTTGCTGATCAGTAAGCACTTCAGGTATTCAGGCAGAACACAGTAAATCAGCATTTTAAGATGAAACTTTATGAATAAAAACTGTGTTATAAATATTGTTTGGTGTTAACCTTTCCAATCTGCCAGAACTCTTTCTACCACTCCATCTTTCTGGGCACAGTTTTCGGCTCCTTCCCCTTTTCCTTCATCCAACAATTACTGTAGTGTCTGCTCCAGCCCAGACAGTGTGGGGGCCCTGCTGCCCACCGAGGAGCGAGACAGACATAGTGCGTGCCCTCATGAGCTGACAATCTAGTTGAAACTTCAGACAATAAACTGAAGAGGAACAATAAAAAAATGGAATATAGTATGACAGGAAGAAGTCAAGGAATTTTGTGGAACACATAAACGAGGACTTAAGATATAGCTGATTACAGAGAGAGGAGAAGAGAGGGATGGCTTCCGGCAAGAAGCAACCTGTCACCTGTTTCCTGAATGTCATACAGGAGGAGGTACGAGGTCCAGGCCATCCAGTGCCTTGGGATCCGTGTCAGGACGTTCACACTGTATCCTAAGAGAAACAAGAAGCTTTGAATTGCTGATGCTAAGAGTGAGACTAACGATGTCAAATATTAAAAAAACGCATTGTCAAGGGGCTAATGAAGGCAAGAGAAAGGAAATGATGGCCAGAACTCAGATGAGTGATATTGAAGGTGTGGATCCAACTGGTACAGAGAGAGAATCTGTGGATGAATTGGTATTGAATACTGTCTTCTTAGTAACTAAACTGGGATGACATAGTGCTGCTTTATATAGTTAAAACAATAAGCTTATGCCTGCAAGTGTACCTGCCAAATCATGATGAAATGAAATTATAATCATTAAGTCACTGGAAAATTAGCAATAAAAATCATAGACTGGTTCACTTTGAAAGTAGTCTTTGGCTACCAGAGCATACCTATGATCTGAATGTGTTTAAATACCAAGTGATGGGTTGGCTCAAAAAATCCTCCTGTAGAATACTGCTCATATTTGAGCACCTACTATGTAGGAGCACAGCAAGCACTCAATTCATGGTAGTTATTGCTGTGTATATTAAAGCTACTTTTCCTGAGATTATTTCGTAAAGTCCTTGTAGAGTCTTCTGCGATGGCTGCTATTATTCCCACTGCACACATGAGGACTCCAGGGTTAGAGTTTAAGTAATTTGCCAACTTTTCCTGGCTAAAAGGTAACAGCACCAGGATAATAACTGAAGTCTGTCAAATTCCATCCCAGGGCACAGAACTTTTAACTCCTGCAAATCACAAACATGGTTGCAGGTATAAAAATTTTCCCTCATTAACTTTCATGTACTTGGATGTAAAGAATACTTTCAGGTTCACACCATTAAAAGTAAAAGGCTATAATTTCAAAATGAAGTAAAGTACTCACGTGAAGTCTTGAAATGTCAATTAAAAATCTTTCCAGAGCCGCAGATACACTTATTCAATGTGGGAATATTTTATATTTTGAATTAAGCTCCTAAAAAGTGGAGATTTTATTATACTAATTATTTCACTACAAACTCAAGTTTTACTTCACCCTTCACACTGAGCTATTGCTGTAGCTCATCTAATAATAGAATCTGTAAGTGTTCCTTTAAAATAAAATATTGATATATGATAAAATCTTAGTGAGAGAGAATTAAATGAAGTGGCTCAGCTCCCATGATCTCTTATAAATTTGTTAAATGAAGTGGTTAAAGAACTGACCCATTTCTCTAGCTATACACCCTTGCCAATTCATTATTCTACATCCTCAGTCTGGAAATTAATAGATATTATAGTGATTATTTATGGGAAAGTCTCTTTCCATGGAGTCATCACAGAATGTCTTAACTTCAGTCTTAGAAAGCTGATTCTATCAGTTCAGCAAGAGTTTTTCCTTCTCTCTGGCGGACTCACACTAAGTAAGTTCATAAGATTGATGTCTATATTAGCGATATCAATTTTTAAATTTACAGTGAAAAATAAGCGTTGCATGGATAGAGATAGCTATATCTTCTCTCCGTCTAGGGAGACCTACATAAGAAGAGGGAACATAACATGAAAGATTATTAATGTACTTGAAATCAAAGCAAAAAGATTTAGATAAAAGGATTCCTTAGTTATCATTAATAAGTCAGCCCCATGGAAACAGTCTTGTCAGTGGTCACAAAGGACCCTTGAAATCCTCCCAACCAAGACCATAAGTGCATTGAGGTTAAGGGCGCCTTTTGTCCTATATCACGCGTATTTCCAGTGCCTCGCATAGAACAGCCGCTCATTCAATAGGTGTGTAGAGTTCTTTGGCTAAGGCCCTACTCCAGTGTTTCAATGAACTCTGCCCGCTTTTTCCCTTTTGTGGCTCTCCATTCTTCTACACATGCATGGACAGCCTTTGAAGGCCACACTCTTTTCATTAGATAGGCCAACATAGTATAGTTAGAGGTGAATCTGCTGGTCAGGTAGCCGGTCTGTCTTTTTATGCTGATCTTGCATTTCCGTTCCCATCCTGTTGGTGTTTATGCTTCTCACTGCATCCTGCTTTTGGGAGCGGAGCAAGGTATGTCACTGCAGCCTCTTAGTGCCTTTTACAAGAAGTTTATCTCTGTGAGCCTATCACATCAGCACTCCATGCTCTTCTCTAAGACAGGATAGTAATGCAGTTCAGCCATATTGGCCCAGTCTGTTGCTTCTAACAGTTTTAGCCAATTATGAGACGTGAGGCCCAGGATATTAAAGGACAGTTGAAGTTGATGAAGATGGAAGCCTTGAGGAAAATAACCTTGCCCTTGAGCTCTGCAACCCCCTCAAGTTACAGAAGAGTTTTGTTTTCATCCATTCCACCAGCAATTTAATAAGCCCTTTCTTTTTTTAATAGTATGTTTTAGTGCATGTAAATGTAACTGATTTTTGTTTATTGATTTTGTATGCTGCAAATGTCCTGAATTACTAGTTCTAAAAATTTTTGTGGGAATTTTTAGTATTTATAAGATCATAGCATCTTTAAACAGACAACTTCTCCCTTTTCAATTTGGCTGAGTTTTCTTTCTTTTTCTTAGTTAATTGCTCTTGCTAGGGCTTTCAGTAGTATGTTTAATAGGAGTAGGTATTTAATAGGAGTGAGCATCCTTGTCTTGTTCCTGATCTTAGAGGAAAAGCTTTTAGCTGAAAGCTTTTCCTTGTTGAGAGTGATATTTATTGGCTGTGGGCTTGTCATATATGGCCTTTATTGTGTGGAGGTACATTTCTTTTTTGTGATTTGTTGAGCATTTTTATTATGAACACATGTTGAATTTTTATTAAATGCTTTTTCTATGTCTATTGAGATGATCATAAGATTTTTATCTTATATTTTGTTAACGTAGTATATTACATTTGTTGATTTGTGTATGTTGAATCATCCTTGAATCTCAGGGGTGAATTCCATTTGATTATAGTGTATGATATTTCTAATGTGCTGTTGAGTTCAGTTAGATAATATTTGGTTGAGAATTTTTGCATATTTGTTTATCAGGGATATTGGCCTCTAAGTTTCTTTTCTTGTTTCCCTATTTGTCTTTGGCATTGTAAATGAGCTTGGAAGTGTTTCCTCTTCTTCAATTTGTTTTTTCCCTTTGGAAAAATCTTGAAAAGGATTGTCATTAATTCTTCTTTAAATGCTTGGTTCACCTGTGATGCCACCTGGTCCTGGGCTTTTTGTGTATGTGTGTGTAGTAGAAGGTTTTTGATTACTTCTTCAGCCCCCTTACTAGTAATTACTCTGTTCAGATGGTCTCTTTCTTCATCGTTCAGTCTTGGTAGGTTGTATGTTTCTAGAAATGTATCCATTTCTTCTAGATTGTCCAGTTTGTTGGTGCCTACTTGTTCAGAATACTGGCTGGTTTGGCTCAGTAGATTGAGCGTCGGCCTGCGAGCTAAGTGTCACTGGTTCGATCTTCCAGTCAGGGCACATCAGAGAAGGAAAACTCTGACTCCAAAAAACCTCCGCTGCCTTGCGGCATACCTCTTCAGGGGAAAGGCTAAGGGAGTAAACCCCGACAGAAAATCCGGAGCCGGAGTCCCTAAGGCGGTTTGACGTTGTAGTCAACACCGGCAACTCCTGCGGCGCACCTGAAGCCAAGCTGTATTGACTCCGTCTTTCCCTTGGACCCTTCAGCTGCGAAGAGAGGGGGGGTCTGCTGCATGGGCAACAGCAGACCCTCCATATTACCCTGCCCAGGCTCTGTAGCTTCAGCGTCATCGCAAGATGTCGATTCAACACGGGAGGAGACAGATACCGTGTCACTCCCAAGTCGGACTACACAGCCATTCTCGGCGGTGCAGATAGACTCTTAAGAAGCTACACCATTGTCTCTCGAGACGGACGGCTGCCGACTCGACTCGACTTGTTCAGAATAGATCTTATATCCCTTTGTGTTTCTGTAAACTGACATAGTTGCAATGTATTCTCTTTGATTTACAATTTTATTTATTTGAGTCCTCTCTTTTCTTTGTCAGTCTAACTAAAGATTTGTCAGGGTTTTTTAACATTTTCAAAAATACACTCTTAGTTTTGTTGTTTTTCTGGTCTCTCTTTCACTTATTTCTGTTCTAATCTTTATTATCCCCTCCTTCTGCTAACTTTGGGCTTAGTTTGTTCTTCTTTTATCTAGTCCCTTGAGATGTAAAGTAAGGTTGTTATCTGAGGTCTTTTTTTTCCCCATCTAATGTAAACATTTATCACTATGAACTTCCCTTTTAAAGGTGCTTTGATGGATCTTGTAAGTTTTAGTATGCTGTGTTTCCATTTTTGTTTGTCTCAGGATACTTTTTGGTTTCCCTTTTGATTTCTTCTTTGACCCACTGGTTGTTTGGGAGCATATTGTTTAATTTCCACACATTTGTGAATCTTTTAGCTTTCCTCCTGTTATTGATTTCTAGTTTTATGCCATTGTGGTCAGAAAAAGTTAACTTGATATGATTTCAGTTTTATTAAATTTGTTAAGATTTTTTTTGAGGTCCAACATATGACCTGTCTTGGAGCATGTTCTGGGTGTACATGAGAAGAGTGTTTATTCTGCTGCTGTTGGACGGAATGCTCTGTATGTTTTTGTTAGGTGCATTTTGTCTATAATGTTATTCAAAATTGCAGTTTCCTTGTTGATTTTCTGTTTGAATGATTTATCCTCTGTTGAAGTTGGGGTATTGAAGTCTCCGATTATTATTGTATTGCTGTCTTTTTCTCCTTTTAGTCCTGGTAGTACTAGCTTTATGTTTTAGGTGCTTCAGTGTTGGGTGCATATGTGTTTACAACTGTTACATACAGTTGAAGAATAGACCTCTTTTTAATTCTATATTGACTTTCTTAGTCTCTTGTGACAGGTTTTGATTGAAAGTCTATTTTGTCTGATAGGAGTATAACCACTTCTTCTTTCTTTTGGTTATTTTTACATGAAATATCTTTTTCCATCCCTTCATTTTTAGCCAGTATGTGTGCTTAAGACTAGAATGAATTTCTTATATGCAGCATATTGTTGAATCTTCTTTTCTATTTAATCACTATGTGTCTTTTGATTGGAAAATTTAATCCATGTACATTTCAAGGGACTTTTGATAGGTAACAACTTGCTATTACCATTTTCTTCTTTGTTTTCTGATTGTTTATAGTTTTTATGTTATTTTCTTTCTTTTTTTGTGATCTGTTGATTTGGGGGGATAATATTATGTTTAGACTTTTTTCCCTCTTCATCTTTTGCATAATTACTAGAGTTTTTTCTGTTCTTATCACAAAACTTACATAAAACATTTCATAAGTTATTTTAAGCTGATACCTATTTAACTTTAATTACATACAAAATCACTACATTTTTACTTCTCTCACCCCCATTTTATGCTTTAGATGCCACTTTAAACTTTTGATGTTACTTTACACTTTGTATTAGCCATTGTTTGTTAAAAAATTATTATTGTTGTAGTTTGTTTTTTTCTTTTTGTTTTTCTTGAATTTATTGGATAAATGGCAATGGAAGGAGACTTGACTTGGGGTAATTGTAGTTTAATATTTGATTTTTAATTTTGAAACTAGAGTTAAAAGGTATTTACATATCACCATTACAATATTAGAGTATTCTGAATTTGAGTATATATTTACTTTACCAGTGGTATTTTTTTTTATATATATACTTTTGTATTTCATGTCGTCACTTAGCACCTTTTATTTAAACTTGAATCACTCTCTCATTGCTTGTAAGGCAGGTCTAGTGGTGGTAAACTCCTTCAGCTTTTGTTTGTCTGGCAGTGTCAGAATATTTTTATTACTAGCAATTTTTATTAAACACTAAACATTTATTAAGCAACTATTTTGTGTCAGAGAATGCCAGTTGTGGATTTGCTCAGCTATATTTCTGTCAAGTATATAAATGAATTACTTCTCAAGATCAAATAACTTGAAATATATAATACTAAGTTTTCCCTCCCTGGCAGATTTTGGCATTTTTTGGTGTGTAATTGCTGGGTGTGGGTGCTGAATTTGAAGGATTGGCCTTTGGTTTCAAGCAGCACTCCTAATTCAGGGGGCTTACATTACCTGGGAATTCCTGCATCCCTCAGTTGTATTTCATACCGCCGAGCACCGAGCAATGCTACTTCTTTCAAATATAGGTCTCATTTATTTCTGCCTTACATGGGGTCCCTGTCATGGAATCTGACTCATTTTTATTAACCAATAAATTTTATTTCCAAATAAAAATATGATATTTCAGGAGTTTCACTTTTAGCAAGCTATAATACAATGAGAAATTATGGACAGAAAAAATTTTAAAAGTGACCAATATTTTGTGCTGAAAAAAGAAAAAAAGAATGCATGTCATCATCTATGTAACTATACCGGTATTCGCTTTACACTGTTTAATTACTATTTTATAAAAGATATATTTGCAATGTGTTTCATTACTAGTCACATTAATTATCAGATGTGTCAATTCCTTCTCAAAGTAATGACTTAGTTTGAGAATCCTTCATTGTGCACCCTGCATATATTTGAATTTACAAAACAAAAAATGACTTCAGCTTAGACACTGTGTCTGGCCAGTGGAGATACTCTCAAAACTGTGGGTCATTGATTTGTCATTGAGCCAAACTTCCTGGTCCAGATTTCCTCCAACAGAAAAAACAAAAAGTCTCTTCAAAGTGACAGATAATTTTGCCCTTGGCCATTGAAAAGTGGGGTTGGGTTTGCGCTGTCTGTTTTGAAGAGCCAAAGCAGGGGGAGTGTCATTTCCCATCAGGTATCATTTGTGAAATGACCCTGTAAATGAAAGGCTGGCATAATGTTACTGTTTTAATTATCTGCCATTAGTTTAACTCTAATCCAGCTGTTTTGAGCATGAACATAGTGAATACTTTTTCTATTATTCACTTAAATATTGCTTCAGAATATTTCTTAGTGAACCTTCCCTGGGCGAAATCAGGAATACGTGTTGGGTGCCCTGCCATCCATGGTTCACGTGGGAGTTCTACCTGCCTGCGGCGTCTTCTCGGTTCCTGCATCAGCCTCATCAGTCCGTGCGGTGCAGATGGTGCTGATCATTTCTCGAGTCCCCAGGGTCGTCATATGAGCCCAGTATGGCCAACACGGGGGCCTCATCCCCTAGTCATAGAGATTCGTTAAGGAACAAGCGTGCAGCCAAGCCCGGTGACCCAGAGGCCTTCCTGGGAAAGATCTTCTCTCTCCCCTGTGACCACCTGTGGATGTCTTACTGCCCAGCGGAGGGAGAAACACTGAGAATGAAGCCAGGGGAAGCCTAGAGAAGGAGGAGCCTTGATTGTAGTTTCACTGCGACAGGCCATCCCACCTTAAAATCTACCACCTGGATTATAGTTCTATGAATTAGACACACACGCACGCGCGCGCTTCCTTTTCCTTGGGCTCATTTGAATGAGTTCTGATTGCCGTATAACCAACAGGGTCCTGACAAATGTCTCTTTTCAACTTTGTGCCACAAATAGTTTTGCCTCCGTATGACCCCTCAGTATTTTCTCAGCTTAGCCTGCCCTCCCAAGTGAGTGGCACAGCGAACCTTCTTCTCTACAGCTAGCCTACCTTGTGCCTTAGGCCTTAGGACTTTGCCAAGTACCCGACTTGGTCATTTTTTCACAGTTTTTTACGTAAACGTGTAAAATGGCTTACTTATTTTTGAGAATATTTATACCTTATAAGAGAACTCAGATTTCAAGAATACAATATCTTAACATGTACGAAAGATTAAATAAACTCAAAATAAAGAAAGTGGAGTTATTAGCATGTTCCGATACTTAGGTTTAAAAAGAAAAAAAGAATTCATTCACTCACTTAAAAATATCTATTGTTGCTTCCTGTGAGCTAGTCCAGGAATGGGGATACAATAGCAAGCAGGTCGGTTTCTGCCCTCAAGGAGAATATTCATTTTCTATCAGGCAAGATGGATATGAATCAGATAAAACTACAATTAAAAATAGAGTGAGGGTCAGTTCCAGGGAAAAGAAAAATCTTTCCAGAAGGAGAGAATGGCTTTTTTTGGAAAATTCTCAGGTGGAAAGATACATGATTTCTTTGGAGAACTGGACAAAAGGAGAGTGGCAGCAGATGAGACTGAAGAGATTGACAATCTCACGTCACAGTGAGGGTGGCGGTCTTTCCTGTTCCGGCAACGGGAAGCCATTTAAGTACTTTAGTTCACAGAGTGACACAATTAAGTGTATGTTTTATAAAGTTCAGTTATCCCTGTACCTTAGTGATTCTTAAGTCTGGCTCTTGTTAGAATCATTGAGGCAGTAGGGTCTCTAAATGCTGTTACCTGGTTCCTGTTTCAGTCCAGTAGAATCATAATCTCCGGGGTAGGCCCCCAGCTCTGATCATCATTAAAGTTCCCTCCAGGATCTAACATAAAGGTAGGCCTGAGAGCCACAGATGTGAGCCACGCAGGAAATGCACCTTAGTAAGATCATGTGTGACACAGGCACTGAAGCTGGCTTCTCAGTAGGACTCAAGGTCACTTCCCCCAAAGCTTATATTATCAAGAATCTCATTAATAGAAGTGTATGTCCTAAATGAAAGAGGGAGTTTGTTGTCCTTGTGCCCCCCCAAATAGACCCAGCACATATGCCGTGTTTGTTCACCTTTCAGCACCAAATTTTATGAGGAAGTTAGCCAAACTGAAACATTCCTAGAAGAAAGCAAACCCGATGATAAAAGGAATCTAAACCATAATGAAAAGACATGACCAAATAATACCCAGACATGTTTAAACTGCAAGTCAAAATAATTTATAAAAAGGGTGATTTAGACCCCATGTTTTTAAGTAAGTCAAAGGCTGTTGTTTATTCAAATGGTAAATACAGGGGCCAATTGCATTCCAGCCCCAGACTTTGGTAACATGGCAGGAGATGATGCAGACAAAAATCCTCATCCTCATGGAGCTTTTGTTCTGGTTTAGAATGATGTTTTCTCATTCATGTGACCCTTAAGGTCAGAATTTTTAACTGAACTTGATGACTAGCAGCTATAGAATCTGTATGTGTTATAGGGAGATACAGTTCAGTGATTAATTTAGAACATTAAAAGTAGAAATCTCTGAAAAGCAAAGAGGTTAACATCTGTGGAAAAATTCCAGTAGGAGTGGTCATCAGAGAGGATATTCAGAATCCAATGGCAAGAATTAAAAGGTGTAATAGGAAGGAGATTGATGGGTGATCTAGCCCAGCAATCTCTAGAGTCCTTTACAGAAATGAAAGCCAAATATCATAGTATTAGATAGTAGAAGCTCTTCCATAGTTTGAGCATTTGCAATGTGCTGTACACTTTGCTAAGTGCTTTATTGTACATTATCTCACATAAGGCTTATAACACTCATCATACAGATGTGGAAAATAAAATAGTATCAAGCCATAATTTTTCTTAAAATCATTACGCCTACAAATATAAAGTGAAAATATGTCAAAGATTTGATTTGACGCATTAATTGATGAGGGACTTAGTATGATGGTAAGATGGTTCCAGTATCATTTGAGGAGCTTTTTGTTTTAGGTGCATAAATAAAGGAATGTTGGCACAAAATTGCTAGATTAGATACAAAGCTGGTTAATGTTTTATAGTGCAATACACCATCACGTGTGGCATTATTTTTTCTACTGGAGAGATATAATTTGTATCTTTAACAGACGGAAGTTTCCAAGGTAACATGTAACTTTACTAAATTTGGGATCTTTATTCAGTAGTAAACCATGAATGGAACAAAGCACAATTTCCCTTAAGTAGTTCTTGAAATGGAATGTTAAACATTTGTCAAGTGTGCACATGATAACCTTTTGGTGTTATTTTCAAGTTTTGGGCAGTTTTTCTTAATATTAGAAGAGTTAAGTAACTTCCTGGGATTTTCCAGCTAGTAGTATTGAAGCTGGATCTCAAGCTGGGTCTCAAACATCTACACCGAATGGACCAGGTAACAAGTACATATTTGGGGAGCTACTGGGGCAGCATCTTCTGGATCCCATCACTGTTCTGCCTTTGTGCAAGTCTTACCTGCGTTTTTCCAGGTTTATGTTTGTTTGCTTGTTTTAATTGATTACTGAGACACTTGTAAGCCATTCAAAATGAACTGTTCTTCCTCTTTTGTTTCCCCCAAAATAGCTGGGCACACCAAACATGGATAATAAGTAGTGAGTGGTTCTTTAACCACTTGCTAGTACTGACCCTAAGACAAGGGCTCTGGAACCCCAGATGGAAATCGAATTCATTAGAATTGGTAGCAGCTATTCCCTCAGTAAGATTTCTTCCTCAGCTTATGGGATATTGTGTTGTTGTTGTTAATTTAGGAAGTTGCAATTACTGAAGGTGGGAATTGCAATTGTTAATGGCCTCCAATTTGTAGAATGGTAACCTTGAGCTCCTAAGGTTTGGCGACAAAGTCCAGCTCTCCTCCGCACGTGGCACTTTGTTCAGCATCCTGCCCCTGACTGCAGGTTAGGTGTCACTCTGTACCTTCCCTGTGAGTTAGTCTTGAGGAAAGACCTCAGTGTTGTGTTTAGGGAATAAGTGAAAAGTGTAGCTGTGTGATTGGCTTAACGTTCCACTGAAGCACTAGGACATTCATCTGTGTTTAAGGCCATAGGCCCCCGTTATGTTAAGATGGCAGAAAACTAGCCCATCAAATAGTTTATTCTAGGAGCTCAACCTAGACGTAAGAGGACAGTTTAACTTTTAAGTAAGAGAAAGGGTGTGGTTTTTGCTTCATTAAAAGGAAACTAAATTTATAGGCACTTGTAATAAACACTTTATATGGATTTTCTCTCCATATCTGTAACAGTTCCATGAGTTAGATCCTCTTATTGTCCCCATTTTGCAGACGAGGGTACTAAGTCCAGAAGGTTAAGCAAGCTGACTGGGGTTCACAGACAAAGCTAAGATTAAACCCAGGCCAACTAATTACAAGGCTACTCTTGTGAAGGTGATATATCTCCTCTCCCAAATGCTTCTGGGATAGCGAAAACATGTAGAAAATTAGCCCAAACCCCGTTTTCTGGCCTCAGCTCTGGCAGAATTTGTCTTTGCAACTCTGAACAAATCATTGAATCTGTCAGGGCCTCTGTTTCCCTCTGTAACACGAAGGGTAGAAACACTTTGGATTGGATGGTCTCTGGGGTTCCTTCCAGCGCTAAAATTCTCTGATTCTATAATTACATCCTGACCTTAGAGGTGCACACAGTCCCTTCCCACACACACACATATACACACTGTTTCCCAAGGCAAAAATCTAATCCTGCTGAAAGTGTCCACTGCAGTTGGATTCTAAACTCAAGACCCCACCAAATCCTATTAACTATAAGTTGCTAACGGGGTATAATTTTAGGAAGTAAAATATTAATACGGAAAGAAAAGTCTCAAAACAGATGAGGCTCTCTCTTTACATCATCTCTTTTCTACAGTGTTACCTTGACAACTTAGCTTTGGCTCTTTAGGTATTGGGTTTCAGTGCAGGAAAAGGAGAAGAGGGGTGTCCTCTTCGTATCTTTAATGATTTCCCCTTGTTTCATGGAAGAGAGAAATGTCAAAGGTAGACCGCAAAGTCAGGCAGAATGTACACAGGACACCTTGATGGAGTCTCGTCCAGAAATCATCACAGGTGCACAGAATTAGGGCACATTCTAATTAAAGGTACATTCTTTTCTCCTTTCTGTTTCCTACAGCCATAACACACATGTCCACGGCCTGTAAAATGTTACATTTTTGGACCACCACAGTTACAGAGCAGAGAGCAACCAAAGTGCCTAAAAAATAATTGCATTATTTTTAGTCGCCGCAGTCATAGATGCACATCAGGACGAAGGCACAACTCTGAAGTACTGAACCAATCTGGAAATGCTAAAAATACTGTTCCCCCTCCAGCAGCTGGAATTTTGAGTGAAGACTGAGGCGACACAGGTAGGGAGATCAAATTAGAATTCACATCTCTCAGCTGTCACAGGCTTGTTAGCAGGGCTGGCGAGAGCTCAGGGGGCTAACGAGGGTCAGCCAGGAATGTGCACAGAGGGAGCCAGTTAA